>NW_027362764.1:692522224-692542224 GCF_046119375.1 Phyllobates terribilis
GCCAAGCAGCGTCTACTGGCCATACCACCTTGGATACGTCCGATCTCGGAAGCAAAGCAGAGATGGGTTCGGAAATACTTGGTTGGGACACCTCCTGAGAACACCAGGTATTGTAGACAATTTTGATGACGTTTTGCCATCTTGCCCAGCTCGGCTAGCATGGAGTGGCGCCTTGCTGGACACCGACCTTACGTAAAGTAGAGGCTGGAAGTCCCAAGCCTCCCAAGCCCCCCAAGACCTCTAAGATAAGGACGCAACCCCGCCGCCTCTACCAGGCCTCACACCGAGCTCCTTGCCACGGCTAGGAGTGCTTATTGACCCCGCAGCCGGCCGTATGCAAATGATGGCGTTAAAAGCATCTCGCGCTGTGAAGGTGACGCGCCCCCTGGGCCAGTGTTGTTGGGGATACCCGGAGCCGGATCAGATGGGGGTTGTAGTCTCCGAGTGGCTGTGACCCGGTCCGTGCCCAGGGTGTCAAGCTCAGTGTGTGGCAGTCCTTACTGATGTTACTAAAGTTCTTTATGTCGACTACGCCACCCGTTGAATTGCGGTCACTTCGGCCGCCGCTGCAGCAGGGTCCGCTGAGGCTGATGGTGTTTGTGCAGCCCAGGTAGTATAACCCCCAACGGGTGGGGTATAGCCTCAGGGGGTCAGGTGCAGAGGATGGTGGTTGTGGAGGTGCAGTGAGGATGGTAAAGAGAGTCAGAGTCGGGCTGTGCAGTTCAGGGTTTGTTTACTTACTGCTGTTTTTGTACCGGTCACTCCGGCCTTGAGTGACCACCCGAGCCGTGCTGCGTCCACCAGGTCCTGGACTCGGCCAACCCCCAAGTAGTTCCGGAGCGTGGTTCTGAGCTCCCTTTCTGTCTTGTCCTCGTCTCTGGCCTTCCCCACCAGGGATCCACCTATGTCCGGCTCCCTCGGGCCTCTTGGTGGTAAACCCTTGTCTCTGGGTTCCCTGACCCTATTCCTGGTCTGCCTTCTGGGTGGATTTAGTGGGTGATCGTGGCAGATCGATCCTGCCCACGACCTCCGGTTCCTGGCTAAGGTGTGCTGTAGCCTCTGCCAGCTTGGGATCCGGTACCCTGTTGCCAACTCTTCACCCTTTGATTTATTTTGGGCTCTCAGAGTTCCTTCTTTCTCCCCCTCTGGGTCTTTCTTTCTCCTCTCTCTCTCTCTTGGCCTGGGGCTGCTCTGCTCTTCTGCTCTCTTCCTCTGCAAAGACTGGCTGACTGACCCTGATCTTAGATGGTGCCCACCTTATATACTCCCTCTATGTGTGAGCTCAGGTGACCAGCACCCAATGAGCTCCTAACCTTACCCAGGCTGCTCCCCCTATCTGCCCCTACACTACTGGGATGGTCCACCCCCCTCCCACTCCAGCCAAGGACAGACTCGGTCGTACCTGCACATTTCTAAGTGGGAGTACCGTTGGTCTGCCCTCCGGAAATGGGATGTGTGTAGTGCATGCAGCCTTCTGAGCTCAGTTCCACACTCCATCCTTACCCGGGAGTGGAATATCACACCTCTGGTTGAGGTGCAATACCCCTGTAGCAGCCGAATCCTCAGGGTGCTACATTCCCCCCTGGTAAATCACAGCACGTCCTCGGGCTGTAAGATATAAAAAACACCAAAACATACAATTTTTTCATAAACATAAACATATAAAACATATAAAACATTATCAGCAGCATAAACTTTTCATATAAACATTCTTGTTTCTGGTACCTCCGGTCACGGTGCAACTTGTGACCGGGTAAAGTGCAACAGTTTCTTTAAGAAAATGGTTTTCCTATAAAACCAGTAGGGGGCGCCTTAGGAAGCGCAACTATATACAAGGGAATATGGCCGCTCTCAGTCCTCGGCCAGGTATTAGGGAGGATTGACCGCTCTCAGTCCTCGGTCAGTGGGGAAATGGGACACACTGGAACAGTTCAGTTCTCTGGTCCCAACGGGGACTATATTAGCAGCAACGGTTCACTGTGCCCCGACGGGCAACTATATACAGTCTCTACTCTGCCGTACTCAACGACGGCGTCCTCCTGCTCTTTCTTTGTGGACAGTTTCAGTTTCAGACCCGTCCGGGCACGTATGCTGGGCAAATAGATTTTCACCCAGGTGCGGCACTCTAGATGTTGAGGGCGCGTTGATGGTAGCGGCGCCCGGGTCGACCAGGCCTTGCGACCAGGCTTGGGGCACCTTGAAAGTAAAGGGCACCGTAAGAACGGCGGCGCCCTGTGTTACTTGGCCCTGCGACCAGGCCGGGGGCTCCGCGGAGGTAGGGGGCGCTGTTGGTATTGCGTCGCCCGGGGGTACTAGGCCTTGCGACCAGGCCGATGGTACTTCCTGCTTGGTCACGCTCGGGGTCGAAGCGTGTGACGTCACAGGGGTCGCGGCTTCCGTTTGAGGCCTAGTCTGCGGCGGTGACGTTGCAGCGACGGGCACGGCAGGGGATACTTCGGGCTCTGCGACGGGGAGCTGGGACAGGCACGCGGTTTCCCGGCTCGGGGTATAGACGTCCCCTTTACCTGCCTCCATTCGTTCGGCTCCCTTCTCGGCGCCGTCTCCGGCCTTCAGTCCTCCTGCGCCATCCTCAGAGGCGGTCTGTCTCCTCGTCTCGGGTGGCGTGCTCCGCTGACGGGTTCTTGTCTGCTGGGCCATCTCACGGCTCCATTCTGCTAACATCTCTCGCTGCACCCGGGCCATCCTCCGTGCGAGGCCCTCCAGCGCAGTCTGTGCACACTCCCGATCTCGGGGGAGCTGTGCCAAGACCTCCACTAAGCCTAGTGGGGTCGTTGCTTCTAGCAGGCTCCTGACCAACGGGTCGGTGCTGCTCTGCTCTCCTCCCGTTGTCTCCAGCAGGCCTTCTGGAGTGGCGACCGGCAACAGGCTCCTGACCACTGGGTCGGTGCTGCCTGGAGTGGCGGCCCGCATCAGGCTCCTGACCACTGGGTCGGTGCTGCCTGGCTCTCCCTCCATCTCCGGGTAGGCTCTTTCTGGACTCTGCTCCAGGCTTCTTGTCTCCGGGTGCGCTCTCTCCAGACTGCTCCAGGCGACACCCATCTTTGTTCTCTTGTTCTCAGTCCTCCCACTTCGAGGGCGGTCCCGGGGCCACTTGGTGATTGTCAGCTCCAGGGGCAGTTCTTTCACGCTGACAGACACCTCTAGCATCACAGTCTCTGTTGGTGGGGGCGGTTTCCACTTTTGGCGCCATTTTCGGTCCTGGCCCACGATGGGAGGCGGCCTCTTGCCACCCTCTGGCACGCCCATAATGGCGTCCGCTCTTCCAAGGCGGGAAATCTTCGGAAATGGCGGGAATCGTCTCCCAGTGGCGGGAAACTCTGCAGATGGCGGGAAAAAGCTGTTAATGGCGGACAACCGGCGGGAATCGATCTGTGATGGAGTCCGATGGCGGGGACCCTCCGGGACCGGCGGGAGACTTCTTTTTGAGGTAAACTTGTTCTTTTCTTCAGGCACGCAGTACCCGGGTGTTGCGGGCACGTTATCCTGCCGACTACGCCAAAGTTGACGCGCCCCCTGGGCCAGTGTTGTTGGGGATACCCGGAGCCGGATCAGATGGGGGTTGTAGTCTCCGAGTGGCTGTGACCCGGTCCGTGCCCAGGGTGTCAAGCTCAGTGTGTGGCAGTCCTTACTGATGTTACTAAAGTTCTTTATGTCGACTACGCCACCCGTTGAATTGCGGTCACTTCGGCCGCCGCTGCAGCAGGGTCCGCTGAGGCTGATGGTGTTTGTGCAGCCCAGGTAGTATAACCCCCAACGGGAGGGGTATAGCCTCAGGGGGTCAGGTGCAGAGGATGGTGGTTGTGGAGGTGCAGTGAGGATGGTAATGAGAGTCAGAGTCGGGCTGTGCAGTTCAGGGTTTGTTTACTTACTGCTGTTTTTGTACCGGTCACTCCGGCCTTGAGTGACCACCCGAGCCGTGCTGCGTCCACCAGGTCCTGGACTCGGCCAACCCCCAAGTAGTTCCGGAGCGTGGTTCTGAGCTCCCTTTCTGTCTTGTCCTCGTCTCTGGCCTTCCCCACCAGGGATCCACCTATGTCCGGCTCCCTCGGGCCTCTTGGTGGTAAACCCTTGTCTCTGGGTTCCCTGACCCTATTCCTGGTCTGCCTTCTGGGTGGATTTAGTGGGTGATCGTGGCAGATCGATCCTGCCCACGACCTCCGGTTCCTGGCTAAGGTGTGCTGTAGCCTCTGCCAGCTTGGGATCCGGTACCCTGTTGCCAACTCTTCACCCTTTGATTTATTTTGGGCTCTCAGAGTTCCTTCTTTCTCCCCCTCTGGGTCTTTCTTTCTCCTCTCTCTCTCTCTTGGCCTGGGGCTGCTCTGCTCTTCTGCTCTCTTCCTCTGCAAAGACTGGCTGACTGACCCTGATCTTAGATGCTGCCCACCTTATATACTCCCTCTATGTGTGAGCTCAGGTGACCAGCACCCAATGAGCTCCTAACCTTACCCAGGCTGCTCCCCCTATCTGCCCCTACACTACTGGGATGGTCCACCCCCCTCCCACTCCAGCCAAGGACAGACTCGGTCGTACCTGCACATTTCTAAGTGGGAGTACCGTTGGTCTGCCCTCCGGAAATGGGATGTGTGTAGTGCATGCAGCCTTCTGAGCTCAGTTCCACACTCCATCCTTACCCGGGAGTGGAATATCACACCTCTGGTTGAGGTGCAATACCCCTGTAGCAGCCGAATCCTCAGGGTGCTACAAAGGGGCCAGGCTTTCAGCAGCTGCCCAGGGGATGGTTTTAGAGGGCGACCGCCTAACGAGGGCCAGCAGAAGTAACGTCTTCTTCTTCAAAGAAGCTTGTGTAACTAACCCAATCAGACAGCTGCCCAGGAGCTAACCTCAGTGCTAGGAAGGAGCGGGAGGGAATTGAGGGGGTGGTTCCTGCTAAGGCCCTGAAATAATAATAAGAGAGGCAGGAGAGTCTGACGCATGGTGGCGGAAAAGCTGCAGGTGCAAATAGGGAATGTGGTCTCGTGCGAGCAACTTGTGCATGCTCGCTGTGTGTGAGTGTGCGCTTCCTAGGTACGGCGCGCTGCAGACAGTCAAAAGGGTTGCTCCCTTTCATTAAAAGTTAATCCCCGGCTGCAAGCTATTAGAAAGCAACTAACCGCGCTCTACTCACCCTACCCAGGTCTACCGGTGAGTCTCGCCGCTGCTCCCGGCCTGTGGCATTGGCCGCGACGCTGACGTTCCGTCGACAGCGCGGCAGCCGATCAGTGAGCTCAGCGGCTGTGAGCGGGGCGTTCTGTCTACAAGACCTTTTTAAGGAGCCAGCAAAAAAGTGAAGAGAAAAGAAAGCACAAAAGCACCTTGTCTTACTAAGCACTGGAAAGGGCAGCCGGCAACCGGACGTCAAAGTAGAAAAGCAGCAAGTGAGAGGCCTGTCTCTTCCTCCAGGCACACCACCCTGAACACGCCTGATCTTGTCTGATCTTGGAAGCTAAGCAGGGTTGGGCCTGGTTAGTACTTGGATGGGAGACCGCCTGGGAATACCAGGTGTTGTAGGCTTTTGCTTTTTCTTACTTCCACAAGCAGGGGTCACTCTCCTCTATGCCTTTTTTCCATTCCTTTTTTCACAAGCGCACACATGCTCCTTTCTTCTTTTCATTTGCTTTCTCTCTTGCGCTATTTAATCCTTGCAAAATACCAGCATCCTTCTCATCACCGTGGGCCTCCAGCATTGTTGCTTATTTACTTTTAATACTAGGCTTCTTTTCACCAGGACCAGCGACTCCCGCATGACTGGAGGCAACCACCGCTGACCTGGAGGCAACCACCGGTAACCTGGAGGCCAGTTTACAGCACAACCCAAGCAAAACACCTTTGCAGGCCACACGACCCCCCCGAAGAGCAGCTCAAATTCACTCGCAATCATCTCACCCTCTTCCTTCATTCACTCCTGGGCGTTTCGCTCCACCCCAAGTTGCGGGTCCAGCTTGCTCTTTCTGTCACATCCCCGCGATGAATGGTTTAGCCTGCAGGAGACCCTGCGCCGAGCCATTTTTAAACACATCTGATGCGGCAGGTGTTTCATTGCTCAACAAACAACACCTATAGGGACGGCACAGCCTATGCATCGGTCCTTCGGAGACCGCCCCAGAACGGCCAGAGTTCTCGTCCCCCCGCGAGCCTGAGGAAGGCTGCCCGGGCGATGGGCCAAGCAGCGTCTACTGTCCATACCACCTTGGATACGTCCGATCTCGGAAGCAAAGCAGAGATGGGTTCGGAAATACTTGGTTGGGACACCTCCTGAGAACACCAGGTATTGTAGACAATTTTGATGACGTTTTGCCATCTTGCCCAGCTCGGCTAGCATGGAGTGGCGCCTTGCTGGACACCGACCTTACGTAAAGTAGAGGCTGGAAGTCCCAAGCCTCCCAAGCCCCCCAAGACCTCTAAGATAAGGACGCAACCCCGCCGCCTCTACCAGGCCTCACACCGAGCTCCTTGCCACGGCTAGGAGTGCTTATTGACCCCGCAGCCGGCCGTATGCAAATGATGGCGTTAAAAGCATCTCGCGCTGTGAAGGGGCCAGGCTTTTAGCAGCTGCCCAGGGGATGGTTTTAGAGGGCGACCGCGTAACGAGGGCCAGCAGAAGTAACGTCTTCTTCTTCAAAGAAGCTTGTGGAACTAACCCAATCAGACAGCTGCCCAGGAGCTAACCTCAGTGCTAGGAAGGAGCGGGAGGGAATTGAGGGGGTGGTTCCTGCTAAGGCCCTGAAATAATAATAAGAGAGGCAGGAGAGTCTGACGCATGGTGGCGGAAAAGCTGCAGGTGCAAATAGGGAATGTGGTCTCGTGCGAGCAACTTGTGCATGCTCGCTGTGTGTGAGTGTGCGCTTCCTAGGTACGGCGCGCTGCAGACAGTCAAAAGGGTTGCTCCCTTTCATTAAAAGTTAATCCCCGGCTGCAGGCTATTAGAAAGCAACTAACCGCGCTCTACTCACCCTACCCAGGTCTACCGGTGAGTCTCGCCGCTGCTCCCGGCCTGTGGCATTGGCCGCGACGCTGATGTTCCGTCGACAGCGCGGCAGCCGATCAGTGAGCTCAGCGGCTGTGAGCGGGGCGTTCTGTCTACAAGACCTTTTTAAGGAGCCAGCAAAAAAGTGAAGAGAAAGGAAAGCACAAAAGCACCTTGTCTCACTAAGCAATGGAAGGGGCAGCTGGCAGCCGGACGTCAAAGTAGAAAAGCAGCAAGTGAGAGGCTTGTCTCTGCCTACGGCCACACCAACCTGAACACACCCGATCTCGCCTGATCTTGGAATCTAAGCAGGGTTGGGCCTGGTTAGTACTTGGATGGGGGACCACCTGGGAATACCAGGTGCTGTAGGCTTTTGCTTTTTCTTACTTCGACAAGCAGGGGTCACTCTCCTCTATGCCTTTTTTCCATTCCTTTTTTCACAAGCGCACACATGCTCCTTTCTTCTTTTCATTTGCTTTCTCTCTTGCGCTATTTAATCCTTGCAAAATACCAGCATCCTTCTCATCACCGTGGGCCTCCAGCATTGTTGCTTATTTACTTTTAATACTAGGCTTCTTTTCACCAGGACCAGCGACTCCCGCATGACTGGAGGCAACCACCGCTGACCTGGAGGCAACCACCGCTGACCTGGAGGCCAGTTTACAGCACAACCCAAGCAAAACACCTTTGCAGGCCACACGACCCCCCCGAAGAGCAGCTCAAATTCACTCGCAACCATCTCACCCTCTTCCTTCATTCACTCCTGGGCGTTTCGCTCCACCCCAAGTTGCGGGTCCAGCTTGCTCTTTCTGTCACATCCCCGCGATGAACGGTTTAGCCTGCAGGAGACCCTGCGCCGAGCCATTTTTAAACACATCTGATGCGGCAGGTGTTTCATTGCTCAACAAACAACACCTATAGGGACGGCACAGCCTATGCATCGGTCCTTCGGAGACCGCCCCAGAACGGCCAGAGTTCTCGTCCCCACGCGAGCCTGAGGAAGGCTGGCCGGGCGATGGGCCAAGCAGCGTCTACTGGCCATACCACCTTGGATACGTCCGATCTCGGAAGCAAAGCAGAGATGGGTTCGGAAATACTTGGTTGGGACACCTCCTGAGAACACCAGGTATTGTAGACAATTTTGATGACGTTTTGCCATCTTGCCCAGCTCGGCTAGCATGGAGTGGCGCCTTGCTGGACACCGACCTTACGTAAAGTAGAGGCTGGAAGTCCCAAGCCTCCCAAGCCCCCCAAGACCTCTAAGATAAGGACGCAACCCCGCCGCCTCTACCAGGCCTCACACCGAGCTCCTTGCCACGGCTAGGAGTGCTTATTGACCCCGCAGCCGGCCGTATGCAAATGATGGCGTTAAAAGCATCTCGCGCTGTGAAGGTGACGCGCCCCCTGGGCCAGTGTTGTTGGGGATACCCGGAGCCGGATCAGATGGGGGTTGTAGTCTCCGAGTGGCTGTGACCCGGTCCGTGCCCAGGGTGTCAAGCTCAGTGTGTGGCAGTCCTTACTGATGTTACTAAAGTTCTTTATGTCGACTACGCCACCCGTTGAATTGCGGTCACTTCGGCCGCCGCTGCAGCAGGGTCCGCTGAGGCTGATGGTGTTTGTGCAGCCCAGGTAGTATAACCCCCAACGGGTGGGGTATAGCCTCAGGGGGTCAGGTGCAGAGGATGGTGGTTGTGGAGGTGCAGTGAGGATGGTAAAGAGAGTCAGAGTCGGGCTGTGCAGTTCAGGGTTTGTTTACTTACTGCTGTTTTTGTACCGGTCACTCCGGCCTTGAGTGACCACCCGAGCCGTGCTGCGTCCACCACGTCCTGGACTCGGCCAACCCCCAAGTAGTTCCGGAGCGTGGTTCTGAGCTCCCTTTCTGTCTTGTCCTCGTCTCTGGCCTTCCCCACCAGGGATCCACCTATGTCCGGCTCCCTCGGGCCTCTTGGTGGTAAACCCTTGTCTCTGGGTTCCCTGACCCTATTCCTGGTCTGCCTTCTGGGTGGATTTAGTGGGTGATCGTGGCAGATCGATCCTGCCCACGACCTCCGGTTCCTGGCTAAGGTGTGCTGTAGCCTCTGCCAGCTTGGGATCCGGTACCCTGTTGCCAACTCTTCACCCTTTGATTTATTTTGGGCTCTCAGAGTTCCTTCTTTCTCCCCCTCTGGGTCTTTCTTTCTCCTCTCTCTCTCTCTTGGCCTGGGGCTGCTCTGCTCTTCTGCTCTCTTCCTCTGCAAAGACTGGCTGACTGACCCTGATCTTAGATGGTGCCCACCTTATATACTCCCTCTATGTGTGAGCTCAGGTGACCAGCACCCAATGAGCTCCTAACCTTAGCCAGGCTGCTCCCCCTATCTGCCCCTACACTACTGGGATGGTCCACCCCCCTCCCACTCCAGCCAAGGACAGACTCGGTCGTACCTGCACATTTCTAAGTGGGAGTACCGTTGGTCTGCCCTCCGGAAATGGGATGTGTGTAGTGCATGCAGCCTTCTGAGCTCAGTTCCACACTCCATCCTTACCCGGGAGTGGAATATCACACCTCTGGTTGAGGTGCAATACCCCTGTAGCAGCCGAATCCTCAGGGTGCTACATTCCCCCCTGGTAAATCACAGCACGTCCTCGGGCTGTAAGATATAAAAAACACCAAAACATACAATTTTTTCATAAACATAAACATATAAAACATATAAAACATTATCAGCAGCATAAACTTTTCATATAAACATTCTTGTTTCTGGTACCTCCGGTCACGGTGCAACTTGTGACCGGGTAAAGTGCAACAGTTTCTTTAAGAAAATGGTTTTCCTATAAAACCAGTAGGGGGCGCCTTAGGAAGCGCAACTATATACAAGGGAATATGGCCGCTCTCAGTCCTCGGCCAGGTATTAGGGAGGATTGACCGCTCTCAGTCCTCGGTCAGTGGGGAAATGGGACACACTGGAACAGTTCAGTTCTCTGGTCCCAACGGGGACTATATTAGCAGCAACGGTTCACTGTGCCCCGACGGGCAACTATATACAGTCTCTACTCTGCCGTACTCAACGACGGCGTCCTCCTGCTCTTTCTTTGTGGACAGTTTCAGTTTCAGACCCGTCCGGGCACGTATGCTGGGCAAATAGATTTTCACCCAGGTGCGGCACTCTAGATGTTGAGGGCGCGTTGATGGTAGCGGCGCCCGGGTCGACCAGGCCTTGCGACCAGGCTTGGGGCACCTTGAAAGTAAAGGGCACCGTAAGAACGGCGGCGCCCTGTGTTACTTGGCCCTGCGACCAGGCCGGGGGCTCCGCGGAGGTAGGGGGCGCTGTTGGTATTGCGTCGCCCGGGGGTACTAGGCCTTGCGACCAGGCCGATGGTACTTCCTGCTTGGTCACGCTCGGGGTCGAAGCGTGTGACGTCACAGGGGTCGCGGCTTCCGTTTGAGGCCTAGTCTGCGGCGGTGACGTTGCAGCGACGGGCACGGCAGGGGATACTTCGGGCTCTGCGACGGGGAGCTGGGGCAGGCACGCGGTTTCCCGGCTCGGGGTATAGACATCCCCTTTACCTGCCTCCATTCGTTCGGCTCCCTTCTCGGCGCCGTCTCCGGCCTTCAGTCCTCCTGCGCCATCCTCAGAGGCGGTCTGTCTCCTCGTCTCGGGTGGCGTGCTCCGCTGACGGGTTCTTGTCTGCTGGGCCATCTCACGGCTCCATTCTGCTAACGTCTCTCGCTGCACCCGGGCCATCCTCCGTGCGAGGCCCTCCAGCGCAGTCTGTGCACACTCCCGATCTCGGGGGAGCTGTGCCAAGACCTCCACTAAGCCTAGTGGGGTCGTTGCTTCTAGCAGGCTCCTGACCAACGGGTCGGTGCTGCTCTGCTCTCCTCCCGTTGTCTCCAGCAGGCCTTCTGGAGTGGCGACCGGCAACAGGCTCCTGACCACTGGGTCGGTGCTGCCTGGAGTGGCGGCCCGCATCAGGCTCCTGACCACTGGGTCGGTGCTGCCTGGCTCTCCCTCCATCTCCGGGTAGGCTCTTTCTGGACTCTGCTCCAGGCTTCTTGTCTCCGGGTGCGCTCTCTCCAGACTGCTCCAGGCGACACCCATCTTTGTTCTCTTGTTCTCAGTCCTCCCACTTCGAGGGCGGTCCCGGGGCCACTTGGTGATTGTCAGCTCCAGGGGCAGTTCTTTCACGCTGACAGACACCTCTAGCATCACAGTCTCTGTTGGTGGGGGCGGTTTCCACTTTTGGCGCCATTTTCGGTCCTGGCCCACAATGGGAGGCGGCCTCTTGCCACCCTCTGGCACGCCCATAATGGCGTCCGCTCTTCCAAGGCGGGAAATCTTCGGAAATGGCGGGAATCGTCTCCCAGTGGCGGGAAACTCTGCAGATGGCGGGAAAAAGCTGTTAATGGCGGACAACCGGCGGGAATCGATCTGTGATGGAGTCCGATGGCGGGGACCCTCCGGGACCGGCGGGAGACTTCTTTTTGAGGTAAACTTGTTCTTTTCTTCAGGCACGCAGTACCCGGGTGTTGCGGGCACGTTATCCTGCCGACTACGCCAAAGTTGACGCGCCCCCTGGGCCAGTGTTGTTGGGGATACCCGGAGCCGGATCAGATGGGGGTTGTAGTCTCCGAGTGGCTGTGACCCGGTCCGTGCCCAGGGTGTCAAGCTCAGTGTGTGGCAGTCCTTACTGATGTTACTAAAGTTCTTTATGTCGACTACGCCACCCGTTGAATTGCGGTCACTTCGGCCGCCGCTGCAGCAGGGTCCGCTGAGGCTGATGGTGTTTGTGCAGCCCAGGTAGTATAACCCCCAACGGGAGGGGTATAGCCTCAGGGGGTCAGGTGCAGAGGATGGTGGTTGTGGAGGTGCAGTGAGGATGGTAATGAGAGTCAGAGTCGGGCTGTGCAGTTCAGGGTTTGTTTACTTACTGCTGTTTTTGTACCGGTCACTCCGGCCTTGAGTGACCACCCGAGCCGTGCTGCGTCCACCAGGTCCTGGACTCGGCCAACCCCCAAGTAGTTCCGGAGCGTGGTTCTGAGCTCCCTTTCTGTCTTGTCCTCGTCTCTGGCCTTCCCCACCAGGGATCCACCTATGTCCGGCTCCCTCGGGCCTCTTGGTGGTAAACCCTTGTCTCTGGGTTCCCTGACCCTATTCCTGGTCTGCCTTCTGGGTGGATTTAGTGGGTGATCGTGGCAGATCGATCCTGCCCACGACCTCCGGTTCCTGGCTAAGGTGTGCTGTAGCCTCTGCCAGCTTGGGATCCGGTACCCTGTTGCCAACTCTTCACCCTTTGATTTATTTTGGGCTCTCAGAGTTCCTTCTTTCTCCCCCTCTGGGTCTTTCTTTCTCCTCTCTCTCTCTCTTGGCCTGGGGCTGCTCTGCTCTTCTGCTCTCTTCCTCTGCAAAGACTGGCTGACTGACCCTGATCTTAGATGGTGCCCACCTTATATACTCCCTCTATGTGTGAGCTCAGGTGACCAGCACCCAATGAGCTCCTAACCTTACCCAGGCTGCTCCCCCTATCTGCCCCTACACTACTGGGATGGTCCACCCCCCTCCCACTCCAGCCAAGGACAGACTCGGTCGTACCTGCACATTTCTAAGTGGGAGTACCGTTGGTCTGCCCTCCGGAAATGGGATGTGTGTAGTGCATGCAGCCTTCTGAGCTCAGTTCCACACTCCATCCTTACCCGGGAGTGGAATATCACACCTCTGGTTGAGGTGCAATACCCCTGTAGCAGCCGAATCCTCAGGGTGCTACATTCCCCCCTGGTAAATCACAGCACGTCCTCGGGCTGTAAGATATAAAAAACACCAAAACATACAATTTTTTCATAAACATAAACATATAAAACATATAAAACATTATCAGCAGCATAAACTTTTCATATAAACATTCTTGTTTCTGGTACCTCCGGTCACGGTGCAACTTGTGACCGGGTAAAGTGCAACAGTTTCTTTAAGAAAATGGTTTTCCTATAAAACCAGTAGGGGGCGCCTTAGGAAGCGCAACTATATACAAGGGAATATGGCCGCTCTCAGTCCTCGGCCAGGTATTAGGGAGGATTGACCGCTCTCAGTCCTCGGTCAGTGGGGAAATGGGACACACTGGAACAGTTCAGTTCTCTGGTCCCAACGGGGACTATATTAGCAGCAACGGTTCACTGTGCCCCGACGGGCAACTATATACAGTCTCTACTCTGCCGTACTCAACGACGGCGTCCTCCTGCTCTTTCTTTGTGGACAGTTTCAGTTTCAGACCCGTCCGGGCACGTATGCTGGGCAAATAGATTTTCACCCAGGTGCGGCACTCTAGATGTTGAGGGCGCATTGATGGTAGCGGCGCCCGGGTCGACCAGGCCTTGCGACCAGGCTTGGGGCACCTTGAAAGTAAAGGGCACCGTAAGAACGGCGGCGCCCTGTGTTACTTGGCCCTGCGACCAGGCCGGGGGCTCCGCGGAGGTAGGGGGCGCTGTTGGTATTGCGTCGCCCGGGGGTACTAGGCCTTGCGACCAGGCCGATGGTACTTCCTGCTTGGTCACGCTCGGGGTCGAAGCGTGTGACGTCACAGGGGTCGCGGCTTCCGTTTGAGGCCTAGTCTGCGGCGGTGACGTTGCAGCGACGGGCACGGCAGGGGATACTTCGGGCTCTGCGACGGGGAGCTGGGGCAGGCACGCGGTTTCCCGGCTCGGGGTATAGACGTCCCCTTTACCTGCCTCCATTCGTTCGGCTCCCTTCTCGGCGCCGTCTCCGGCCTTCAGTCCTCCTGCGCCATCCTCAGAGGCGGTCTGTCTCCTCGTCTTGGGTGGCGTGCTCCGCTGACGGGTTCTTGTCTGCTGGGCCATCTCACGGCTCCATTCTGCTAACGTCTCTCGCTGCACCCGGGCCATCCTCCGTGCGAGGCCCTCCAGCGCAGTCTGTGCACACTCCCGATCTCGGGGGAGCTGTGCCAAGACCTCCACTAAGCCTAGTGGGGTCGTTGCTTCTAGCAGGCTCCTGACCAACGGGTCGGTGCTGCTCTGCTCTCCTCCCGTTGTCTCCAGCAGGCCTTCTGGAGTGGCGACCGGCAACAGGCTCCTGACCACTGGGTCGGTGCTGCCTGGAGTGGCGGCCCGCATCAGGCTCCTGACCACTGGGTCGGTGCTGCCTGGCTCTCCCTCCATCTCCGGGTAGGCTCTTTCTGGACTCTGCTCCAGGCTTCTTGTCTCCGGGTGCGCTCTCTCCAGACTGCTCCAGGCGACACCCATCTTTGTTCTCTTGTTCTCAGTCCTCCCACTTCGAGGGCGGTCCCGGGGCCACTTGGTGATTGTCAGCTCCAGGGGCAGTTCTTTCACGCTGACAGACACCTCTAGCATCACAGTCTCTGTTGGTGGGGGCGGTTTCCACTTTTGGCGCCATTTTCGGTCCTGGCCCACGATGGGAGGCGGCCTCTTGCCACCCTCTGGCACGCCCATAATGGCGTCCGCTCTTCCAAGGCGGGAAATCTTCGGAAATGGCGGGAATCGTCTCCCAGTGGCGGGAAACTCTGCAGATGGCGGGAAAAAGCTGTTAATGGCGGACAACCGGCGGGAATCGATCTGTGATGGAGTCCGATGGCGGGGACCCTCCGGGACCGGCGGGAGACTTCTTTTTGAGGTAAACTTGTTCTTTTCTTCAGGCACGCAGTACCCGGGTGTTGCGGGCACGTTATCCTGCCGACTACGCCAAAGTTGACGCGCCCCCTGGGCCAGTGTTGTTGGGGATACCCGGAGCCGGATCAGATGGGGGTTGTAGTCTCCGAGTGGCTGTGACCCGGTCCGTGCCCAGGGTGTCAAGCTCAGTGTGTGGCAGTCCTTACTGATGTTACTAAAGTTCTTTATGTCGACTACGCCACCCGTTGAATTGCGGTCACTTCGGCCGCCGCTGCAGCAGGGTCCGCTGAGGCTGATGGTGTTTGTGCAGCCCAGGTAGTATAACCCCCAACGGGAGGGGTATAGCCTCAGGGGGTCAGGTGCAGAGGATGGTGGTTGTGGAGGTGCAGTGAGGATGGTAATGAGAGTCAGAGTCGGGCTGTGCAGTTCAGGGTTTGTTTACTTACTGCTGTTTTTGTACCGGTCACTCCGGCCTTGAGTGACCACCCGAGCCGTGCTGCGTCCACCAGGTCCTGGACTCGGCCAACCCCCAAGTAGTTCCGGAGCGTGGTTCTGAGCTCCCTTTCTGTCTTGTCCTCGTCTCTGGCCTTCCCCACCAGGGATCCACCTATGTCCGGCTCCCTCGGGCCTCTTGGTGGTAAACCCTTGTCTCTGGGTTCCCTGACCCTATTCCTGGTCTGCCTTCTGGGTGGATTTAGTGGGTGATCGTGGCAGATCGATCCTGCCCACGACCTCCGGTTCCTGGCTAAGGTGTGCTGTAGCCTCTGCCAGCTTGGGATCCGGTACCCTGTTGCCAACTCTTCACCCTTTGATTTATTTTGGGCTCTCAGAGTTCCTTCTTTCTCCCCCTCTGGGTCTTTCTTTCTCCTCTCTCTCTCTCTTGGCCTGGGGCTGCTCTGCTCTTCTGCTCTCTTCCTCTGCAAAGACTGGCTGACTGACCCTGATCTTAGATGCTGCCCACCTTATATACTCCCTCTATGTGTGAGCTCAGGTGACCAGCACCCAATGAGCTCCTAACCTTACCCAGGCTGCTCCCCCTATCTGCCCCTACACTACTGGGATGGTCCACCCCCCTCCCACTCCAGCCAAGGACAGACTCGGTCGTACCTGCACATTTCTAAGTGGGAGTACCGTTGGTCTGCCCTCCGGAAATGGGATGTGTGTAGTGCATGCAGCCTTCTGAGCTCAGTTCCACACTCCATCCTTACCCGGGAGTGGAATATCACACCTCTGGTTGAGGTGCAATACCCCTATAGCAGCCGAATCCTCAGGGTGCTACAAAGGGGCCAGGCTTTCAGCAGCTGCCCAGGGGATGGTTTTAGAGGGCGACCGCCTAACGAGGGCCAGCAGAAGTAACGTCTTCTTCTTCAAAGAAGCTTGTGTAACTAACCCAATCAGACAGCTGCCCAGGAGCTAACCTCAGTGCTAGGAAGGAGCGGGAGGGAATTGAGGGGGTGGTTCCTGCTAAGGCCCTGAAATAATAATAAGAGAGGCAGGAGAGTCTGACGCATGGTGGCGGAAAAGCTGCAGGTGCAAATAGGGAATGTGGTCTCGTGCGAGCAACTTGTGCATGCTCGCTGTGTGTGAGTGTGCGCTTCCTAGGTACGGCGCGCTGCAGACAGTCAAAAGGGTTGCTCCCTTTCATTAAAAGTTAATCCCCGGCTGCAAGCTATTAGAAAGCAACTAACCGCGCTCTACTCACCCTACCCAGGTCTACCGGTGAGTCTCGCCGCTGCTCCCGGCCTGTGGCATTGGCCGCGACGCTGACGTTCCGTCGACAGCGCGGCAGCCGATCAGTGAGCTCAGCGGCTGTGAGCGGGGCGTTCTGTCTACAAGACCTTTTTAAGGAGCCAGCAAAAAAGTGAAGAGAAAGGAAAGCACAAAAGCACCTTGTCTTACTAAGCACTGGAAAGGGCAGCCGGCAACCGGACGTCAAAGTAGAAAAGCAGCAAGTGAGAGGCCTGTCTCTTCCTCCAGGCACACCACTCTGAACATGCCTGATCTTGTCTGATCTTGGAAGCTAAGCAGGGTTGGGCCTGGTTAGTACTTGGATGGGAGACTACCTGGGAATACCAGGTGCTGTAGGCTTTTGCTTTTTCTTACTTCACAAGCAGGGGTCACTCTCCTCTATGCCTTTTTTCCATTCCTTTTTTCACAAGCGCACACATGCTCCTTTCTTCTTTTCATTTGCTTTCTCTCTTGCGCTATTTAATCCTTGCAAAATACCAGCATCCTTCTCATCACCGTGGGCCTCCAGCATTGTTGCTTATTTACTTTTAATACTAGGCTTCTTTTCGCCAGGACCAGCGACTCCCGGCTGACTGGAGGCAACCACCGGTGACCTGGAGGCAACCACCGGTAACCTGGAGGCCAGTTTACAGCACAACCCAAGCAAAACACCTTTGCAGGCCACACGACCCCCCCCGAAGAGCAGCTCAAATTCACTCGCAATCATCTCACCCTCTTCCTTCATTCACTCCCGGGCGTTTCGCTCCACCCCAAGTTGCGGGTCCAGCTTGCTCTTTCTGTCACATCCCCGCGATGAACGGTTTAGCCTGCAGGAGACCCTGCGCCGAGCCATTTTTAAACACATCTGATGCGGCAGGTGTTTCATTGCTCAACAAACAACACCTATAGGGACGGCACAGCCTATGCATCGGTCCTTCGGAGACCGCCCCAGAACGGCCGAGTTCTCGTCCCCACGCGAGCCTGAGGAAGGCTGGCCGGGCGATGGGCCAAGCAGCGTCTACTGGCCATACCACCTTGGATACGTCCGATCTCGGAAGCAAAGCAGAGATGGGTTCGGAAATACTTGGTTGGGACACCTCCTGAGAACACCAGGTATTGTAGACAATTTTGATGACGTTTTGCCATCTTGCCCAGCTCGGCTAGCATGGAGTGGCGCCTTGCTGGACACCGACCTTACGTAAAGTAGAGGCTGGAAGTCCCAAGCCTCCCAAGCCCCCCAAGACCTCTAAGATAAGGACGCAACCCCGCCGCCTCTACCAGGCCTCACACCGAGCTCCTTGCCATGGCTAGGAGTGCTTATTGACCCCGCAGCCGGCCGTATGCAAATGATGGCGTTAAAAGCATCTCGCGCTGTGAAGGGGCCAGGCTTTCAGCAGCTGCCCAGGGGATGGTTTTAGAGGGCGACCGCCTAACGAGGGCCAGCAGAAGTAACGTCTTCTTCTTCAAAGAAGCTTGTGTAACTAACTCAATCAGACAGCTGCCCAGGAGCTAACCTCAGTGCTAGGAAGGAGCGGGAGGGAATTGAGGGGGTGGTTCCTGCTAAGGCCCTGAAATAATAATAAGACAGGCAGGAGAGTCTGACGCATGGTGGCGGAAAAGCTGCAGGTGCAAATAGGGAATGTGGTCTCGTGCGAGCAACTTGTGCATGCTCGCTGTGTGTGAGTGTGCGCTTCCTAGGTACGGCGCGCTGCAGACAGTCAAAAGGGTTGCTCACTTTCATTAAAAGTTAATCCCTGGCTGCAGGCTATTAGAAAGCAACTAACCGCGCTCTACTCACCCTACCCAGGTCTACCGGTGAGTCTCGCCGCTGCTCCCGGCCTGTGGCATTGGCCGCAACGCTGACGTTCCGTCGACAGCGCGGCAGCCGATCAGTGAGCTCAGCGGCTCTGAGCGGGGCGTTCTGTCTACAAGACCTTTTTAAGGAGCCAGCAAAAAAGTGAAGAGAAAGTAAAGCACAAAAGCACCTTGTCTTACTAAGCACTGGAAAGGGCAGCCGGCAACCGGACGTCAAAGTAGAAAAGAAGCAAGTGAGAGGCATGTCTTTGCCTTACGGCTACACCACCCTGAACACACCTCATATCGTCTGATCTCAGAATCTAAGCAGGGTTGGGTCTGGTTAGTACTTGGATGGGAGACCGCCTGGGAATACCAGGTGTTGTAGGCTTTTGCTTTTTCTTACTTCCACAAGCAGGGGTCACTCTCCTCTATGCCTTTTTTCCATTCCTTTTTTCACAAGCGCACACATGCTCCTTTCTTCTTTTCATTTGCTTTCTCTCTTGCGCTATTTAATCCTTGCAAAATACCAGCATCCTTCTCATCACCGTGGGCCTCCAGCATTGTTGCTTATTTACTTTTAATACTAGGCTTCTTTTCACCAGGACCAGCGACTCCCGCATGACTGGAGGCAACCACCGCTGACCTGGAGGCAACCACCGGTAACCTGGAGGCCAGTTTACAGCACAACCCAAGCAAAACACCTTTGCAGGCCACACGACCCCCCCGAAGAGCAGCTCAAATTCACTCGCAATCATCTCACCCTCTTCCTTCATTCACTCCTGGGCGTTTCGCTCCACCCCAAGTTGCGGGTCCAGCTTGCTCTTTCTGTCACATCCCCGCGATGAATGGTTTAGCCTGCAGGAGACCCTGCGCCGAGCCATTTTTAAACACATCTGATGCGGCAGGTGTTTCATTGCTCAACAAACAACACCTATAGGGACGGCAGAGCCTATGCATCGGTCCTTCGGAGACCGCCCCAGAACGGCCAGAGTTCTCGTCCCCCCGCGAGCCTGAGGAAGGCTGCCCGGGCGATGGGCCAAGCAGCGTCTACTGTCCATACCACCTTGGATACGTCCGATCTCGGAAGCAAAGCAGAGATGGGTTCGGAAATACTTGGTTGGGACACCTCCTGAGAACACCAGGTATTGTAGACAATTTTGATGACGTTTTGCCATCTTGCCCAGCTCGGCTAGCATGGAGTGGCGCCTTGCTGGACACCGACCTTACGTAAAGTAGAGGCTGGAAGTCTCAAGCCTCCCAAGCCCCCCAAGACCTCTAAGATAAGGACGCAACCCCGCCGCCTCTACCAGGCCTCACACCGAGCTCCTTGCCACGGCTAGGAGTGCTTATTGACCCCGCAGCCGGCCGTATGCAAATGATGGCGTTAAAAGCATCTCGCGCTGTGAAGGGGCCAGGCTTTCAGCAGCTGCCCAGGGGATGGTTTTAGAGGGCGACCGCGTAACGAGGGCCAGCAGAAGTAACGTCTTCTTCTTCAAAGAAGCTTGTGGAACTAACCCAATCAGACAGCTGCCCAGGAGCTAACCTCAGTGCTAGGAAGGAGTGGGAGGGAATTGAGGGGGTGGTTCCTGCTAAGGCCCTGAAATAATAATAAGACAGGCAGGAGAGTCTGACGCATGGTGGCGGAAAAGCTGCAGGTGCAAATAGGGAATGTGGTCTCGTGCGAGCAACTTGTGCATGCTCGCTGTGTGTGAGTGTGCGCTTCCTAGGTACGGCGCGCTGCAGACAGTCAAAAGGGTTGCTCCCTTTCATTAAAAGTTAATCCCTGGCTGCAGGCTATTAGAAAGCAACTAACCGCGCTCTACTCACCCTACCCAGGTCTACTGGTGAGTCTCGCCGCTGCTCCCGGCCTGTGGCATT
>NW_027362764.1:692547224-692569724 GCF_046119375.1 Phyllobates terribilis
CGAGCGCGAGACGCTGCGCGACACAGCAGGCCCAGGGGCGCGTCAACTTTGGCGTAGTCGGCAGGATTTCGTGCCCGCAACCACCGGGTACTGCGTGCCTGAAAAAGAGACTTTCAAACTCACCTGTGGTGAAGATTCCCGCCATCCGGCGCCATTTTCAGCCTTCTTCCCGCCATCTGTGAAGATTCCCACCATCCGGCGCCATCTTCAGCCTTCTTCCCGCCATCCGTGGAGTTTTCCCGCCGTTGGACGCCATCTTGAGGACGCCGCGCGGGAAGAAGAGGGGCGTGGACTCCAAAAAGCCCGCGAGAACTGAAGCCCCGCCTCACGTCCGGACGTTGCGTAAGGTCCTGGAAGGAGCCCAGCAGACGCCGACGTCACCGGAGCGCGACGGAAGGTCCTCAACCCTGACGATCCACTGCGGAGCCGCGGCCTACGGAAGAGGATCATCGCAAGGTAGGCCACGGTCCACTAGGGGGGAGAAGGATGTCGGATACGGAGGAGAGCTTCACCGCTTCAACCCCCGCCAGCGCCACCGCTGTCGCGGTCATGCCTTTCACCATGCCTTATATCCCGGGGGCAGCCTGGCTACCCCAGTACTCAGGGGAGTCACATACCCTGCAGGACTTTAGAGAAAGGCTGGATAGCCTCTTCCAGGTGTACTCCCTCACAGAAGAGCAAAAAGTGAGCATCCTGGTGGCCCAATTAACCGGAGCAGCCCGAAGGGAGGTAAAGTCCTGGCCACCTGGGGGGAGGACTGTCGCAGGGATACTAACCCGGCTGAAGGACACCTTTGATACCCGCACCTCAGCCGAGATCAAGCTTAGATTCTACGGGTGCAAACAGCGGGCCCATGAGAGTATAAGGGACTATGCCCTGAACCTACAAGAGGCCCTGAGAGCCGTTAAGCAGACCGACCCTGACGGCGTGGGAGACGAGGACAGGCTGTTGACTGAACAATTTATAGAGGGTTTATATTGCAATGCCCACCGAACCCAGTTGCGGGCAATGGCCCTACAGGACCCTCATCTGGGATTTGCACAGTTCAAGGACAGAGCCATCCGGGTGCTCCGAGAACCGGCACCGGATGGCGTTGTAACCCACAGGCGCCCAGTTATCACTTACCACCAGGAGGCGGCGCCCTTGTCGGCAGGGCCTGTAGGGGCTGATGCGCAGGCTTTGAACAATGACCCGGCTCCAGACCTGCACCATCAGGTCCAAGAGCTAGCTAAAAGCGTTGCTGCGTTAACCCGAACTGTGCAGTCTTCACAGGCTTCCACTCCAGGGAAGATCCAGCTGGCATCCGGACCGGAGAACATCCCGTGGCGTCGACCAAGGAGGACCCCACCGGCCAGAGGAAGACCCAGTGACCGGTACAACGAGGACGGACGACCCATCTGCCGCCGCTGCAATCAACCCGGACATATGGCAAGGTACTGTCCTTTAAACTGGCACAACCTGGGGGTAGAGGGCCAACCCCCAGGAAAAAGACCACAAGGCCCATCGAACTGGCGCGACAAATATGTCGGAGGGCGTCCAGTCTTGCCTGTGGTACTGGATGGCATCCCTATGAGTGCCCTACTGGACACCGGGTCACAGGTCACCACCATTCCGTACGTGCTCTTCAAGCAGTACTGGAATGACTCGGATATAACCCGCTACCCTGACGACGACTTGAGTATCATTGCCAGCAATGGTCAGCCCGTGCCACAGATCAGATTTAAAGAGGCGACCATTAAAATTGGTAGAGTCGAACTGGCAGCACAGGGACTGATTATTGTAGACATTGACAAACACGAGAGTCACCCAAAGATAACGCTAGGAACTAATGTAATTGAAAATTGTCTTGCAGAGGTGATTTTCCTTTTACAACAGGTTGCCAAGAACGCCAGCTCCGGCGAGCAGCGAGTGCTCCAGAAAGAGATCCGGGCACTGAGGCGACGGCAACAGGTGGAACTCTCCGGCGGTGAGATTGGTAGCGTAAGAATGTGTGACCCTTTCCCTATTGCCATGCCCCCAAAAAGTGAAATGATGATTTGGTGCCGGGCAGCTATTGGTCCGAGAGGTAGGGATTACCAGGCAATGGTAGAACCAGTTTACTCAGACAGTAGGCCCACCATTTTGACAGCACGGGGGGTGGTTCATGTACGCCATGGGAGGGTGCCCGTTCGCCTAATAAATATCGGGAAGAGGGAAGTATACCTACCCCGGTATGCCACGCTAGCCAAATTATATACCATCAACCAAAACTCTATACAGTCTGTGGAACCCTTGCCTCCATCTCACCCGGAGGAAGGTAACGGCTCTAAGAAAGTAATGGAGGATTGGTGTCAGCAACTACACTTGGGAACTGACTCCACTCCCTCCCACCAGAAACAGGGAGTCTACCGGGTGGTTCAAGAGTATGAGAGAGTGTTTAGTAAACACCCGTTAGACTTCGGGCGAGTTAAGGGGGTAGAACACCGCATCCCCACGGGAGATCATCCTCCCATAAAAGAGAGGTATCGACCCGTACCCCCTGCACATTACCAACACGCCAAGGGGATGCTTAGAGACATGAAGGAGGCTGGGGTAATCCGGGATAGCTGTAGCCCCTGGGCAGCCCCACTAGTTTTAGTCAAAAAGAAAGACAACACTATGAGGATGTGTGTAGATTACCGGAAAATCAATCGTATCACACACAAGGATGCGTACCCTTTACCAAGGATAGAGGAGTCTTTGGCTGCTTTAAGATCTGCTAACTTCTTCTCTACCTTGGATCTCACTAGCGGGTACTGGCAGGTTCCTGTAGCAGAGGCGGACCGGGAGAAGACCGCATTCACCACCCCGATGGGACTTAGCGAGTTTACCTGTATGCCGTTTGGACTTTGTAACGCACCCGGAACCTTCCAACGATTAATGGAGTGCTGTCTGGGACACAAAAACTTCGAGACGGTCCTGTTGTACCTGGACGATGTCATCGTATATTCCAAGACTTATGAGGACCACCTGAAACATCTGGCGGAAGTGTTCGAAGCCCTGGCAAGTTACGGCCTGAAGGTGAAACCCTCTAAGTGTCACCTCCTGAAGCCAAAGGTGCAGTACCTGGGACACGTGGTGAGCGCTGACGGAGTGGCTCCCGATCCTGATAAGATCACCGCAATTAAGGAATGGCCAAGTCCCTCCAGTATAAAGGAAGTGCGGCAGTTCCTTGGGTTGGTAGGCTATTACCGCAGATTCATCCCCGGTTTCACCAAAAAGGCAGCTCCCATGCAGGACCTCCTGATAGGCCAGTCCCGGAAGGCCAAGAACCAGAAGCCGCCCATCAGATGGGAGAAGTTAGAAGAAGAGTCCTTCCGCCAGCTGAAGATGGCCCTCACGGGGGATGAAATCCTGGCGTACCCCGATTACAGCCAGCCCTTTATCCTCTACACTGACGCAAGTAACATCGGGCTAGGAGCTGTGCTGTCCCAGATCCAGCAGGGGAAAGAACGAGTAATCGCTTACGCCAGCCGAAAACTGCGACCCACCGAGAGAAACCCGGAGAATTACAGCTCCTTTAAGCTAGAGTTCCTGGCAGTGGTGTGGGCAGTCACCGAACGCTTTAAGCACTACCTCGCTTCTTCCCGGTTCATCGTGTACACGGATAACAACCGTTGACACACCTGGACACAGCAAGACTCGGTGCCCTAGAGCAGAGATGGATGGCTCGTCTGTCCAACTACGAGTTCACAATCAAATACCGGGCAGGACGCTCCAATACCAACGCGGACGCCCTGTCCAGGATGCCAAATCTACCGGACGTAGGAGAAGATCCAGAGGAACTGGAAGAAGTCGAACTCCCTGCGTTCCACCGTCATGGGACTATCCAGTGTTCCCACCGGGTAGGGAGTAAGCAAGCCGCTACGTTTAACCCCTTGCCTCACTACAACTGGGCGGAAACGCAAGACAGCGACCCTGCCGTCCGGCTGGTAAAGGAGATGCTGACTCGGCCAGAGGCTCGCCTTGACCCAGACGCTCCGGAGGAAGCCAAGCAACTGTGGGCAGAAAAGAGTAGACTGTTCCTTTACAAGGGGAAGTTGTGCCGCAGAATAGTTAACTCCCGGACGCATGAACTAATCTGGCAAATAGTGGTGCCACGAAGAGACGCAGCCATGGTGATGGAGGCATACCACGACGGGGCTGGACACTTCGGATGGAAGAAGCTGGAGTTCCTGCTGCGCGAGCGGTTCCACTGGGTAGGCATGAGGGGAACCATCGAGAGGTGGTGCAGAGACTGTGGCCCGTGCAACCTAAGAAGGAAGGACCGTGCCAGCCAGAAGACTCCCCTGCAGTCCATCGTCACCCGGCAGCCGTTGGAACTGGTAGCCTTGGATCATGTAAAACTGACCCCAAGCAGAAGTGGCTACGTCTACGCGTTAACCATCGTGGATCATTACTCCCGGTTTCTGGTTGTCGTCCCCGTCAAGGACTTAACGGCTCAAACAGCAGCTAGAGCCTTTCAGCAGCACTTTTGCCGTCCACACGGTTACCCGGACCAAGTGCTGACGGATCAGGGACCTGCCTTTGAAGCGGAGGTCTTCCAGGAATTCTGCAATCTGTATGGCTGCCGGAAGATAAGGACGACACCCTACCATCCGCAAACTAATGGACTTTGTGAGAAAATGAACCAGGTGGTAATGGATCTTCTGAAAACGTTGCCCCTGGAAGAACGCAGTCTGTGGCCTGAGAAGTTGCCCGATCTGGTGGACCTATACAACCACATCCCGGTAGGTTCCACCAACTGTACCCCGGCTTACCTAATGAGGGCGAGACCTGGTAAGTTACCTGTTGACCTGGAAATGGGAGTCCTGACACCCGAAGACACTTCACCAGAAGCAGACTGGGACACAGAGAGGCAGCAGCAGTACCGGAGAGTACAGGAGAGCGTGGAGCGAAGTCTCTGTCAGGCTAGGGAAAGACAAGAGAAAACTTACAACCAGTATGCTCCCGCTGTTCCCCTGGTACCCGGAGAGCAGGTCTTGAAGAGAAAAAGACGGCTCCACAAGTTGGACGACCAGTGGGAGAAGGACCCGTACACCATACTGCCCTCAAGCCACGACAACCCAAAGGTCTGTACCATCAGTAAAGATGGAGGGGAAACCACAACCATTGTATCCCGGGATCACCTGAAGAAGTGTCCCGAACAGCTACGGAACCCTGAAGAGGAACAAGAAGACCCTCGACCCGTAGAGGAAAGGGAAGACATGGTTAGTACTGTGCTCGGAGACTTCCCTCGGTCTTGGACTCAAGTCAATGGCGCAGTTGTGGTACCCGTACTCACCTTCCTCCAACCCGCATCCCAAGCACCTACGGAGCGACAGGTAGAGCTGGAAGAGCAGCCGGTCCAGGAGGCAGAAGACTCCACACAAGCAGAACAGGAGGATCAACCCTCTGCTTATAGTGAGCCTGCCGTACCCCTAGTGAGCCAAAGAGCCGGTAGACAGCTGCCCAGTTTACCCTTGACAGCTCCTACACCCTGTAGTTCAGGGCTAGACAGTCAGCTCCGTAGGTCCACTAGGGCCACTAGAGGCCAGTTACCCGCACGTTGGAGGATTTGAAATGTATAAGTTGTTTTATTTGTGGTTACCTGTTTTTCTTATTGCTTGTGTATAATTATGTGTTTCTAGTTGTTTATAGGAGTCTTTGGTGGATTTACCGGGAATCCTGTGTACATAGTTGGAGCGTAACCCAGGACGGACTAAAGACTGTTAAGGACTCGGGGCAGAACAGACCCCTACCTGGTTACGTCTCCCTGTTTTGGTGAAATGGACACCTTGCTTTCTTCAAAGACTGCACCCGGTTACGGATATCCGTGACCACCTTTATGTGTTTCTTCTTATTGTACTATTATTGTTGTTATATCTTGTTATGTTTTTCTAAAATATGTTTAGTCCCAGAGTACTAAATTTCACTAGGGGGGAATGTGGCACCCCAGGGGTCTGGTTTCCACAGTAATGTAATGTTATGTCTGAGAGCAGGTGGGAGGTCCTTTGGTCAGGGATCCTGTGCATGCCACACCTCCTGCCCAGTCTTGGGAGGGGAAGAACTTCCCCTATATAAACCCGGGGCTGAGGCAGGGTTAGGAGTAGAGAAGAAGCAGAGACAAGAAACAGTCATAGGAAGAAACAGCAGAAGCTCAGTGGGAGCAATACTACTATGAGTCAGGGGCTGGCAGCTGCAGAGCTCGCCCTGACTGAGAAGCTTTCTTACCGGACCCGGCGTCCGAGGCTGTGGGGACTAACTCTTACCCAGCAGCAGAAGCCGACCGGCAGGGGATTTCAGGTCCTCAGGCCCAGAAACCCGAAGGCAAGGTCACACGCGTGGGACCAGCACCGCCAACGTGGAGCGGAAGCCATTAGAAGGCCCCGAGTCACCGGCCATACGGGTGAGCACCACACGGCACACTCAGGGACGTGGGCTACTTATATCCGCTTCTAGCAAGGTAGCCAGAAGAGTACAGTCAGTTTGGGAGGCCTACAACTCCGCCTGGCCAGGGGAGATCCCATCTGCTCAAGGACTGACCAGGCCCCGTTCGCTAGCAAGTACTCTGGGAGGGTCTATCGTTGTTACCAGTAAAGACCCTGAATTACACCGCACCGTCTCTGAGTGGTTCCTGCTACCCCCATCTTCCACGTCGGCTGCCCTGAGGCCATACCCCTCCCATTGGGGGTTATACTATCACGCTGCACAATTCTACATCGGCCTCAGCGGTCTGCCCTGCAGCGGCAGCTCCATAGCTGCAAATCAACGGGTGGTGTAGTCGACACTCAAATAACACCTATCAAGACTGCCATACACTGAGTTTGACTCCCTGGGCACGGACCGGGTCCCCGCCACTCGGAGACTACAACCCTCATCTGATCCGGTTCCGGGTAAGCCCCCGAGCGCGAGACGCTGCGCGACACAGCAGGCCCAGGGGCGCGTCACACACATGCTCCTTTCTTCTTTTCATTTGCTTTCTCTCTTGCGCTATTTAATCCTTGCAAAATACCAGCATCCTTCTCATCACCGTGGGCCTCCAGCATTGTTGCTTATTTACTTTTAATACTAGGCTTCTTTTCACCAGGACCAGCGACTCCCGCATGACTGGAGGCAACCACCGCTGACCTGGAGGCAACCACCGGTAACCTGGAGGCCAGTTTACAGCACAACCCAAGCAAAACACCTTTGCAGGCCACACGACCCCCCCGAAGAGCAGCTCAAATTCACTCGCAACCATCTCACCCTCTTCCTTCATTCACTCCTGGGCGTTTCGCTCCACCCCAAGTTGCGGGTCCAGCTTGCTCTTTCTGTCATATCCCCGCGATGAACGGTTTAGCCTGCAAACAAACAACACCTATAGGGACGGCACAGCCTATGCATCGGTCCTTCGGAGACCGCCCCAGAACGGCCAGAGTTCTCGTCCCCATGCGAGCCTGAGGAAGGCTGGCCGGGCGATGGGCCAAGCAGCGTCTACTGGCCATACCTGCTTGGATACGTCCGATCTCGGAAGCAAAGCAGAGATGGGTTTGGAAATACTTGGTTGGGACACCTCCTGAGAACACCAGGTATTGTAGACAATTTTGATGACGTTTTGCCATCTTGCCCAGCTCGGCTAGCATGGAGTGGCGCCTTGCTGGACACCGACCTTACGTAAAGTAGAGGATGGAAGTCCCAAGCCGCCCAAGCCCCCCAAGACCTCTAAGATAAGGACGCAACCCCGCCGCCTCTACCAGGCCTCACACCGAGCTCCTTGCCACGGCTAGGAGTGCTTATTGACCCCGCAGCCGGCCGTATGCAAATGATGGCGTTAAAAGCATCTCGCGCTGTGAAGGGGCCAGGCTTTCAGCAGCTGCCCAGGGGATGGTTTTAGAGGGCGACCGCCTAACGAGGGCCAGCAGAAGTAACGTCTTCTTCTTCAAAGAAGCTTGTGTAACTAACCCAATCAGACAGCTGCCCAGGAGCTAACCTCAGTGCTAGGAAGGAGCGGGAGGGAATTGAGGGGGTGGTTCCTGCTAAGGCCCTGAAATAATAATAAGACAGGCAGGAGAGTCTGACGCATGGTGGCGGAAAAGCTGCAGGTGCAAATAGGGAATGTGGTCTCGTGCGAGCAACTTGTGCATGCTCGCTGTGTGTGAGTGTGCGCTTCCTAGGTACGGCGCGCTGCAGACAGTCAAAAGGGTTGCTCCCTTTCATTAAAAGTTAATCCCCGGCTGCAGGCTATTAGAAAGCAACTAACCGCGCTCTACTCACCCTACCCAGGTCTACCGGTGAGTCTCGCCGCTGCTCCCGGCCTGTGGCATTGGCCGCGACGCTGACGTTCCGTCGACAGCGCGGCAGCCGATCAGTGAGCTCAGCAGCTCTGAGCGGGGCGTTCTGTCTACAAGACCTTTTTAAGGAGCCAGCAAAAAAGTGAAGAGAAAGGAAAGCACAAAAGCACCTTGTCTTACTAAGCACTGGAAAGGGCAGCCGGCAACCGGACGTCAAAGTAGAAAAGCAGCAAGTGAGAGGCCTGTCTCTGCCTACGGCCACACCACCCTGAACACACCTGATCTCATCTGATCTTGGAATCTAAGCAGGGTTGGGCCTGGTTAGTACTTGGATGGGAGACCACCGGGGAATACCAGGTGCTGTAGGCTTTTGCTTTTTCTTACTTCCACAAGCAGGGGTCACTCTCCTCTATGCCTTTTTTCCATTCCTTTTTTCACAAGCGCACACATGCTCCTTTCTTCTTTTCATTTGCTTTCTCTCTTGCGCTATTTAATCCTTGCAAAATACCAGCATCCTTCTCATCACCGTGGGCCTCCAGCATTGTTGCTTATTTACTTTTAATACTAGGCTTCTTTTCACCAGGACCAGAGACTCCCGCATGACTGGAGGCAACCACCGCTGACCTGGAGGCAACCACCGGTAACCTGGAGGCCAGTTTACAGCACAACCCAAGCAAAACACCTTTGCAGGCCAAACGACCCCCCCGAAGAGCAGCTCAAATTCACTCGCAATCATCTCACCCTCTTCCTTCATTCACTCCTGGGCGTTTCGCTCCACCCCAAGTTGCGGGTCCAGCTTGCTCTTTCTGTCACATCCCCGCGATGAACGGTTTAGCCTGCAGGAGACCCTGCGCCGAGCCATTTTTAAACACATCTGATGCGGCAGGTGTTTCATTGCTCAACAAACAACACCTATAGGGACGGCACAGCCTATGCATCGGTCCTTCGGAGACCGCCCCAGAACGGCCAGAGTTCTCGTCCCCACGCGATCCTGAGGAAGGCTGGCCGGTCGATGGGCCAAGCAGCTTCTACTGGCCATACCACCTTGGATACGTCCGATCTCAGAAGCAAAGCAGAGATGGGTTCGGAAATACTTGGTTGGGACACCTCCTGAGAACACCAGGTATTGTAGACAATTTTGATGACGTTTTGCCATCTTGCCCAGCTCGGCTAGCATGGAGTGGCGCATTGCTAGACACCGACCTTACGTAAAGTAGAGGCTGGAAGTCCCAAGCCTCCCAAGCCCCCCAAGACCTCTAAGATAAGGAAGCAACCCCGCCGCCTCTACCAGGCCTCACACCGAGCTCCTTGCCACAGCTAGGAGTGCTTATTGACCCCGCAGCCGGCCGTATGCAAATGATGGCGTTAAAAGTATCTCTCTCGCGCTGTGAAGGGGCCAGGCTTTCAGCAGCTGCCCAGGGGATGGTTTTAGGGGCCACCGCCTAACGAGGGCCAGCAGAAGTAACGTCTTCTTCTTCAAAGAAGCTTGTGTAACTAACCCAATCAGACAGCTGCCCAGGAGCTGACCTCAGTGCTAGGAAGGAGCGGGAGGGAATTGAGGGGGTGGTTCCTGCTAAGGCCCTGAAATAATAATAAGACAGGCAGGAGAGTCTGACGCATGGTGGCGGAAAAGCTGCAGGTGCAAATAGGGAATGTGGTCTCGTGCGAGCAACTTGTGCATGCTCGCTGTGTGTGAGTGTGCGCTTCCTAGGTACGGCGCGCTGCAGACAGTCAAAAGGGTTGCTCCCTTTCATTAAAAGTTAATCCCCGGCTGCAGGCTATTAGAAAGCAACTAACCGCGCTCTACTCACCCTACCCAGGTCTACCGGTGAGTCTCGCCGCTGCTCCCGGCCTGTGGCATTGGCCGCGACGCTGACGTTCCGTCTACAGCGCGGCAGCCGATCAGTGAGCTCAGCGGCTCTGAGCGGGGCGTTCTGTCTACAAGACCTTTTTAAGGAGCCAGCAAAAAAGTGAAGAGAAAGGAAAGCACAAAAGCACCTTGTCTTACTAAGCACTGGAAAGGGCAGCCGGCAACCGGACGTCAAAGTAGAAAAGCAGCAAGTGAGAGACCTGTCTCTGCCTACGGCCACACCACCCTGAACACGCCTGATCTCGTTTGATCTTGGAAGCTAAGCAGGGTTGGGCCTGGTTAGTACTTGGATGGGAGACCGCCTGGGAATACCAGGTGCTGTAGGCTTTTGCTTTTTCTTTTTCTTACTTCCACCAGCAAGGGTCACTCTCCTCTATGCCTTTTTTCCATTCCTTTTTTCACAAGCGCACACATGCTCCTTTCTTCTTTTCATTTGCTTTCTCTCTTGCGCTATTTAATCCTTGCAAAATACCAGCATCCTTCTCATCACCGTGGGCCTCCAGCATTGTTGCTTATTTACTTTTAATACTAGGCTTCTTTTCACCAGGACCAGCGACTCCCGCATGACTGGAGGCAACCACCGCTGACCTGGAGGCAACCACTGGTAACCTGGAGGCCAGTTTACAGCACAACCCAAGCAAAACACTTTTGCAGGCCACACGACCCCCCCCGAAGAGCAGCTCAAATTCACTCGCAACCATCTCACCCTCTTCCTTCATTCACTCCTGGGCGTTTCGCTCCAACCCAAGTTGCGGGTCCAGCTTGCTCTTTCTGTCACATCCCCGCGATGAACGGTTTAGCCTGCAGGAGACCCTGCGCCGAGCCATTTTTAAACACATCTGATGCGGCAGGTGTTTCATTGCTCAACAAACAACACCTATAGGGACGGCACAGCCTATGCATCGGTCCTTCGGAGACCGCCCCAGAACGGCCAGAGTTCTCGTCCCCACGCGAGCCTGAGGAAGGCTGGCCGGGCGATGGGCCAAGCAGCGTCTACTGGCCATACCACCTTGGATACATCCGATCTCGGAAGCAAAGCAGAGATGGGTTCGGAAATACTTGGTTGGGACACCTCCTGAGAGCACCAGGTATTGGAGACAATTTTGATGACGTTTTGCCATCTTGCCCAGCGCGGCTAGCATGGAGTGGCGCCTTGCTGGACACCGACCTTACGTAAAGTAGAGGCTGGAAGTCCCAAGCCTCCCAAGCCCCCCAAGACCTCTAAGATAAGGACGCAACCCCGCCGCCTCTACCAGGCCTCACACCGAGCTCCTTGCCACGGCTAGGAGTGCTTATTGACCCCGCAGCCGGCCGTATGCAAATGATGGCGTTAAAAGCATCTCGCGCTGTGAAGGGGCCAGGCTTTCAGCAGCTGCCCAGGGGATGGTTTTAGAGGGCGACCGCCTAACGAGGGCCAGCAAAAGTAACGTCTTCTTCTTCAAAGAAGCTTGTGTAAGTAACCCAATCAGACAGCTGCCCAGGAGCTAACCTCAGTGCTAGGAAGGAGCGGGAGGGAATTGAGGGGGTGGTTCCTGCTAAGGCCCTGAAATAATAATAAGACAGGCAGGAGAGTCTGACGCATGGTGGCGGAAAAGCTGCAGGTGCAAATAGGGAATGTGGTCTCGTGCGAGCAACTTGTGCATGCTCGCTGTGTGTGAGTGTGCGCTTCCTAGGTACGGCGAGCTGCAGACAGTCAAAAGGGTTGCTCCCTTTCATTAAAAGTTAATCCCCGGCTGCAGGCTATTAGAAAGCAACTAACCGTGCTCTACTCACCCTACCCAGGTCTACCGGTGAGTCTCGCCGCTGCTCCCGGCCTGTGGCATTGGCCGCGACGGTGACGTTCCGTCGACAGCGCGGCAGCCGATCAGTGAGCTCAGCGGCTCTGAGTGGGGCGTTCTGTCTACAAGACCTTTTTAAGGAGCCAGCAAAAAAGTGAAGAGAAAGGAAAGCACAAAAGCACCTTGTCTTACTAAGCACTGGAAAGGGCAGCCGGACGTCAAAGTAGAAAAGCAGCAAGTGAGAGGCCTGTCTCTGCCTACGGCCACACCATCCTGAACACACCTGATCTTGTCTGATCTTGGAAGCTAAGCAGGGTTGGGCCTGGTTAGTACTTGGATGGCAGACCGCCTGGGAATACCAGGTGCTGTAGGCTTTTGCTTTTTCTTACTTCCACCAGCAGGGGTCACTCTCCTCTATGCCTTTTTTCCATTCCTTTTTTCACAAGCGCACACATACTCCTTTCTTCTTTTCATTTGCTTTCTCTCTTGCGCTATTTAATCCTTGCAAAATACCAGCATCCTTCTCATCACCGTGGGCCTCCAGCATTGTTGCTTATTTACTTTTAATACTAGGCTTCTTTTCACCAGGACCAGCGACTCCCGCATGACTGGAGGAAACCACCGCTGACCTGGAGGCCAGTTTACAGCACAACCCAAGCAAAACACCTTTGCAGGCCACACGACCCCCCCGAAGAGCAGCTCAAATTCACTCGCAACCATCTCACCCTCTTCCTTCATTCACTCCTGGGCGTTTCGCTCCACCCCAAGTTGTGGGTCCAGCTTGCTCTTTCTATCACATCCCCGCGATGAACGGTTTAGCCTGCAGGAGACCCTGCGCCGAGCCATTTTTAAACACATCTGATGCGGCAGGTGTTTCATTGCTCAACAAACAACACCTATAGGGACGGCACAGCCTATGCATCGGTCCTTCGGAGACCGCCCCAGAACGGCCAGAGTTCTCGTCCCCATGCGAGCCTGAGGAAGGCTGGCCGGGCGATGGGCCAAGCAGCGTCTACTGGCCATACCTGCTTGGATACGTCCGATCTCGGAAGCAAAGCAGAGATGGGTTTGGAAATACTTGGTTGGGACACCTCCTGAGAACACCAGGTATTGTAGACAATTTTGATGACGTTTTGCCATCTTGCCCAGCTCGGCTAGCATGGAGTGGCGCCTTGCTGGACACCGACCTTACGTAAAGTAGAGGATGGAAGTCCCAAGCCGCCCAAGCCCCCCAAGACCTCTAAGATAAGGACGCAACCCCGCCGCCTCTACCAGGCCTCACACCGAGCTCCTTGCCACGGCTAGGAGTGCTTATTGACCCCGCAGCCGGCCGTATGCAAATGATGGCGTTAAAAGCATCTCGCGCTGTGAAGGGGCCAGGCTTTCAGCAGCTGCCCAGGGGATGGTTTTAGAGGGCGACCGCCTAACGAGGGCCAGCAGAAGTAACGTCTTCTTCTTCAAAGAAGCTTGTGTAACTAACCCAATCAGACAGCTGCCCAGGAGCTAACCTCAGTGCTAGGAAGGAGCGGGAGGGAATTGAGGGGGTGGTTCCTGCTAAGGCCCTGAAATAATAATAAGACAGGCAGGAGAGTCTGACGCATGGTGGCGGAAAAGCTGCAGGTGCAAATAGGGAATGTGGTCTCGTGCGAGCAACTTGTGCATGCTCGCTGTGTGTGAGTGTGCGCTTCCTAGGTACGGCGCGCTGCAGACAGTCAAAAGGGTTGCTCCCTTTCATTAAAAGTTAATCCCCGGCTGCAGGCTATTAGAAAGCAACTAACCGCGCTCTACTCACCCTACCCAGGTCTACCGGTGAGTCTCGCCGCTGCTCCCGGCCTGTGGCATTGGCCGCGACGCTGACGTTCCGTCGACAGCGCGGCAGCCGATCAGTGAGCTCAGCAGCTCTGAGCGGGGCGTTCTGTCTACAAGACCTTTTTAAGGAGCCAGCAAAAAAGTGAAGAGAAAGGAAAGCACAAAAGCACCTTGTCTTACTAAGCACTGGAAAGGGCAGCCGGCAACCGGACGTCAAAGTAGAAAAGCAGCAAGTGAGAGGCCTGTCTCTGCCTACGGCCACACCACCCTGAACACACCTGATCTCATCTGATCTTGGAATCTAAGCAGGGTTGGGCCTGGTTAGTACTTGGATGGGAGACCACCGGGGAATACCAGGTGCTGTAGGCTTTTGCTTTTTCTTACTTCCACAAGCAGGGGTCACTCTCCTCTATGCCTTTTTTCCATTCCTTTTTTCACAAGCGCACACATGCTCCTTTCTTCTTTTCATTTGCTTTCTCTCTTGCGCTATTTAATCCTTGCAAAATACCAGCATCCTTCTCATCACCGTGGGCCTCCAGCATTGTTGCTTATTTACTTTTAATACTAGGCTTCTTTTCACCAGGACCAGAGACTCCCGCATGACTGGAGGCAACCACCGCTGACCTGGAGGCAACCACCGGTAACCTGGAGGCCAGTTTACAGCACAACCCAAGCAAAACACCTTTGCAGGCCAAACGACCCCCCCGAAGAGCAGCTCAAATTCACTCGCAATCATCTCACCCTCTTCCTTCATTCACTCCTGGGCGTTTCGCTCCACCCCAAGTTGCGGGTCCAGCTTGCTCTTTCTGTCACATCCCCGCGATGAACGGTTTAGCCTGCAGGAGACCCTGCGCCGAGCCATTTTTAAACACATCTGATGCGGCAGGTGTTTCATTGCTCAACAAACAACACCTATAGGGACGGCACAGCCTATGCATCGGTCCTTCGGAGACCGCCCCAGAACGGCCAGAGTTCTCGTCCCCACGCGATCCTGAGGAAGGCTGGCCGGTCGATGGGCCAAGCAGCTTCTACTGGCCATACCACCTTGGATACGTCCGATCTCAGAAGCAAAGCAGAGATGGGTTCGGAAATACTTGGTTGGGACACCTCCTGAGAACACCAGGTATTGTAGACAATTTTGATGACGTTTTGCCATCTTGCCCAGCTCGGCTAGCATGGAGTGGCGCATTGCTAGACACCGACCTTACGTAAAGTAGAGGCTGGAAGTCCCAAGCCTCCCAAGCCCCCCAAGACCTCTAAGATAAGGAAGCAACCCCGCCGCCTCTACCAGGCCTCACACCGAGCTCCTTGCCACAGCTAGGAGTGCTTATTGACCCCGCAGCCGGCCGTATGCAAATGATGGCGTTAAAAGTATCTCTCTCGCGCTGTGAAGGGGCCAGGCTTTCAGCAGCTGCCCAGGGGATGGTTTTAGGGGCCACCGCCTAACGAGGGCCAGCAGAAGTAACGTCTTCTTCTTCAAAGAAGCTTGTGTAACTAACCCAATCAGACAGCTGCCCAGGAGCTGACCTCAGTGCTAGGAAGGAGCGGGAGGGAATTGAGGGGGTGGTTCCTGCTAAGGCCCTGAAATAATAATAAGACAGGCAGGAGAGTCTGACGCATGGTGGCGGAAAAGCTGCAGGTGCAAATAGGGAATGTGGTCTCGTGCGAGCAACTTGTGCATGCTCGCTGTGTGTGAGTGTGCGCTTCCTAGGTACGGCGCGCTGCAGACAGTCAAAAGGGTTGCTCCCTTTCATTAAAAGTTAATCCCCGGCTGCAGGCTATTAGAAAGCAACTAACCGCGCTCTACTCACCCTACCCAGGTCTACCGGTGAGTCTCGCCGCTGCTCCCGGCCTGTGGCATTGGCCGCGACGCTGACGTTCCGTCTACAGCGCGGCAGCCGATCAGTGAGCTCAGCGGCTCTGAGCGGGGCGTTCTGTCTACAAGACCTTTTTAAGGAGCCAGCAAAAAAGTGAAGAGAAAGGAAAGCACAAAAGCACCTTGTCTTACTAAGCACTGGAAAGGGCAGCCGGCAACCGGACGTCAAAGTAGAAAAGCAGCAAGTGAGAGACCTGTCTCTGCCTACGGCCACACCACCCTGAACACGCCTGATCTCGTTTGATCTTGGAAGCTAAGCAGGGTTGGGCCTGGTTAGTACTTGGATGGGAGACCGCCTGGGAATACCAGGTGCTGTAGGCTTTTGCTTTTTCTTTTTCTTACTTCCACCAGCAAGGGTCACTCTCCTCTATGCCTTTTTTCCATTCCTTTTTTCACAAGCGCACACATGCTCCTTTCTTCTTTTCATTTGCTTTCTCTCTTGCGCTATTTAATCCTTGCAAAATACCAGCATCCTTCTCATCACCGTGGGCCTCCAGCATTGTTGCTTATTTACTTTTAATACTAGGCTTCTTTTCACCAGGACCAGCGACTCCCGCATGACTGGAGGCAACCACCGCTGACCTGGAGGCAACCACTGGTAACCTGGAGGCCAGTTTACAGCACAACCCAAGCAAAACACTTTTGCAGGCCACACGACCCCCCCCGAAGAGCAGCTCAAATTCACTCGCAACCATCTCACCCTCTTCCTTCATTCACTCCTGGGCGTTTCGCTCCAACCCAAGTTGCGGGTCCAGCTTGCTCTTTCTGTCACATCCCCGCGATGAACGGTTTAGCCTGCAGGAGACCCTGCGCCGAGCCATTTTTAAACACATCTGATGCGGCAGGTGTTTCATTGCTCAACAAACAACACCTATAGGGACGGCACAGCCTATGCATCGGTCCTTCGGAGACCGCCCCAGAACGGCCAGAGTTCTCGTCCCCACGCGAGCCTGAGGAAGGCTGGCCGGGCGATGGGCCAAGCAGCGTCTACTGGCCATACCACCTTGGATACATCCGATCTCGGAAGCAAAGCAGAGATGGGTTCGGAAATACTTGGTTGGGACACCTCCTGAGAGCACCAGGTATTGGAGACAATTTTGATGACGTTTTGCCATCTTGCCCAGCGCGGCTAGCATGGAGTGGCGCCTTGCTGGACACCGACCTTACGTAAAGTAGAGGCTGGAAGTCCCAAGCCTCCCAAGCCCCCCAAGACCTCTAAGATAAGGACGCAACCCCGCCGCCTCTACCAGGCCTCACACCGAGCTCCTTGCCACGGCTAGGAGTGCTTATTGACCCCGCAGCCGGCCGTATGCAAATGATGGCGTTAAAAGCATCTCGCGCTGTGAAGGGGCCAGGCTTTCAGCAGCTGCCCAGGGGATGGTTTTAGAGGGCGACCGCCTAACGAGGGCCAGCAAAAGTAACGTCTTCTTCTTCAAAGAAGCTTGTGTAAGTAACCCAATCAGACAGCTGCCCAGGAGCTAACCTCAGTGCTAGGAAGGAGCGGGAGGGAATTGAGGGGGTGGTTCCTGCTAAGGCCCTGAAATAATAATAAGACAGGCAGGAGAGTCTGACGCATGGTGGCGGAAAAGCTGCAGGTGCAAATAGGGAATGTGGTCTCGTGCGAGCAACTTGTGCATGCTCGCTGTGTGTGAGTGTGCGCTTCCTAGGTACGGCGAGCTGCAGACAGTCAAAAGGGTTGCTCCCTTTCATTAAAAGTTAATCCCCGGCTGCAGGCTATTAGAAAGCAACTAACCGTGCTCTACTCACCCTACCCAGGTCTACCGGTGAGTCTCGCCGCTGCTCCCGGCCTGTGGCATTGGCCGCGACGGTGACGTTCCGTCGACAGCGCGGCAGCCGATCAGTGAGCTCAGCGGCTCTGAGTGGGGCGTTCTGTCTACAAGACCTTTTTAAGGAGCCAGCAAAAAAGTGAAGAGAAAGGAAAGCACAAAAGCACCTTGTCTTACTAAGCACTGGAAAGGGCAGCCGGACGTCAAAGTAGAAAAGCAGCAAGTGAGAGGCCTGTCTCTGCCTACGGCCACACCACCCTGAACACACCTGATCTTGTCTGATCTTGGAAGCTAAGCAGGGTTGGGCCTGGTTAGTACTTGGATGGGAGACCGCCTGGGAATACCAGGTGCTGTAGGCTTTTGCTTTTTCTTACTTCCACCAGCAGGGGTCACTCTCCTCTATGCCTTTTTTCCATTCCTTTTTTCACAAGCGCACACATGCTCCTTTCTTCTTTTCATTTGCTTTCTCTCTTGCGCTATTTAATCCTTGCAAAATACCAGCATCCTTCTCATCACCATGGACCTCCAGCATTGTTGCTTATTTACTTTTAATACTAGGCTTCTTTTCACCAGGACCAGCGACTCCCGCATGACTGGAGGCAACCACCGCTGACCTGGAGGCAACCACCGGTAACCTGGAGGCCAGTTTGCAGCACAACCCAAGCAAAACACCTTTGCAGGCCACACGACCCCCCCGAAGAGCAGCTCAAATTCACTCGCAACCATCTCACCCTCTTCCTTCATTCACTCCTGGGCGTTTCGCTCCACCCCAAGTTGCGGGTCCAGCTTGCTCTTTCTGTCACATCCCCGCGATGAACGGTTTAGCCTGCAGGAGACCCTGCGCCGAGCCATTTTTAAACACATCTGATGCGGCAGGTGTTTCATTGCTCAACAAACAACACCTATAGGGACGGCACAGCCTATGCATCGGTCCTTCGGAGACCGCCCCAGAACGGCCAGAGTTCTCGTCCCCACGCGAAACTGAGGAAGGCTGGCCGGGCGATGGGCCAAGCAGCGTCTACTGGCCATACCACCTTGGATACATCCGATCTCGGAAGTAAAGCAGAGATGGGTTCGGAAATACTTGGTTGGGACACCTCCTGAGAACACCAGGTATTTTAGACAATTTTGATGACGTTTTGCCATCTTGCCCAGCTCGGCTAGCATTGAGTGGCGCCTTGCTGGACACCGACCTTACGTAAAGTAGAGGCTGGAAGTCCCAAGCCTCCCAAGCCCCCCAAGACCTCTAAGATAAGGACGCAACCCCGCCGCCTCTACCAGGCCTCACACCGAGCTCCTTGCCACGGCTAGGAGTGCTTATTGACCCCGCAGCCGGCCGTATGCAAATGATGGCGTTAAAAGCATCTCGCGCTGTGAAGGGGCCAGGCTTTCAGCAGCTGCCCAGGGGATGGTTTTAGAGGGCGACCGCCTAACGAGGGCCAGCAGAAGTAACGTCTTCTTCTTCAAAGAAGCTTGTGTAACTAACCCAATCAGACAGCTGCCCAGGAGCTAACCTCAGTGCTAGGAAGGAGCGGGAGGGAATTGAGGGGGTGGTTCCTGCTAAGGCCCTGAAATAATAATAAGACAGGCAGGAGAGTCTGACGCATGGTGGCGGAAAAGCTGCAGGTGCAAACAGGGAATGTGGTCTCGTGCGAGCAACTTGTGCATGCTCGCTGTGTGTGAGTGTGCGCTTCCTAGGTACGGCGCGCTGCAGACAGTCAAAAGGGTTGCTCCCTTTCATTAAAAGTTAATCCCCGGCTGCAGGCTATTAGAAAGCAACTAACCGCGCTCTACTCACCCTACCCAGGTCTACCGGTGAGTCTCGCCGCTGCTCCCGGCCTGTGGCATTGGCCGCGACGCTGACGTTCCGTCGACAGCGCGGCAGCCGATCAGTGAGCTCAGCGGCTCTGAGCGGGGCGTTCTGTCTACAAGACCTTTTTAAGGAGCCAGCAAAAAAGTGAAGAGAAAGGAAAGCACAAAAGCACCTTGTCTTACTAAGCACTGGAAAGGGCAGCCGGCAACCGGACGTCAAAGTGGAAAAGCAGCAAGTGAGAGGCCTGTCTCTGCCTACGGCCACACCACCCTGAACACGCCCAATCTTGTCTGATCTTGGAAGCTAAGCAGGGTCAGGCCTGGTTAGTACTTGGATGGGAGGCCGCCTGGGAATACCAGGTGCTGTAGGCTTTTGCTTTTTCTTACTTCCACCAGCAGGGGTCACTCTCCTCTATGCCTTTTTTCCATTCCTTTTTTCACAAGCGCACACATGCTCCTTTCTTCTTTTCATTTGCTTTCTCTCTTGCGCTATTTAATCCTTGCAAAATACCAGCATCCTTCTCATCACCGTGGGCCTCCAGCATTGTTGCTTATTTACTTTTAATACTAGGCTTCTTTTCACCAGGACCAGCGACTCCCGCATGACTGGAGGCAACCACCGCTGACCTGGAGGCAACCACCGGTAACCTGGAGGCCAGTTTACAGCACAACCCAAGCAAAACACCTTTGCAGGCCACACGACCCCCCCGAAGAGCAGCTCAAATTCACTCGCAACCATCTCACCCTCTTCCTTCATTCACTCCTGGGCGTTTCGCTCCACCCCAAGTTGCGGGTCCAGCTTGCTCTTTCTGTCACATCCCCGCGATGAACGGTTTAGCCTGCAGGAGACCCTGCGCCGAGCCATTTTTAAACACATCTGATGCGGCAGGTGTTTCATTGCTCAACAAACAACACCTATAGGGACGGCACAGCCTATGCATCGGTCCTTCGGAGACCGCCCCAGAACGGCCAGAGTTCTCGTCCCCACGCGAGCCTGAGGAAGGCTGGCCAGGCTATGGGCCAAGCAGCGTCTAGTGGCCATACCACCTTGGATACGTCCGATCTCGCAAGCAAAGCAGAGATGGGTTCGGAAATACTTGGTTGGGACACCTCCTGAGAACACCAGGTATTGTAGACAATTTTGATGACGTTTTGCCATCTTGCCCAGCTCGGCTAGCATGGAGTGGCGCCTTGCTGGACACCGACCTTACGTAAAGTAGAGGCTGGAAGTCCCAAGCCTCCCAAGCCCCCCAAGACCTCTAAGATAAGGACGCAACCCCGCCGCCTCTACCAGGCCTCACACCGAGCTCCTTGCCACGGCTAGGAGTGCTTATTGACCCCGCAGCCGGCCGTATGCAAATGATGGCGTTAAAAGCATCTCGCGTTGTGAAGGGGCCAGGCTTTCAGCAGCTGCCCAGGGGATGGTTTTAGAGGGCGACCGCCTAACGAGGGCCAGCAGAAGTAACGTCTTCTTCTTCAAAGAATCTTGTGTAACTAACCCAATCAGACAGCTGCCCAGGAGCTAACCTCAGTGCTAGGAAGGAGCGGGAGGGAATTGAGGGGGTGGTTCCTGCTAAGGCCCTGAAATAATAATAAGACAGGCAGGAGAGTCTGACACATGGTGGCGGAAAAGCTGCAGGTGCAAATAGGGAATGTGGTCTCGTGCGAGCAACTTGTGCATGCTCGCTGTGTGTGAGTGTGCGCTTCCTAGGTACGGCGTGCTGCAGACAGTCAAAAGGGTTGCTCCCTTTCATTAAAAGTTAATCCCCGGCTGCAGGCTATTAGAAAGCAACTAACCGCGCTCTACTCACCCTACCCAGGTCTACCGGTGAGTCTCGCCGCTGCTCCCGGCCTGTGGCATTGGCCGCGACACTGACGTTCTGTCGACAGCGCGGCAGCCGATCAGTGAGCTCAGCGGCTGTGAGCGGGGCGTTCTGTCTACAAGACCTTTTTAAGGAGCCAGCAAAAAAGTGAAGAGAAAAGAAAGCACAAAAGCACCTTGTCTTACTAAGCACTGGAAAGGGCAGCCGGCAACCGGACGTCAAAGTGGAAAAGCAGCAAGTGAGAGGCCTGTCTCTGCCTATGGCCACACCACCCTGAACATGCCTGATCTTGTCTGATCTTGGAAGCTAAGCAGGGTTGGGCCTGGTTAGTACTTGGATGGGTGACCACCTGGGAATACCAGGTGCTGCAGGCTTTTGCTTTTTCTTACTTCCACCAGCAGGGGTCACTCTCCTCTATGCCTTTTTTCCATTCCTTTTTTCACAAGCGCACACATGCTCCTTTCTTCTTTTCATTTGCTTTCTCTCTTGCGCTATTTAATCCTTGCAAAATACCAGCATCCTTCTCATCACCGTGGGCCTCCAGCATTGTTGCTTATTTACTTTTAATACTAGGCTTCTTTTCACCAGGACCAGCGACTCCCGCATGACTGGAGGCAACCACCGCTGACCTGGAGGCAACCACCGGTAACCTGGAGGCCAGTTTACAGCACAACCCAAGCAAAACACCTTTGCAGGCCACACGACCCCCCCGAAGAGCAGCTCAAATTCACTCGCAACCATCTCACCCTCTTCCTTCATTCACTCCTGGGCGTTTCGCTCCACCCCAAGTTGCGGGTCCAGCTTGCTCTTTCTGTCACATCCCCGCGATGAACGGTTTAGCCTGCAGGAGACCCTGCGCCGAGCCATTTTTAAACACATCTGATGCGGCAGGTGTTTCATTGCTCAACAAACAACACCTATAGGGACGGCACAGCCTATGCATCGGTCCTTCGGAGACCGCCCCAGAACGGTCAGAGTTCTCGTCCCCACGCGAGCCTGAGGAAGGCTGGCCGGGCGATGGGCCAAGCAGCGTCTACTGGCCATACCACCTTGGATACGTCCGATCTCGGAAGCAAAGCAGAGATGGGTTCGGAAATACTTGGTTGGGACACCTCCTGAGAACACCAGGTATTGTAGACAATTTTGATGACGTTTTGCCATCTTGCCCAGCTCGGCTAGCATTGAGTGGCGCCTTGCTGGACACCGACCTTACGTAAAGTAGAGGCTGGAAGTCCCAAGCCTCCCAAGCCCCCCAAGACCTCTAAGATAAGGACGCAACCCCGCCGCCTCTACCAGGCCTCACACCGAGCTCCTTGCCACGGCTAGGAGTGCTTATTGACCCCGCAGCCGGCCGTATGCAAATGATGGCGTTAAAAGCATCTCGCGCTGTGAAGGGGCCAGGCTTTCAGCAGCTGCCCAGGGGATGGTTTTAGAGGGCGACCGCCTAACGAGGGCCAGCAGAAGTAACGTCTTCT
>NW_027362764.1:692577224-692609724 GCF_046119375.1 Phyllobates terribilis
TAGGTACGGCGCGCTGCAGACAGTCAAAAGGGTTGCTCCCTTTCATTAAAAGTTAATCCCCGGCTGCAGGCTATTAGAAAGCAACTAACCGCGCTCTACTCACCCTACCCAGGTCTAACGGTGAGTCTCGCCGCTGCTCCCGGCCTGTGGCATTGGCCGCGACGCTGACGTTCCGTCGACAGCGTGGCAGCCGATCAGTGAGCTCAGTGGCTCTGAGCGGGGCGTTCTGTCTACAAGACCTTTTTAAGGAGCCAGCAAAAAAGTGAAGAGAAAGGAAAGCACAAAAGCACCTTGTCTCACTAAGCACTGGAAAGGGCAGCCGGCAGCCGGACGTCAAAGTAGAAAAGCAGCAAGTGAGAGGCCTCTCTCTGCCTACGGCCACACCACCCTGAACACACCCGATCTCGTCTGATCTCAGAATCTAAGCAGGGTTGGGCCTGCTTAGTACTTGGATGGGAGACCGCCTGGGAATACCAGGTGCTGTAGGCTTTTGCTTTTTCTTACTTCCACAAGCCGGGGTCACTCTCCTCTATGCCTTTTTTCCATTCCTTTTTTCACAAGCGCACACATGCTCCTTTCTTCTTTTCATTTGCTTTCTCTCTTGCGCTATTTAATCCTTGCAAAATACCAGCATCCTTCTCATCACCGTGGGCCTCCAGCATTGTTGCTTATTTACTTTTAATACTAGGCTTCTTTTCACCAGGACCAGCGACTCCCGCATGACTGGAGGCAACCACCGCTGACCTGGAGGCAACCACTGGTAACCTGGAGGCCAGTTTACAGCACAACCCAAGCAAAACACCTTTGCAGGCCACACGACCCCCCCGAAGAGCAGCTCAAATTCACTCGCAACCATCTCACCCTCTTCCTTCATTCACTCCTGGGCGTTTCGCTCCACCCCAAGTTGTTGGTCCAGCTTGCTCTTTCTGTCACATCCCCGCGATGAACGGTTTAGCCTGCAGGAGACCCTGCGCTGAGCCATTTTTAAACACATCTGATGCGGCAGGTGTTTCATTGCTCAACAAACAACATCTATAGGGACGGCACAGCCTATGCATCGGTCCTTCGGAGACCGCCGGAGAACGGCCAGAGTTCTCGTCCCCACGCGAGCCTGAGGAAGGCTGGCCGGGCGATGGGCCAAACAGCGTCTACTGGCCATACCACCTTGTATACGTCCGATCTCGGAAGCAAAGCAGAGATGGGTTCGGAAATACTTGGTTGGGACACCTCCTGAGAACACCAGGTATTGTAGACAATTTTGATGACGTTTTGCCATCTTGCCCAGCTCGGCTAGCATTGAGTGGCGCCTTGCTGGACACCGACCTTACGTAAAGTAGAGGCTGGAAGTCCCAAGCCCCCCAAGACCTCTAAGATAAGGACGCAACCCCGCCGCCTCTACCAGGCCTCACACCGAGCTCCTTGCCACGGCTAGGAGTGCTTATTGACCCCGCAGCCGGCCGTATGCAAATGATGGCGTTAAAAGCATCTCGCGCTGTGAAGGGGCCAGGCTTTCAGCAGCTGCCCAGGGGATGGTTTTAGAGGGCGACCGCCTAACGAGGGCCAGCAGAAGTAACGTCTTCTTCTTCAAAGAAGCTTGTGTAACTAACCCAATCAGACAGCTGCCCAGGAGCTAACCTCAGTGCTAGGAAGGAGCGGGAGGGAATTGAGGGGGTGGTTCCTGCTAAGGCCCTGAAATAATAATAAGACAGGCAGGAGAGTCTGACGCATGGTGGCGGAAAAGCTGCAGGTGCAAATAGGGAATGTGGTCTCGTGCGAGCAACTTGTGCATGCTCGCTGTGTGTGAGTGTGCGCTTCCTAGGTACGGCGCGCTGCAGACAGTCAAAAGGGTTGCTCCCTTTCATTAAAAGTTAATCCCCGGCTGCAGGCTATTAGAAAGCAACTAACCGCGCTCTACTCACCCTACCCAGGTCTACCGGTGAGTCTCGCCGCTGCTCCCGGCCTGTGGCATTGGCCGCGACGCTGACGTTCCGTCGACAGCGCGGCAGCCGATCAGTGAGCTCAGCGGCTGTGAGCGGGGCGTTCTGTCTACAAGACCTTTTTAAGGAGCCAGCAAAAAAGTGAAGAGAAAGGAAAGCACAAAAGCACCTTGTCTTACTAAGCACTGGAAAGGGCAGCCGGCAACCGGACGTCAAAGTGGAAAAGCAGCAAGTGAGAGGCCTGCCTCTGCCTACGGCCACACCACCCTGAACACGCCCTATCTCGCCTGATCTCAGAAGCTAAGCAGGGTCAGGCCTGGTTAGTACTTGGATGGGAGACCACCTGGGAATACCAGGTGCTGTAGGCTTCTGCTTTTTCTTACTTTCACAAACAGGGGTCACTCTCCTCTATGCCTTTTTTCCATTCCTTTTTTCACAAGCGCACACATGCTCCTTTCTTCTTTTCATTTGCTTTCTCTCTTGCGCTATTTAATCCTTGCAAAATACCAGCATCCTTCTCATCACCGTGGGCCTCCAGCATTGTTGCTTATTTACTTTTAATACTAGGCTTCTTTTCACCAGGACCAGCGACTCCCGCATGACTGGAGGCAACCACCGCTGACCTGGAGGCAACCACCGGTAACCTGGAGGCCAGTTTACAGCACAACCCAAGCAAAACACCTTTGCAGGACACACGACCTCATCGAAGAGCAGCTCAAATTCACTCGCAACCATCTCACCCTCTTCCTTCATTCACTCCTGGGAGTTTCGCTCCACCCCAAGTTGCGGGTCCAGCTTGCTCTTTCTGTCACATCCCCGTGATGAACGATTTAGCCTGCAGGAGACCCTGCGCCGAGCCATTTTTAAACACATCTGATGCGGCAGGTGTTTCATTGCTCAACAAACAACACCTATAGGGACGGCACAGCCTATGCATCGGTCCTTCGGAGACCGCCCCAGAACGGCCAGAGTTCTCGTCCCCACGCGAGCCTGAGGAAGGCTGGCCGGGCGATGGGCCAAGCAGCGTCTACTGGCCATACCACCTTGGATACGTCCGATCTCGGAAGCAAAGCAGAGATGGGTTCGGAAATACTTGGTTGGGACACCTCCTGAGAACACCAGGTATTGTAGACAATTTTGATGACGTTTTGCCATCTTGCCCAGCTCGGCTAGCATTGAGTGGCGCCTTGCTGGACACCGACCTTACGTAAAGTAGAGGCTGGAAGTCCCAAGCCTCCCAAGCCCCCCAAGACCTCTAAGATAAGGACGCAACCCCGCCGCCTCTACCAGGCCTCACACCGAGCTCCTTGCCACGGCTAGGAGTGCTTATTGACCCCGCAGCCGGCCGTATGCAAATGATGGCGTTAAAAGCATCTCGCGCTGTGAAGGGGCCAGGCTTTCAGCAGCTGCCCAGGGGATGGTTTTAGAGGGCGACCGCCTAACGAGGGCCAGCAGAAGTAACGTCTTCTTCTTCAAAGAAGCTTGTGTAACTAACCCAATCAGACAGCTGCCCAGGAGCTAACCTCAGTGCTAGGAAGGAGCGGGAGGGAATTGAGGGGGTGGTTCCTGCTAAGGCCCTGAAATAATAATAAGACAGGCAGGAGAGTCTGACGCATGGTGGCGGAAAAGCTGCAGGTGCAAATAGGGAATGTGGTCTCGTGCGAGCAACTTGTGCATGCTCGCTGTGTGTGAGTGTGCGCTTCCTAGGTACGGCGCGCTGCAGACAGTCAAAAGGGTTGCTCCCTTTCATTAAAAGTTAATCCCCGGCTGCAGGCTATTAGAAAGCAACTAACCGCGCTCTACTCACCCTACCCAGGTCTACCGGTGAGTCTCGCCGCTGCTCCCGGCCTGTGGCATTGGCCGCGACGCTGACGTTCCGTCGACAGCGTGGCAGCCGATCAGTGAGCTCAGTGGCTCTGAGCGGGGCGTTCTGTCTACAAGACCTTTTTAAGGAGCCAGCAAAAAAGTGAAGAGAAAGGAAAGCACAAAAGCACCTTGTCTCACTAAGCACTGGAAAGGGCAGCCGGCAGCCGGACGTCAAAGTAGAAAAGCAGCATGTGAGAGGCCTCTCTCTGCCTACGGCCACACCACCCTGAACACACCCGATCTCGTCTGATCTCAGAATCTAAGCAGGGTTGGGCCTGCTTAGTACTTGGATGGGAGACCGCCTGGGAATACCAGGTGCTGTAGGCTTTTGCTTTTTCTTACTTCCACAAGCCGGGGTCACTCTCCTCTATGCCTTTTTTCCATTCCTTTTTTCACAAGCGCACACATGCTCCTTTCTTCTTTTCATTTGCTTTCTCTCTTGCGCTATTTAATCCTTGCAAAATACCAGCATCCTTCTCATCACCGTGGGCCTCCAGCATTGTTGCTTATTTACTTTTAATACTAGGCTTCTTTTCACCAGGACCAGCGACTCCCGCATGACTGGAGGCAACCACCGCTGACCTGGAGGCAACCACTGGTAACCTGGAGGCCAGTTTACAGCACAACCCAAGCAAAACACCTTTGCAGGCCACACGACCCCCCCCGAAGAGCAGCTCAAATTCACTCGCAACCATCTCACCCTCTTCCTTCATTCACTCCTGGGCGTTTCGCTCCACCCCAAGTTGTTGGTCCAGCTTGCTCTTTCTGTCACATCCCCATGATGAACGGTTTAGCCTGCAGGAGACCCTGCGCCGAGCCATTTTTAAACACATCTGATGCGGCAGGTGTTTCATTGCTCAACAAACAACACCTATAGGGACGGCACAGCCTATGCATCGGTCCTTCGGAGACCGCCCCAGAACGGCCAGAGTTCTCGTCCCCACGCGAGCCTGAGGAAGGCTGGCCGGGCGATGGGCCAAACAGCGTCTACTGGCCATACCACCTTGGATACGTCCGATCTCGGAAGCAAAGCAGAGATGGGTTCGGAAATACTTGGTTGGGACACCTCCTGAGAACACCAGGTATTGTAGACAATTTTGATGACGTTTTGCCATCTTGCCCAGCTCGGCTAGCATGGAGTGGCGCCTTGCTGGACACCGACCTTACGTAAAGTAGAGGCTGGAAGTCCCAAGCCCCCCAAGACCTCTAAGATAAGGACGCAACCCCGCCGCCTCTACCAGGCCTCACACCTAGCTCCTTGCTACGGCTAGGAGTGCTTATTGACCCCGCAGCCGGCCGTATGCAAATGATGGCGTTAAAAGCATCTCGCGCTGTGAAGGGGCCAGGCTTTCAGCAGCTGCCCAGGGGATGGTTTTAGAGGGCGACCGCCTAACGAGGGCCAGCAGAAGTAACGTCTTCTTCTTCAAAGAAGCTTGTGTAACTAACCCAATCAGACAGCTGCCCAGGAGCTAACCTCAGTGCTAGGAAGGAGCGGGAGGGAATTGAGGGGGTGGTTCCTGCTAAGGCCCTGAAATAATAATAAGACAGGCAGGAGAGTCTGACGCATGGTGGCGGAAAAGCTGCAGGTGCAAATAGGGAATGTGGTCTCGTGCGAGCAACTTGTGCATGCTCGCTGTGTGTGAGTGTGCGCTTCCTAGGTACGGCGCGCTGCAGACAGTCAAAAGGGTTGCTCCCTTTCATTAAAAGTTAATCCCTGGCTGCAGGCTATTAGAAAGCAACTAACCGCGCTCTACTCACCCTACCCAGGTCTACCGGTGAGTCTCGCCGCTGCTCCCGGCCTGTGGCATTGGCCGCGACGCTGACGTTCCGTCGACAGCGCGGCAGCCGATCAGTGAGCTCAGCGGCTCTGAGCGGGGCGTTCTGTCTACAAGACCTTTTTAAGGAGCCAGCAAAAAAGTGAAGAGAAAGGAAAGCACAAAAGCACCTTGTCTCACTAAGCACTGGAAAGGGCAGCCGGCAACCGGACGTCAAAGTAGAAAAGCAGCAAGTGAGAGGCCTGTCTGTGCCTACGGCTACACCACCCTGAACACACCCGATCTCGTCTCATCTTGGAATCTAAGCAGGGTTGGGCCTGGTTACTACTTGGATGGGAGACTGCCTGGGAATACCAGGTGCTGTAGGCTTTTGCTTTTTCTTACTTCCACAAGCAGGGGTCACTCTCCTCTATGCCTTTTTTCCATTCCTTTTTTCACAAGCGCACACATGCTCCTTTCTTCTTTTCATTTGCTTTCTCTCTTGCGCTTTTTAATCCTTGCAAAATACCAGCATCCTTCTCATCACCGTGGGCCTCCAGCATTGTTGCTTATTTACTTTTAATACTAGGCTTCTTTTCACCAGGACCAGCGACTCCCGCATGACTGGAGGCAACCACCGCTGACCTGGAGGCCAGTTTACAGCACAACCCAAGCAAAACACCTTTGCAGGCCACACGACCCCCCCGAAGAGCAGCTCAAATTCACTCGCAACCATCTCACCCTCTTCCTTCATTCACTCCTGGGCGTTTCGCTCCACCCCAAGTTGTTGGTCCAGCTTGCTCTTTCTGTCACATCCCCGCGATGAACGGTTTAGCCTGCAGGAGACCCTGCGCCGAGCCATTTTTAAACACATCTGATGCGGCAGGTGTTTCATTGCTCAACAAACAACACCTATAGGGACGGCACAGCCTATGCATCGGTCCTTCGGAGACCGCCCCAGAACGGCCAGAGTTCTCGTCCCCACGCAAGCCTGAGGAAGGCTGGCCGGTCGATGGGCCAAGCAGCGTCTACTGGCCATACCACCTTGGATACGTCCGATCTCGGAAGCAAAGCAGAGATGGGTTAGGAAATACTTGGTTGGGACACCTCCTGAGAACACCAGGTATTGTAGACAATTTTGATGACGTTTTGCCATCTTGCGCAGCTCGGCTAGCATGGAGTGGCGCCTTGCTGGACACCGACCTTACGTAAAGTAGAGGATGGAAGTCCCAAGCCTCCCAAGCCCCCCAAGACCTCTAAGATAAGGACGCAACCCCGCCGCCTCTACCAGGCATCACACCGAGCTCCTTGCCACGGCTAGGAGTGCTTATTGACCCCGCAGCCGGCCGTATGCAAATGATGGCGTTAAAAGCATCTCGCGCTGTGAAGGGGCCAGGCTTTCAGCAGCTGCCCAGGGGATGGTTTTAGAGGGCGACCGCCTAACGAGGGCCAGCAGAAGTAACGTCTTCTTCTTCAAAGAAGCTTGTGTAACTAACCCAATCAGACAGCTGCCCAGGAGCTAACCTCAGTGCTAGGAAGGAGCGGGAGGGAATTGAGGGGGTGGTTCCTGCTAAGGCCCTGAAATAATAATAAGACAGGCAGGAGAGTCTGACGCATGGTGGCGGAAAAGCTGCAGGTGCAAATAGGGAATGTGGTCTCGTGCGAGCAACTTGTGCATGCTCGCTGTGTGTGAGTGTGCGCTTCCTAGGTACGGCGCGCTGCAGACAGTCAAAAGGGTTGCTCCCTTTCATTAAAAGTTAATCCCTGGCTGCAGGCTATTAGAAAGCAACTAACCGCGCTCTACTCACCCTACCCAGGTCTACCGGTGAGTCTCGCCGCTGCTCCCGGCCTGTGGCATTGGCCGCGACGCTGACGTTCCGTCGACAGCGCGGCAGCCGATCAGTGAGCTCAGCGGCTCTGAGCGGGGCGTTCTGTCTACAAGACCTTTTTAAGGAGCCAGCAAAAAAGTGAAGAGAAAGGAAAGCACAAAAGCACCTTGTCTCACTAAGCACTGGAAAGGGCAGCCGGCAGTCGGACGTCAAAGTAGAAAAGCAGCAAGTGAGAGGCCTGTCTCTTCCTACGGCCACACCACCCTGAACACACCCGATCTCGTCTGATCTTGGAATCTAAGCAGGGTTGGGCCTGGTTAGTACTTGGATGGGAGACCGCCTGGGAATACCAGGTGCTGTAGGCTTTTGCTTTTTCTTACTTCCACAAGCAGGGGTCACTCTCCTCTATGCCTTTTTTCCATTCCTTTTTTCACAAGCGCACACATGCTCCTTTCTTCTTTTCATTTGCTTTCTCTCTTGCGCTATTTAATCCTTGCAAAATACCAGCATCCTTCTCATCACCGTGGGCCTCCAGCATTGTTGCTTATTTACTTTTAATACTAGGCTTCTTTTCACCAGGACCAGCGACTCCCGCATGACTGGAGGCAACCACCGCTGACCTGGAGGCCAGTTTACAGCACAACCCAAGCAAAACACCTTTGCAGGCCACACGACCCCCCCCGAAGAGCAGCTCAAATTCACTCGCAACCATCTCACCCTCTTCCTTCATTCACTCCTGGGCGTTTCGCTCCACCCCAAGTTGTTGGTCCAGCTTGCTCTTTCTGTCACATCCCCGCGATGAACGGTTTAGCCTGCAGGAGACCCTGCGACGAGCCATTTTTAAACACATCTGATGCGGCAGGTGTTTCATTGCTCAACAAACAACACCTATAGGGACGGCACAGCCTATGCATCGGTCCTTCGGAGACCGCCCCAGAACGGCCAGAGTTCTCGTCCCCACGCAAGCCTGAGGAAGGCTGGCCGGTCGATGGGCCAAGCAGCGTCTACTGGCCATACCACCTTGGATACGTCCGATCTCGGAAGCAAAGCAGAGATGGGTTCGGAAATACTTGGTTGGGACACCTCCTGAGAACACCAGGTATTGTAGACAATTTTGATGACGTTTTGCCATCTTGCGCAGCTCGGCTAGCATGGAGTGGCGCCTTGCTGGACACCGACCTTACGTAAAGTAGAGGATGGAAGTCCCAAGCCTCCCAAGCCCCCCAAGACCTCTAAGATAAGGACGCAACCCCGCCGCCTCTACCAGGCATCACACCGAGCTCCTTGCCACGGCTAGGAGTGCTTATTGACCCCGCAGCCGGCCGTATGCAAATGATGGCGTTAAAAGCATCTCGCGCTGTGAAGGGGCCAGGCTTTCAGCAGCTGCCCAGGGGATGGTTTTAGAGGGCGACCGCCTAACGAGGGCCAGCAGAAGTAACGTCTTCTTCTTCAAAGAAGCTTGTGTAACTAACCCAATCAGACAGCTGCCCAGGAGCTAACCTCAGTGCTAGGAAGGAGCGGGAGGGAATTGAGGGGGTGGTTCCTGCTAAGGCCCTGAAATAATAATAAGACAGGCAGGAGAGTCTGACGCATGGTGGCGGAAAAGCTGCAGGTGCAAATAGGGAATGTGGTCTCGTGCGAGCAACTTGTGCATGCTCGCTGTGTGTGAGTGTGCGCTTCCTAGGTACGGCGCGCTGCAGACAGTCAAAAGGGTTGCTCCCTTTCATTAAAAGTTAATCCCTGGCTGCAGGCTATTAGAAAGCAACTAACCGCGCTCTACTCACCCTACCCAGGTCTACCGGTGAGTCTCGCCGCTGCTCCCGGCCTGTGGCATTGGCCGCGACGCTGACGTTCCGTCGACAGCGCGGCAGCCGATCAGTGAGCTCAGCGGCTCTGAGCGGGGCGTTCTGTCTACAAGACCTTTTTAAGGAGCCAGCAAAAAAGTGAAGAGAAAGGAAAGCACAAAAGCACCTTGTCTCACTAAGCACTGGAAAGGGCAGCCGGCAGTCGGACGTCAAAGTAGAAAAGCAGCAAGTGAGAGGCCTGTCTCTTCCTACGGCCACACCACCCTGAACACACCCGATCTCGTCTGATCTTGGAATCTAAGCAGGGTTGGGCCTGGTTAGTACTTGGATGGGAGACCGCCTGGGAATACCAGGTGCTGTAGGCTTTTGCTTTTTCTTACTTCCACAAGCAGGGGTCACTCTCCTCTATGCCTTTTTTCCATTCCTTTTTTCACAAGCGCACACATGCTCCTTTCTTCTTTTCATTTGCTTTCTCTCTTGCGCTATTTAATCCTTGCAAAATACCAGCATCCTTCTCATCACCGTGGGCCTCCAGCATTGTTGCTTATTTACTTTTAATACTAGGCTTCTTTTCACCAGGACCAGCGACTCCCGCATGACTGGAGGCAACCACCGCTGACCTGGAGGCCAGTTTACAGCACAACCCAAGCAAAACACCTTTGCAGGCCACACGACCCCCCCCGAAGAGCAGCTCAAATTCACTCGCAACCATCTCACCCTCTTCCTTCATTCACTCCTGGGCGTTTCGCTCCACCCCAAGTTGTTGGTCCAGCTTGCTCTTTCTGTCACATCCCCGCGATGAACGGTTTAGCCTGCAGGAGACCCTGCGCCGAGCCATTTTTAAACACATCTGATGCGGCAGGTGTTTCATTGCTCAACAAACAACACCTATAGGGACGGCACAGCCTATGCATCGGTCCTTCGGAGACCGCCCCAGAACGGCCAGAGTTCTCGTCCCCACGCAAGCCTGAGGAAGGCTGGCCGGTCGATGGGCCAAGCAGCGTCTACTGGCCATACCACCTTGGATACGTCCGATCTCGGAAGCAAAGCAGAGATGGGTTCGGAAATACTTGGTTGGGACACCTCCTGAGAACACCAGGTATTGTAGACAATTTTGATGACGTTTTGCCATCTTGCGCAGCTCGGCTAGCATGGAGTGGCGCCTTGCTGGACACCGACCTTACGTAAAGTAGAGGATGGAAGTCCCAAGCCTCCCAAGCCCCCCAAGACCTCTAAGATAAGGACGCAACCCCGCCGCCTCTACCAGGCATCACACCGAGCTCCTTGCCACGGCTAGGAGTGCTTATTGACCCCGCAGCCGGCCGTATGCAAATGATGGCGTTAAAAGCATCTCGCGCTGTGAAGGGGCCAGGCTTTCAGCAGCTGCCCAGGGGATGGTTTTAGAGGGCGACCGCCTAACGAGGGCCAGCAGAAGTAACGTCTTCTTCTTCAAAGAAGCTTGTGTAACTAACCCAATCAGACAGCTGCCCAGGAGCTAACCTCAGTGCTAGGAAGGAGCGGGAGGGAATTGAGGGGGTGGTTCCTGCTAAGGCCCTGAAATAATAATAAGACAGGCAGGAGAGTCTGACGCATGGTGGCGGAAAAGCTGCAGGTGCAAATAGGGAATGTGGTCTCGTGCGAGCAACTTGTGCATGCTCGCTGTGTGTGAGTGTGCGCTTCCTAGGTACGGCGCGCTGCAGACAGTCAAAAGGGTTGCTCCCTTTCATTAAAAGTTAATCCCTGGCTGCAGGCTATTAGAAAGCAACTAACCGCGCTCTACTCACCCTACCCAGGTCTACCGGTGAGTCTCGCCGCTGCTCCCGGCCTGTGGCATTGGCCGCGACGCTGACGTTCCGTCGACAGCGCGGCAGCCGATCAGTGAGCTCAGCGGCTCTGAGCGGGGCGTTCTGTCTACAAGACCTTTTTAAGGAGCCAGCAAAAAAGTGAAGAGAAAGGAAAGCACAAAAGCACCTTGTCTCACTAAGCACTGGAAAGGGCAGCCGGCAGTCGGACGTCAAAGTAGAAAAGCAGCAAGTGAGAGGCCTGTCTCTTCCTACGGCCACACCACCCTGAACACACCCGATCTCGTCTGATCTTGGAATCTAAGCAGGGTTGGGCCTGGTTAGTACTTGGATGGGAGACCGCCTGGGAATACCAGGTGCTGTAGGCTTTTGCTTTTTCTTACTTCCACAAGCAGGGGTCACTCTCCTCTATGCCTTTTTTCCATTCCTTTTTTCACAAGCGCACACATGCTCCTTTCTTCTTTTCATTTGCTTTCTCTCTTGCGCTATTTAATCCTTGCAAAATACCAGCATCCTTCTCATCACCGTGGGCCTCCAGCATTGTTGCTTATTTACTTTTAATACTAGGCTTCTTTTCACCAGGACCAGCGACTCCCGCATGACTGGAGGCAACCACCGCTGACCTGGAGGCCAGTTTACAGCACAACCCAAGCAAAACACCTTTGCAGGCCACACGACCCCCCCCGAAGAGCAGCTCAAATTCACTCGCAACCATCTCACCCTCTTCCTTCATTCACTCCTGGGCGTTTCGCTCCACCCCAAGTTGTTGGTCCAGCTTGCTCTTTCTGTCACATCCCCGCGATGAACGGTTTAGCCTGCAGGAGACCCTGCGCCGAGCCATTTTTAAACACATCTGATGCGGCAGGTGTTTCATTGCTCAACAAACAACACCTATAGGGACGGCACAGCCTATGCATCGGTCCTTCGGAGACCGCCCCAGAACGGCCAGAGTTCTCGTCCCCACGCAAGCCTGAGGAAGGCTGGCCGGTCGATGGGCCAAGCAGCGTCTACTGGCCATACCACCTTGGATACGTCCGATCTCGGAAGCAAAGCAGAGATGGGTTCGGAAATACTTGGTTGGGACACCTCCTGAGAACACCAGGTATTGTAGACAATTTTGATGACGTTTTGCCATCTTGCGCAGCTCGGCTAGCATGGAGTGGCGTCTTGCTGGACACCGACCTTACGTAAAGTAGAGGATGGAAGTCCCAAGCCTCCCAAGCCCCCCAAGACCTCTAAGATAAGTACGCAACCCCGCGGCCTCTACCAGGCCTCACACCGAGCTCCTTGCCACGGCTAGGAGTGCTTATTGACCCCGCAGCCGGCCGTATGCAAATGATGGCGTTAAAAGCATCTCGCGCTGTGAAGGGGCCAGGCTTTCAGCAGCTGCCCAGGGGATGGTTTTAGAGGGCGACCGCCTAACGAGGGCCAGCAGAAGTAACGTCTTCTTCTTCAAAGAAGCTTGTGTAACTAACCCAATCAGACAGCTGCCCAGGAGCTAACCTCAGTGCTAGGAAGGAGCGGGAGGGAATTGAGGGGGTGGTTCCTGCTAAGGCCCTGAAATAATAATAAGACAGGCAGGAGAGTCTGACGCATGGTGGCGGAAAAGCTGCAGGTGCAAATAGGGAATGTGGTCTCGTGCGAGCAACTTGTGCATGCTCGCTGTGTGTGAGTGTGCGCTTCCTAGGTACGGCGCGCTGCAGACAGTCAAAAGGGTTGCTCCCTTTCATTAAAAGTTAATCCCTGGCTGAAGGCTATTAGAAAGCAACTAACCCGCGCTCTACTCACCCTACCCAGGTCTAACGGTGAGTCTCGCCGCTGCTCCCGGCCTGTGGCATTGGCCGCGACGCTGACGTTCCGTCGACAGCGCGGCAGCCGATCAGTGAGCTCAGCGGCTCTGAGCGGGGCGTTCTGTCTACAAGACCTTTTTAAGGAGCCAGCAAAAAAGTGAAGAGAAAGGAAAGCACAAAAGCACCTTGTCTTACTAAGCACTGGAAAGGGCAGCCGGCAACCGGACGTCAAAGTAGAAAAGCAGCAAGTGAGAGGCTTGTCTCCGCCTATGGCCACACCACCCTGAACACGCCCGATCTCGTCTGATCTCGGAAGCTAAGCAGGGTCGGGCCTGGTTAGTACTTGGATGGCAGACCGCCTGGGAATACCAGGTGCTGTAGGCTTTTGCTTTTTCTTACTTCCACCAGCAGGGGACACTCTCCTCTATGCCTTTTTTCCATTCCTTTTTTCACAAGCGCACACATGCTCCTTTCTTCTTTTCATTTGCTTTCTCTCTTGCGGTATTTAATCCTTGCAAAATACCAGCATCCTTCTCATCACCGTGGACCTCCAGCATTGTTGCTTATTTACTTTTAATACTAGGCTTCTTTTCACCAGGACCAGCGACTCCCGCATGACTGGAGGCAACCACCGCTGACCTGGAGGCAACCACTGGTAACCTGGAGGCTAGTTTACAGCACAACCCAAGCAAAACACCTTTGCAGGCCACACGACCCCCCCCGAAGAGCAGCTCAAATTCACTCGCAACCATCTCACCCTCTTCCTTCATTCACTCCTGGGCGTTTCGCTCCACCCCAAGTTGCGGGTCCAGCTTGCTCTTTCTGTCACATCCCCGCGATGAACGGTTTAGCCTGCAGGAGACCCTGCGCCGAGCCATTTTTAAACACATCTGATGCGGCAGGTGTTTCATTGCTCAACAAACAACACCTATAGGGACGGCACAGCCTATGCATCGGTCCTTCGGAGACCGCCCCAGAACGGCCAGAGTTCTCGTCCCCACGCGAGCCTGAGGAAGGCTGGCTGGGCGATGGGCCAAGCAGCGTCTACTGGCCATACCACCTTGGATACGTCCGATCTCGGAAGCAAAGCAGAGATGGGTTCGGAAATACTTGGTTGGGACACCTCCTGAGATCACCAGGTATTGTAGACAATTTTGATGACGTTTTGCCATCTTGCCCAGCTCGGCTAGCATGGAGTGGCGCCTTGCTGGACACCGACCTTACGTAAAGTAGAGGCTGGAAGTCCCAAGCCTCCCAAGCCCCCCAAGACCTCTAAGATAAGGACGCAACCCCGCCGCCTCTACCAGGCCTCACACCGAGCTCCTTGCCACGGCTAGGAGTGCTTATTGACCCCGCAGCCGGCCGTATGCAAATGATGGCGTTAAAAGCATCTCGCGCTGTGAAGGGGCCAGGCTTTCAGCAGCTGCCCAGGGGATGGTTTTAGAGGGCGACCGCCTAACGAGGGCCAGCAGAAGTAACGTCTTCTTCTTCAAAGAAGCTTGTGTAACTAACCCAATCAGACAGCTGCCCAGGAGCTAACCTCAGTGCTAGGAAGGAGCGGGAGGGAATTGAGGGGGTGGTTCCTGCTAAGGCCCTGAAATAATAATAAGACAGGCAGGAGAGTCTGACGCATGGTGGCGGAAAAGCTGCAGGTGCAAATAGGGAATGTGGTCTCGTGCGAGCAACTTGTGCATGCTCGCTGTGTGTGAGTGTGCGCTTCCTAGGTACGGCGTGCTGCAGACAGTCAAAAGGGTTGCTCCCTTTCATTAAAAGTTAATCCCCGGCTGCAGGCTATTAGAAAGCAACTAACCAAGCTCTACTCACCCTACCCAGGTCTACCGGTGAGTCTCGCCGCTGCTCCCAGCCTGTGGCATTGGCCGCGACGCTGACGTTCCGTCGACAGCGCGGCAGCCGATCAGTGAGCTCAGCGGCTCTGAGCGGGGCGTTCTGTCTACAAGACCTTTTTAAGGAGCCAGCAAAAAAGTGAAGAGAAAGGAAAGCACAAAAGCACCTTGTCTTACTAAGCACTGGAAAGGGCAGCCGGCAACCGGACGTCAAAGTAGAAAAGCAGCAAGTGAGAGGCCTGTCTCTGCCTACGGCCACACCACCCTGAACACGCCCGATCTCGTCTGATCTCGGAAGCTAAGCAGGGTTGGGCCTGGTTAGTACTTGGATGGGAGACCGCCTGGGAATACCAGGTGCTGTAGGCTTTTGCTTTTTCTTACTTCCACCAGCAGGGGTCACTCTCCTCTATGCCTTTTTTCCATTCCTTTTTTCACAAGCGCACACATGCTCCTTTCTTCTTTTCATTTGCTTTCTCTCTTGCGCTATTTAATCCTTGCAAAATACCAGCATCCTTCTCATCACCGTGGACCTCCAGCATTGTTGCTTATTTACTTTTAATACTAGGCTTCTTTTCACCAGGACCAGCGACTCTCGCATGACTGGAGGCAACCACCGCTGACCTGGAGGCAACCACTGGTAACCCGGAGGCCAGTTTACAGCACAACCCAAGCTAAACACCTTTGCAGGCCACACGACCCCCCCGAAGAGCAGCTCAAATTCACTCGCAACCATCTCACCCTCTTCCTTCATTCACTCCTGGGCGTTTCGCTCCACCCCAAGTTGTGGGTCCAGCTTGCTCTTTCTGTCACATCCCCGCGATGAACGGTTTAGCCTGCAGGAGACCCTGCGCCGAGCCATTTTTAAACACATCTGATGCGGCAGGTGTTTCATTGCTCAACAAACAACACCTATAGGGACGGCACAGCCTATGCATCGGTCCTTCGGAGACCGCCCCAGAACGGCCAGAGTTCTCGTCCCCACGCGAGCCTGAGGAAGGCTGGCCGGTCGATGGGCCAAGCAGCGTCTACTGGCCATACCACCTTGGATACGTCCGATCTCGGAAGCAAAGCAGAGATGGGTTCAGAAATACTTGGTTGGGACACCTCCTGAGAACACCAGGTATTGTAGACAATTTTGATGACGTTTTGCCATCTTGCGCAGCTCGGCTAGCATGGAGTGGCGCCTTGCTGGACACCGACCTTACGTAAAGTAGAGGATGGAAGTCCCAAGCCCCCCAAGACCTCTAAGATAAGGACGCAACCCCGCCGCCTCTACCAGGCCTCACACCGAGCTCCTTGCCACGGCTAGGAGTGCTTATTGACCCCGCAGCCGGCCGTATGCAAATGATGGCGTTAAAAGCATCTCGCGCTGTGAAGGGGCCAGGCTTTCAGCAGCTGCCCAGGGGATGGTTTTAGAGGGCGACCGCCTAACGAGGGCCAGCAGAAGTAACGTCTTCTTCTTCAAAGAAGCTTGTGTAACTAACCCAATCAGACAGCTGCCCAGGAGCTAATGACGCGCCCCCTGGGCCAGTGTTGTTTGGGGAATACCCGGAGCCGGATCAGATGGGGGTTGTAGTCTCCGAGTGGCGGTGACCCGGTCCGTGCCCAGGGTGTCAAGCTCAGTGTGTGGCAGTCCTTATGATGTTACTAGATGTTCTTTTATGTCGACTACGCCACCCGTTGAATTGCGGTCAGTACGGCCGCCGCTGCAGCAGGGTCCGCTGAGGCTGATGGTGTTTGTGCAGCTTCGGTAGTATAACCCCCAACGGGAGGGGTATGGCCTCAGGGGGTCAGGTGCAGAGGATGGTGGTTGTGGAAGTGCAGTGAAGATGGTAATGAGAGTCAGAGTCGGGTTGTGCAGTTCAGGGTTTTTACTTACTGTGGTTTTTGTACCGGTCACTCCGGCCTTGAGTGACCACCCGAGCCGTGCTGCGTCCACCAGGTCCTGGACTCGGCCAACCCCCAAGTAGTTCCGGAGCGTGGTTCTGAGCTCCCTTTCTGTCCTGTCCTCTTCTCTGGCCTTCCCCACCAGGGATCCACCTATGTCCGGCTCCCTCGGGCCTCTTGGTGGTAAACCCTTGTCTCTGGGTTCCCTGACCCTATTCCTGGTCTGCCTTCCGGGTGGATTTAGTGGGTGGTCGTGGCAGATCCTGCCCACGACCTCCGGTCTCTGGCTAAGGTGTGCTGTAGCCTCTGCCAGCTTGGGATCCGGTACCCTGTTGCCAACTCTTCACCCTTGGATTTAGTTTGGGCTCTCAGAGTTCCTTCTTTCTCCCCCTCTGGGTCTTTCTTTCTCCTCTCTCTTGGCCTGGGGCTGCTCTGCTCTTCTGCTTTCTTCCTCTACTCACTCAACAAAAGACTGACAGACTGACCCTCACTCTGCAAAAAGACCCTGTCCTAAGATGGTGCCCACCTTATATACTCCCTCTATGTGTGAGCTCAGGTGACCAGCACCCAATGAGCTCCTAACTTTACCCAGACTGCTCCCCCTATCTGCCCCTACACTACTGGGATGTTCCACCCCCCCTCCCACTCCAGCCAAGGACAGACTCGGTCGTACCTGCACATTTCTAAGTGGGAGTACCGTTGGTCTGCCCTCCGGAAATGGGATGTGTGTAGTGCATGCAGCCTACTGAGCTCAGCTCCACACTCCATCCTTACCCGGGAGTGGAATATCACACCTCTGGCTTGAGGTGCAATACCCCTGTAGCAGCCGAATCCTCAGGGTGCTACATTCCCCCCTGGTAAATCACAGCACGTCCTCGGGCTGTAAGAAAACAAAACACCAAAACATACAATTTTTGCATAAACAACATAATAAAACATCATATAAAACTTTTCATAAAAACTTTTCATTAGAAACATTCTTGTCTTCTGGTACCTCCGGTCACGGTGCAACTTGTGACCGGGTATAGTGCAACAGTTTCTTTAAGAAAATGGTTTTCCTATAAAACCAGTAGGGGGCGCTTTAGGAAGCGCAACTATATACAATAGGGAAGGTGGCCGCTCTCAGTCCTCGGCCAGGTTATGGATAGGGGACACACGGGTTAACAGTTCAATTCGCTGGTCCCAACGGGGACTATAATAGCAGCAACAGTTTTTGGTACCCTTACGGGTAACTATATACAGTCTCTTCACTACCGTACTCAACGACGGCGTCCTCCTGCTCTTTCTTTGTGGACAGTTTCAGTTTCAGACCCGTCCGGGTCCTCTTGCTCCTCCTCACACCGCAGCTCCTCCTCCGTCAGGCGATGCACATGGAGGGCGTAGGGTCCTTTGGCACACTTGTGCCGGGTGAAGGTGACCTCGTCCCCTAAATACAGGTCACGACCTCTGTGTCCCTCCGGTAGGTGGGACTCAACGTCTCTCCTGGTCACGAAGACGTCGCCTGGGGTGCGGTGATCCCTGATGAAACCCCACCCATGCTGCAGATTGAACTTTATCACAGTCCCGATGGTACGGGGACCATGCGCTGCACGGGGGTTTCTCCTGGTCCGGCTCTTCTGCTCCGCGCTCCTTATTTGGGCTTGCTGTTCCCGGACCCGCCTCTCTCTCCGCTCCCTCTCAAAGACCTCGAGCTGCTGGCGGCAGCACTCTGCACGCTCCGCTGCGGCTGCCCGTGTCTCCTGAGTGAACCCCATGAGGTCTTCTCCGGTGGGATCCCACTCAAACTGGGTCTCTTCTAGCGGGGGCGAGATCCTCTTTATGGGCTTTGGAGCCGGGATCAGGGGTTCGCACATGGCCCTTGCTTTTTGCAGCTCCAGCTGGATGTATTCCTGGGGCCATACGAAGGGCTGCCCATCCGGGCACGTATGTTGGGCGAACAGGTCTTCACCCAGGTGCGGCACTCTTGTTTTTATGGGCGCAGTGGTGGTAGCGGCGCCCGGGTTAACCAGGCCTTGCGACCAGGCCTGGGGCACCTTGAAAGTAAAGGGCACCGTAAGAACGGCGGCGCCCTGTGTTACTTGGCCCTGCGACCAGGCCGGGGGCTCCGCGGAGGTAGGGGGCGCTGTTGGTATTGCGTCGCCCGGGGGTACTAGGCCTTGCGACCAGGCCGATGGTACTTCCTGCTTGACCACGCTCGGGGTCGAGGCGTGTGACGTCACAGGGGTCGCGGCTTCCGTTTGAGGCCTAGTCTGCGGCGGTGACGTTGCAGCGACGGGCACCGCAGGGGGTACTTCGGGCTCTGCGACGGGGAGCTGGGGCAGGCACGCGGTTTCCCGGCTCGGGGTAGTGACGTCCCCTTTACCTGCCTCCATTCGTTCGGCTCCCTTCTCGGCGCCGTCTCCGGCCTTCAGTCCTCCTGCGCCATCCTCAGAGGCGGTCTGTCTCCTCGTCTCGGGTGGCGTGCTCCGCTGACGAGTCTCGGTCTGCTGGGCCATCTCTCGGCTCCACTCCGCCAACGTCTCTCGTTGCACCCGGGCCAACCTCTGTGCGAGGCCCTCCAGCGCAGTCTGTGCACACTCCCGATCTCGGGGGAGCTGTGCTAGAATCTCCAGCAGGCTTTCTGGAGTGGCGACCGGCAACAGGCTCCTGACCACTGGGTCGGTGCTGCCTGGAGTGGCGGCCCGCATCAGGCTCCTGACCACTGGGTCGGTGCTGCCTGGCTCTCCCTCCATCTCCGGGTGTGCTTTCTCTGGACTCTTCTCCAGGCTTCTCGTCTCCGGGTGCGCTCTCTCTGGACTGCTCCAGGCGGCACCCATCTTCGTTCTTTTCTTTTGTCTCCGCCCACATTGAAGGTGGTCCCGGGGCAACTTTGTGATTGTCAGTTCCAGGGGCAGTTCTCTCACGCTGATGGACATATCAATCATCACAGTCTCTGCTGGTGGGGGCGGTTTCCACTTTTGGCGCCATTCTTCGACCTGGCCCACGATGGGAGGTGGCCTTTTGCCACCCTCTGGCACGCCCATAATGGCGTCCGCTCCCCCAAGGCGGGAAATCTTTGGAAATGGCGGGAATCGTCTCCCAGTGGCGGGAAACTCCATGGATGGCGGGAAAAAGCTGCAAATGGCGGACAACCGGCGGGAAACGACCTGTGATGGGGCCCGTTGGCGGGGACCCTCCGGAACCGGCAGGAGACTTCTTTTTGAGGTAACGGTGAACTTTTCTTCAGGCACGCAGTACCCGGTTGTTGCGGGCACGTTATCCTGCCGACTACGCCAAAGTTGATGCGCCCCCTGGGCCAGTGTTGTTTGGGGAATACCCGGAGCCGGATCAGATGGGGGTTGTAGTCTCCGAGTGGCGGTGACCCGGTCCGTGCCCAGGGTGTCAAGCTCAGTGTGTGGCAGTCCTTATGATGTTACTAGATGTTCTTTTATGTCGACTACGCCACCCGTTGAATTGCGGTCAGTACGGCCGCCGCTGCAGCAGGGTCCGCTGAGGCTGATGGTGTTTGTGCAGCTTCGGTAGTATAACCCCCAACGGGAGGGGTATGGCCTCAGGGGGTCAGGTGCAGAGGATGGTGGTTGTGGAAGTGCAGTGAAGATGGTAATGAGAGTCAGAGTCGGGTTGTGCAGTTCAGGGTTTTTACTTACTGCTGTTTTTGTACCGGTCACTCCGGCCTTGAGTGACCACCCGAGCCGTGCTGCGTCCACCAGGTCCTGGACTCGACCAACCCCCAAGTAGTTCCGGAGCGTGGTTCTGAGCTCCCTTTCTGTCCTGTCCTCTTCTCTGGCCTTCCCCACCAGGGATCCACCTATGTCCGGCTCCCTCGGGCCTCTTGGTGGTAAACCCTTGTCTCTGGGTTCCCTGACCCTATTCCTGGTCTGCCTTCCGGGTGGATTTAGTGGGTGGTCGTGGCAGATCCTGCCCACGACCTCCGGTCTCTGGCTAAGGTGTGCTGTAGCCTCTGCCAGCTTGGGATCCGGTACCCTGTTGCCAACTCTTCACCCTTGGATTTAGTTTGGGCTCTCAGAGTTCCTTCTTTCTCCCCCTCTGGGTCTTTCTTTCTCCTCTCTCTTGGCCTGGGGCTGCTCTGCTCTTCTGCTTTCTTCCTCTACTCACTCCACAAAAGACTGACAGACTGACCCTCACTCTGCAAAAAGACCCTGTCCTAAGATGGTGCCCACCTTATATACTCCCTCTATGTGTGAGCTCAGGTGACCAGCACCCAATGAGCTCCTAACTTTACCCAGACTGCTCCCCCTATCTGCCCCTACACTACTGGGATGTTCCACCCCCCCTCCCACTCCAGCCAAGGACAGACTCGGTCGTACCTGCACATTTCTAAGTGGGAGTACCGTTGGTCTGCCCTCCGGAAATGGGATGTGTGTAGTGCATGCAGCCTACTGAGCTCAGCTCCACACTCCATCCTTACCCGGGAGTGGAATATCACACCTCTGGCTTGAGGTGCAATACCCCTGTAGCAGCCGAATCCTCAGGGTGCTACACTAACCTCAGTGCTAGGAAGGAGCGGGAGGGAATTGAGGGGGTGGTTCCTGCTAAGGCCCTGAAATAATAATAAGACAGGCAGGAGAGTCTGACGCATGGTGGCGGAAAAGCTGCAGGTGCAAATAGGGAATGTGGTCTCGTGCGAGCAACTTGTGCATGCTCGCTGTGTGTGAGTGTGCGCTTCCTAGGTACGGCGCGCTGCAGACAGTCAAAAGGGTTGCTCCCTTTCATTAAAAGTTAATCCCCGGCTGCAGGCTATTAGAAAGCAACTAACCGCACTCTACTCACCCTACCCAGGTCTACCGGTGAGTCTCGCCGCTGCTCCCGGGCCTGTGGCATTGGCCGCGACGCTGACATTCCGTCGACAGCGCGGCAGCAGATCAGTGAGCTCAGCGTCTCTGAGCGGGGCGTTCTGTCTACAAGACCTTTTTAAGGAGCCAGCAAAAAACTGAAGAGAAAGGAAAGCACAAAAGCACCTTATCTTACTAAGCACTGGAAAGGGCAGCCGGCAACCGGACGTCAAAGTGGAAAAGCAGCAAGTGAGAGGCCTGTCTCTGCCTATTGCCACACCACCCTGAACACGCCCAATCTTGTCTGATCTTGGAAGCTAAGCAGGGTTGGGCCTGGTTAGTACTTGGATGGGAGACTGCCTGGGAATACCAGGTGCTGTAGGCTTTTGCTTTTTCTTACTTCCACCAGCAGGGGTCACTCTCCTCTATGCCTTTTTTCCATTCCTTTTTTCACAAGCGCACACATGCTCCTTTCTTCTTTTCATTTGCTTTCTCTCTTGCGCTATTTAATCCTTGCAAAATACCAGCATCCTTCTCATCACCGTGGGCCTCCAGCATTGTTGCTTATTTACTTTTAATACTAGGCTTCTTTTCACCAGGACCAGCGACTCCCGCATGACTGGAGGAAACCACCGCTGACCTGGAGGCCAGTTTACAGCACAACCCAAGCAAAACACCTTTGCAGGCCACACGACCCCCCCCGAAGAGCAGCTCAAATTCACTCGCAACCATCTCACCCTCTTCCTTCATTCACTCCTGGGCGTTTCGCTCCACCCCAAGTTGTGGGTCCAGCTTGCTCTTTCTGTCACATCCCCGCGATGAACGGTTTAGCCTGCAGGAGACCCTGCGCCGAGCCATTTTTAAACACATCTGATGCGGCAGGTGTTTCATTGCTCAACAAACAACACCTATAGGGACGGCACAGCCTATGCATCGGTCCTTCGGAGACCGCCCCAGAACGGCCAGAGTTCTCGTCCCCACGCGAGCCTGAGGAAGGCTGGCCGGGCGATGGGCCAAGCAGCGTCTACTGGCCATACCACCTTGGATACGTCCGATCTCGGAAGCAAAGCAGAGATGGGTTCGGAAATACTTGGTTGGGACACCTCCTGAGAACACCAGGTATTGTAGACAATTTTGATGACGTTTTGCCATCTTGCCCAGCTCGGCTAGCATGGAGTGGCGCCTTGCTGGACACCGACCTTACGTAAAGTAGAGGCTGGAAGTTCCAAGCCTCCCAAGTCCCCCAAGACCTCTAAGATAAGGACGCAACCCCGCCGCCTCTACCAGGCCTCACACCGAGCTCCTTGCCACGGCTAGGAGTGCTTATTGACCCCGCAGCCGGCCGTATGCAAATGATGGCGTTAAAAGCATCTCGCGCTGTGAAGGGGCCAGGCTTTCAGCAGCTGCCCAGGGGATGGTTTTAGAGGGCGACCGCCTAACGAGGGCCAGCAGAAGTAACGTCTTCTTCTTCAAAGAAGCTTGTGTAACTAACCCAATCAGACAGCTGCCCAGGAGCTAACCTCAGTGCTAGGAAGGAGCTGGAGGGAATTGAGGGGGTGGTTCCTGCTAAGGCCCTGAAATAATAATAAGACAGGCAGGAGAGTCTGACGCATGGTGGCGGAAAAGCTGCAGGTGCAAATAGGGAATGTGGTCTCGTGCGAGCAACTTGTGCATGCTCGCTGTGTGTGAGTGTGCGCTTCCTAGGTACGGCGTGCTGCAGACAGTCAAAAGGGTTGCTCCCTTTCATTAAAAGTTAATCCCCGGCTGCAGGCTATTAGAAAGCAACTAACCACGCTCTACTCACCCTACCCAGGTCTACCGGTGAGTCTCGCCGCTGCTCCCAGCCTGTGGCATTGGCCGCGATGCTGACGTTCCGTCGACAGCGCGGCAGCCGATCAGTGAGCTCAGCGGCTCTGAGCGGGGCGTTCTGTCTACAAGACCTTTTTAACCCCTTAAGCCCCGCGGGTGGTTTGCACGTTAATGACCGGGCCAATTTTTACAATTCTGACCACTGTCACTTTATGAGGTAATTACTCTCGAACGCTTCAACGGATCCCCCTGATTCTGAGATTGTTTTTTCGTGACATATTGTACTTCATGATTGTGGAAAAATTTCTTCGATATCACTTGCGTTTATTTGTGAAAAAAACGGAAATTTGGCGAAAATTTTGAAAATTTTGCAATTTTCAAAATTTGAATTTTTAAGCCCTGAAATCAGAGCGATATGTCACACAAAATAGTTAATAAATAACATTTCCCACATGTCTACTTTACATCAGCACAATTTTAGAACCAACATTTTTTTTTGTTAGGGAGCTATAAGGGTTAAAAGTTGACCAGCGATTTCTCATTTTTCCAACAAAATTTACAAAACCATTTTTTTAGGGACCACATCACATTTGAAGTCACTTTGAGAGGTCTTTATGACAGAAAATACCCAAAAGTGACACCATTCTAAAAACTGCACCCCTCAAGGTGCTCAAAACCACATTCAAGAACTTTATTAACCCTTCAGGTGCTTCACAGGAATTTTTTGAATGTGGAAGAAAAAAATGAACATTTAACTTTTATCACAAAAATGTTAATTTAGACCCAATTTTTTTTATTTTCACAGGGGTAACAAGAAAAAATGGACCCCAAAATTTGTTGTGCAATTTCCCCTGGGCACGCAGATACCCAATATTTGAAAAAAAAAATACTGTTTGGGCGCACGGCAGGGCTCGGAAGGGAAGGAGCGCTATTTGACTTTTTGATTGTAAAATTTGCTTGAATAATTAGCGGACGCCATGTTGTGTTTGGAGAGCCCATGTGTGCCCAAACTTTGAAGCTCCCCCACAAGTGACCCCATTTTGGAAACTAGACCCCCCAAGGCACCTTTCTAGATGCATAGTGAGCACTTGGAACCCCCAGGTGCTTCACAAATTGATTCGTAACAATGAAAAAGTGAAAAAAAAAACACTTTTTCATTTTTATGAATCAATTTGTGAAGCACCTGAGGGTTCCAAGTGCTCACAATGCATCCAGATAGGTGCCTTGGGGGGTCTAGTTTCCAAAATGGGGTCACTTGTGGGGGAGCTCCAATGTTTGGGCACACAGCGGCTCTCCAAACGCAACATGGTGTCGCTAACAATTTGAGCCGATTTTCCGTTAAATTTGTTAGAGGACACCATGTTGCATTTAGAGAGTCCCTGTGTGCCCAAACATTGGAGCTCCCCCACAAGTGACCCCATTTTGGAAACTAGACCCCCCAAGGCACCTATCTAGATGCATAGTGAGCACTTGGAACCCCCAGGTGCTTCACAAATTGATTCGTAACAATGAAAAAGTGAAAAAAAAAACACTTTTTCATTTTTATGAATCAATTTGTGAAGCACCTGGGGGTTCCAACTGCTCACTATGCATCTAGATAGGTGCCTTGGGGGGTCTAGTTTCCAAAATGGGGTCACTTGTGGGAGAGCTCCAATGTTTGGGCACACAGGGACTCTCTAAATGCAACATGGTATCCGCTAACAAATTGAATGGAAAATCGGCTCAAATTGTTAGCGGACACCACATTGCGTTTGGAGAGCTTCTCTGTGCCCAAACTTTGGAGCTCCCCCACAAGTGACCCCATTTTGGAAACTAGACCCCCCAAGGCACCTTTCTAGATGCATAGTGAGCACTTGGAACCCCCAGGTGCTTCACAAATTGATTCGTAATAATGAAAAAGTGAAAAAAAAAACACTTTTTCATTTTTACGAATCAATTTGTGAAGCACCTAGGGGTTCCAAGTGCTCACTATGCATCTAGATAGGTGCCTTGGGGGGTCTAGTTTCCAAAATGGGGTCACTTGTGGGGGAGCTCCAATGTTTGGGCACACAGGGACTCTCTAAATGCAACATGGTATCCGCTAACAAATTGAATGGAAAATCGGCTCAAATTGTTAGCGGACGCCACATTGCGTTTGGAGAGCCCCTCTGTGCCCAAACTTTGGAGCTCCCCCACAAGTGACCCCATTTTGGAAACTAGACCCCCCAGGGCACCTTTCTAGATGCATAGTGAGCACTTGGAACCCCCAGGTGCTTCACAAATTGATTCGTAATAATGAAAAAGTGAAAAAAAAAACACTTTTTCATTTTTACGAATTAATTTGTGAAGCACCTAGGGGTTCCAAGTGCTCACTATGCATCTAGATAGGTGCCTTGGGGGGTCTAGTTTCCAAAATGGGGTCACTTGTGGAGGAGCTCCAATGTTTGGGCACACAGGGACTCTCCAAATGCAACATGATATCCGCTAACAATTTGAGCCGACAATTTGTTAGCGGATATCATGTTGCATTTGGAGAGTCCCTGTGTGCCCAAACATTGGAGCTCCCCCACAAGTGACCCCATTTTGGAAACTAGACCCCCCAAGGCACCTATCTAGATTCATAGTGAGCACTTGGAACCCCAGGTGCTTCACAAATTGATTCATAAAAATGAAAAAGTGTTTTTTTTTTCACTTTTTCATTTTTACGAATCAATTTGTGAAGCACCTGGGGGTTCCAAGTGCTCACTATGCATCTAGAAAGGTGCCTTGGGGGGTCTAGTTTCCAAAATGGGGTCACTTGTGGGGGAGCTCCAAAGTTTGGGCACAGAGGGGCTCTCCAAACGCAATGTGGTGTCCGCTAACAATTTGAGCCGATTTTCCATTCAATTTGTTAGCGGATACCATGTTGCATTTAGAGAGTCGCTGTGTGCCCAAACATTGGAGCTCCCCCACAAGTTACCCCATTTTGGAAACTAGACCCCCCAAGGCACCTATCTAGATTCATAGTGAGCACTTGGAACCCCAGGTGCTTCACAAATTGATTCATAAAAATGAAAAAGTGTTTTTTTTTTCACTTTTTCATTTTTACGAATCAATTTGTGAAGCACCTGGGGGTTCCAAGTGCTCACTATGCATCTAGAAAGGTGCCTTGGGGGGTCTAGTTTCCAAAATGGGGTCACTTGTGGGGGAGCTCCAAAGTTTGGGCACAGAGGGGCTCTCCAAACGCAATGTGGTGTCCGCTAACAATTTGAGCCGATTTTCCATTCAATTTGTTAGCGGATACCATGTTGCATTTAGAGAGTCCCTGTGTGCCCAAACATTGGAGCTCCCCCACAAGTGACCCCATTTTGGAAACTAGACCCCCCAAGGCACCTATCTAGATTCATAGTGAGCACTTGGAACCCCAGGTGCTTCACAAATTGATCCATAAAAATGAAAAAGTGTTTTTTTTTTCACTTTTTCATTTTTACGAATCAATTTGTGAAGCACCTGGGGGTTCCAAGTGCTCACTATGCATCTAGAAAGGTGCCTTGGGGGGTCTAGTTTCCAAAATGGGGTCACTTGTGGGGGAGCTCCAAAGTTTGGGCACAGAGGGGCTCTCCAAACGCAATGTGGTGTCCGCTAACAATTTGAGCCGATTTTCCATTCAATTTGTTAGCGGATACCATGTTGCATTTAGAGAGTCCCTGTGTGCCCAAACATTGGAGCTCCCCCACAAGTGACCCCATTTTGGAAACTAGACCCCCCAAGGCACCTATCTAGATTCATAGTGAGCACTTGGAACCCCAGGTGCTTCACAAATTGATTCATAAAAATGAAAAAGTGTTTTATTTTCACTTTTTCATTTTTACGAATCAATTTGTGAAGCACCTGGGGGTTCTAAGTGCTCACTATGCATCTAGATAGGTGCCTTGGGGGGTCTAGTTTCCAAAATGGGGTCAGTTGTGGGGGAGCTCCAATGTTTGGACACACAGGGGCTCTCCAAACGCAACATGGCGTCCGCTAACAATTTGAGCCGATTTTCCATTCAATTTGTTAGCGGACACCATGTCGCGTTTGGAGAGCCCGTGATGTGCCTAAACAGTGGAGCTCCACCACAAGTGTCCCCATTTTGGAAACTATACCCCTCAAAGATTTTATTAAGGTGTATAGTGAACATTTTGAACCCAGAGGTACGGCACATTATTTGTTTACGTTAGGTCATCATATTGAATAAGTTTTCATTATTCTTGAGCGCAAGTGCTCGCTACTTGAGTTTGCATCGGGTACTCAGGTATGCACCATGTACAGCGTGTGCTCGAGTGACATGCTCGAGTCCCTGCTCCGCATGTTTCACGGTTATTAGACACCCAAAAAAAAACATGCGGGGATCGCTCGTGCATGGCAGGCAATCCCCGTAAAGTTTTTTGGCCGCGAAGCATATGGGGCAGAGACTCGAGCATGTCACTCAAATACCCACGATACTAAATGCATACCAGAGCAAACTCAAGTAGCGAGCACTTGCTCTCAACACTAGTCGCCATATCGTCATCTTTTTTTCTTACTTTTGAAAAAAATCCCAACCCCAGCCCTAACCCTAGCACAACCCTAGCCCCAGCACAACCCTAGCCCCAGCACAACCCTAGCCCCAGCACAACCCTAGCCCCAGCACAACCCTAGCCCCAGCACAACCCTAGCCCCAAACCCAGCCCTAACCCTAGCCCAATCCTAACTCAAGAGTTTATTTTTGACGCCGTTCCTTGTGCGGTATAAGTGATTAGACGACTTTATTCTTCGGGTCGGTGTGATTACAGCAATGCCAGAATCATATGGGGTTTTTATGACTGACAGCTGTCACACACTAAAAGACGCATTTTTTGTAAAATCTAGTTTTTGCATCGCCATATTTTGAGAGCTATAATTTTTCCAGATTTTGGCAGACAGTCATGTGACGGCTCGTTTTTTCCGGGATGACTTGACGTTGTTATTGGTGCCATTTTCAGGCACGTGACATTTTTTGATCGCTTTCTATTCCGATTTTTGGGAGGCAGAATAAACAAAAACCAACAATTCAGGAATTGTTTTTTTTTTTTTTTTTTTATTCTGTTCCGCGTGTGGTAAAATTGATGAGGCAGCTTTATTCTTCGGGTCAGTACGTTTACAGCGGTACCACATTTGTATCATTTTTCTATGTTTTGGCGCTTATACACAATAAAAGCTATTTTATAGAAAAAAATATTTTTTAGTATTGCTTTATTCTGAGAGCTATAACTTTTTTATTTTTCGGCTGATGGAGCTATATGGCGGCTTGTTTTTTGCGGGACGAGATGACGTTTTCAGCGGTATCATTTTTATTTATATGCGTCTTTTTGATCGCGTGTTATTCCACTTTTTGTTTGGCGGTATGGTGATAAAGCATTGTTTTTTGCTTGTTTTTTTTTTTTTTTTTTTTACCGTGTTCACTGAAGGGGTTAACTAGTGGGACAGTTTTATAGGTCAGGTTGTTCCGGACGCGGCGATACCAAATATGTGTACTTTTATTGTTTTTTTTTTATTTTTTTTATAATAATATTTATTGATGGGTACATTATATTTTTATTTTTGGTGTATTATTTTTTTTATTTTTTTATAATATTTTTGCACATTTTTTTTTTTTTTTTTTTCCACTTTCACACAGTTTATACACTTTATTACTTTGTCCCACTCTGGGACTTTCACTTTTTTTTTTCTGATCGCCTGCATGGCACAGGAATGGAGCACCATCCCTATGCCATGAAGGCTGTCAGAAGTGCACAGTGTGAAGATTGCTTGGAGATGCACTGCGCATGTCCAAGCAATCTTCCTGCTCTCTGGTGACCCGGATGTTGTCATGACGACATCGGGTCGTCATGGCAACACCTGGGAAGCCTTTGCAGACTGCGCTGGAAGCCGGAAGAGGAGGTGAGTATCGCCGATCACCTCCCCTTGCCCCCGCAATGCCGCGATCGACTTCGATCGACTTCGATCGCAGCATCGCGGGGGTTAATGTGCTGGGAGCGGTGCGTGACCGCTCCCTGCACATAGTACCGGGTGTCAGCTGTGACAATCAGCTGACACCCGGCGGCGATCGCGCCCGCACAGCCTGTGTGCGCGCGCGATCGCGATGACGTACTAATACGGGTCTGGCTCTTAAGTCCCAGGGCACAGACGCGTATTAGTACGTCAGATGTTATTAAGGGGTTAAGGAGCCAGCAAAAAAGTGAAGAGAAAAGAAAGCACAAAAGCACCTTGTCTTACTAAGCACTGGAAAGGGCAGCCGGCAACCGGACGTCAAAGTGGAAAAGCAGCAAGTGAGAGGCCTGTCTCTGCCTACGGCCACACCACCCTGAACACGCCCGATCTTGTCTGATCTTGGAAGCTAAGCAGGGTTGGGCCTGGTTAGTACTTGGATGGGAGACTGCCTGGGAATACCAGGTGCTGTAGGCTTTTGCTTTTTCTTACTTCCACCAGCAGGGGTCACTCTCCTCTATGCCTTTTTTCCATTCCTTTTTTCACAAGCGCACACATGCTCCTTTCTTCTTTTCATTTGCTTTCTCTCTTGCGCTATTTAATCCTTGCAAAATACCAGCATCCTTTTCATCACTGTGGACCTCCAGCATTGTTGCTTATTTACCGTATATTCCGGCGTATAAGACGACTTTTGAAGACTGAAAAATCTTCTGTCTAGTCTGGGGTCGTCTTATACGCCGGTAATGCTTTTGAACTTTCAGAAATTGACATGCGGGGATACTCTGGGGGTGTTAATAAGCTGCCGTGGCCGTATCCCTGCCATGTCGGAGTTAATATAAGGTGGAGGGAGTTAAAATACAGCGGCGGTAGGTCCAGACAGTCAGCGCTTCTGTGCTGAAACTGACACATCGCTGCGTATTCCCAGCTCCGGACACAGCGCAGGGCTTCTGTGCTGACAGCTTTCACTTGTCACAGAAGCGCTGCGCTGTGTCCGGAGCTGGGAAGTTCGCATCGCTTCTGTGACAATATATGAAAAGCCGGCAATTCAGCAGCGGCATAAGCCGGCACCCGACAATTTAGAATATAAAGAATAGAGCTTCACACATAGATTAGATAGATAGAAACATGTCAGTCACATATATATGAAGTACAGTGACAGTATTGCTTACTGTACTTGTCATTTAGTGTAAAGGATTTATTAAAACAAATAATAGTGTTTTCATGCACCGTCTCTTTAAAAAAGCCGGCCGGCAATTCAGCAGCGGTACCCGACAATTTATAACAGACAGAATAGAGCTTCACACATAGATTAGATAGATAGAAACATGTCAGTCACATATATATGAAGTACAGTGATAGTGTTGGTTACTGTACTTGTCATTTAGTATTAAAATAAAGGATTTATTATTAAAAAAATTGGCGTGGGGTTCCCCTTAATTTTAGGCTCTAGCGGAGGTTAAGCAGACAGCTGGGGCAGATGTTTGAAGCCTGGGAAGGGGGTAATACCCACGGAGCTTCCCAGACTACTAATATCAGCCCCCAGCTGAATACCTAGTCTTTACTAGCTATTAAAATGGGGGACCCCCCAAAAAAAATGACGTGGGGTCCCCCCTAATTTAATAGCTAGCAAAGGCTAGGCAGACAGCTGGGGGCTGATATTAATAGCCCAGGAAGGGAGCCATGAATATTGGCCCCCTCCCAGGCTAGAAACACCAGCCGTCAGCCGCCCCAGAAATGGCGCATCCATAGGATGCGCCAATTCTGGCACTTAGCCTCGCTCTTCCACGCTGCCCTGGTGCGGTGGCAGGGGGTAATAGGGTTGGGGTTGATGTCAGCTTATAATGCCAGCTGACATCAAGCCCAGGTTAGTAATGGAGAGGCGTCTATAAGACACCCCCATTACTAACCCCATAGTCAAAGTTAAAAAAAACACAAACACCCAGAATAAAGTCCTTTAATTGAAATAAAGACACAATTCTTTATTGTTCTAAATTAAACCATACTTACCATCACGCCCATTCCAGCTGAAGCCAACGATCTCCTGCAATAAAAGAAAAATAATAAACCAACCTCATCCTTACCTCTCCATGGTTCCCAGGACAGCTTCAGCTCTGCTACATCGAGATGACAGGCTGGACCGCAGCAGAACGCCGCCATCCAGCCTGTCATCCCGCAGACACTGAGAAGCGCAGGCATGCTTGTGCTCCTCAGTGTCTCGCTGTGACGGCATCCAGATGAGCCGACAATGAACTCAGCTCACCTCCTGGACGTCCGTCACTGACAGCGTGGGAAACTTCTACTGCGCATGCGGGGAGCAGGAGAATTTTCCCACGCTGTCAGTGACGTGCATGAGGTGAGCCGAGTTCATTGGACATGATCTCGGCTCATCTGGATGCCGTCACAGTCAGACACTGAGGAGCACAAGTATGCCTGCGCTTCTCAGTGTCTGCCGCATGGCAAGCTGAACGGCAGCGTTCTGCTGCGGTGCAGCTTGTCATGTGAATGTAGCAGAGCTGGACCGGTCCTGGGAACCATGGAAAGGTAAGGATGAGGTTGCTTTATTATTTTACTTTTATTGCAGGAGATCGTTGGCTTCAGCTGGAATGGGCGTGATGGTAAGTATGGTTTAATTTAGAACATTAAAAAATTGTGTCTTTATTTCAATTAAAGGACTTTATTCTGGATGTTTGTGTTTTTTTTAATTACATTACTAGAAATTCATGGTGGTCATGTCTAATATTGGCGTGACCCCATGAATTTCGGGCTTAGGGCCAGCTGATAATACCAAGCTGGCCCTAACCCCTTTATTACCCAGTGAGCCACCGCACCAGGGCCCTGGATGAGTTGGGTACAGCGCCAGAAGATGGCGCTTCTATGAACGCGCCATTTTCCGGGGTGGCTGCGGACTGCAATTTGCAGCGGGGGGGGCCCAGAAAGCTTGGGTCTCCCTGCGCTGCAGATTCCAGCCCCCATCTGCCTAGTTGTACCTGGCTGGACACAAAAATAGGGCGAAGCCCCACGTCTTTTTTTTTAAATTATTTCATGAAATAATTAAAAAAAAAAGGGCTTCCCTATATTGTTGTGTCCGGCCAGGTACAAATAGGCAGCTGGTGGTTGGGGGCAGCCCGTTCCTGCCTGCTGTACCTGGCTGGACACAAAAATATGGCGAAGCCCACGTCAACATTTTTGGGAAAAATTAATTACAAAATTAATAATAATTTAGGGACTGCATCTTTATTAACCCCTCAATTGTCATTTAGTGTTAAAATAAAGGATTTTTTAAAAAGAAAATTGGCGTGGGATCCCCCATCATTATAGTCTCTAGCGGAGGTTAAGCAGACGGCTGGGGCAGATGTTTGAAGTCTGGGAAGGGGGTAATACCCACGGAGCTTCCCAGGCTACTAATATCAGCCCCCAGCTGAATACCTAGCCTTTACT
>NW_027362764.1:692614724-692627224 GCF_046119375.1 Phyllobates terribilis
TGCATGCTCGCTGTGTGTGAGTGTGCGCTTCCTAGGTACGGCGCGCTGCAGACAGTCAAAAGGGTTGCTCCCTTTCATTAAAAGTTAATCCCCGGCTGCAGGCTATTAGAAAGCAACTAACCGCGCTCTACTCACCCTACCCAGGTCTACCGGTGAGTCTCGCCGCTGCTCCCGGCCTGTGGCATTGGCCGCGACGCTGACGTTCCGTCGACAGCGCGGCAGCTGATCAGTGAGCTCAGCGGCTCTGAGCGGGGCGTTCTGTCTACAAGACCTTTTTAAGGAGCCAGCAAAAAAGTGAAGAGAAAGAAAAGCACAAAAGCACCTTATCTTACTAAGCACTGGAAAGGGCAGCCGGCAACCGGAAACCGGACGTCAAAGTAGAAAAGCAGCAAGTGAGAGACCTGTCTCTGCCTACGGCCACACCACCCTGAACATGCCTGATCTCGTCTGATCTTGGAAGCTAAGCAGGGTTTGGCCTGGTTAGTACTTGGATGGGAGACTGCCTGGGAATACCAGGTGCTGTAGGCTTTTGCTTTTTCTTACTTCCACCAGCAGGGGTCACTCTCCTCTATGCCTTTTTTCCATTCCTTTTTTCACAAGCGCACACATGCTCCTTTCTTCTTTTCATTTGCTTTCTCTCTTGCGCTATTTAATCCTTGCAAAATACCAGCATTCTTCTCATCACCGTGGACCTCCAGCATTGTTGCTTATTTACTTTTAATACTAGGCTTCTTTTCACCAGGACCAGCGACTCCCGCATGACTGGAGGAAACCACCGCTGACCTGGAGGCCAGTTTACAGCACAACCCAAGCAAAACACCTTTGCAGGCCACACGACCTCCCCGAAGAGCAGCTCAAATTCACTCGCAACCATCTCACCCTCTTCCTTCATTCACTCCTGGGCATTTCGCTCCACCCCAAGTTGTGGGTCCAGCTTGCTCTTTCTGTCACATCCCCGCGATGAACGGTTTAGCCTGCAGGAGACCCTGCGCCGAGCCATTTTTAAACACATCTGATGCGGCAGGTGTTTCATTGCTCAACAAACAACACCTATAGGGACGGCACAGCCTATGCATCGGTCCTTCGGAGACCGCCCCAGAACGGCCAGGGTTCTCGTCCCCACGCGAGCCTGAGGAAGGCTGGCCGGTCGATGGGCCAAGCAGCGTCTACTGGCCATACCACCTTGGATACGTCCGATCTCGGAAGCAAAGCAGAGATGGGTTCGGAAATACTTGGTTGGGACACCTCCTGAGAACACCAGGTATTGTAGACAATTTTGATGACGTTTTGCCATCTTGCGCAGCTCGGCTAGCATGGAGTGGCGCCTTGCTGGACACCGACCTTACGTAAAGTAGAGGATGGAAGTCCCAAGCCCCCCAAGACCTCTAAGATAAGGACGCAACCCCGCCGCCTCTACCAGGCCTCACACCGAGCTCCTTGCCACGGCTAGGAGTGCTTATTGACCCCGCAGCCGGCCGTATGCAAATGATGGCGTTAAAAGCATCTCGCGCTGTGAAGGGGCCAGGCTTTCAGCAGCTGCCCAGGGGATGGTTTTAGAGGGCGACCGCCTAACGAGGGCCAGCAGAAGTAATGTCTTCTTCTTCAAAGAAGCTTGTGTAACTAACCCAATCAGACAGCTGCCCAGGAGCTAACCTCAGTGCTAGGAAGGAGCGGGAGGGAATTGAGGGGGTGGTTCCTGCTAAGGCCCTGAAATAATAATAAGACAGGCAGGAGAGTCTGACGCATGGTGGCGGAAAAGCTGCAGGTGCAAATAGGGAATGTGGTCTCGTGCGAGCAACTTGTGCATGCTCGCTGTGTGTGAGTGTGCGCTTCCTAGGTACGGCGTGCTGCAGACAGTCAAAAGGGTTGCTCCCTTTCATTAAAAGTTAATCCCCGGCTGCAGGCTATTAGAAAGCAACTAACCGCGCTCTACTCACCCTACCCAGGTCTACCGGTGAGTCTCGCCGCTGCTCCCGGCCTGTGGCATTGGCCGCGACGCTGACGTTCCGTCGACAGCGCGGCAGCCGATCAGTGAGCTCAGCGTCTTTGAGCGGGGCGTTCTGTCTACAAGACCTTTTTAAGGAGCCAGCAAAAAACTGAAGAGAAAGGAAAGCACAAAAGCACCTTATCTTACTAAGCACTGGAAAGGGCAGCCGGCAACCGGACGTCAAAGTAGAAAAGCAGCAAGTGAGAGGCCTGTCTCTGCCTACGGCCACACCACCCTGAACATGCCTGATCTCGTCTGATCTTGGAAGCTAAGCAGGGTTTGGCCTGGTTAGTACTTGGATGGGAGACTGCCTGGGAATACCAGGTGCTGTAGGCTTTTGCTTTTTCTTACTTCCACCAGCAGGGGTCACTCTCCTCTATGCCTTTTTTCCATTCCTTTTTTCACAAGCGCACACATGCTCCTTTCTTCTTTTCATTTGCTTTCTCTCTTGCGCTATTTAATCCTTGCAAAATACCAGCATCCTTCTCATCACCGTGGAAATCCAGCATTGTTGCTTATTTACTTTTAATACTAGGCTTCTTTTCACCAGGACCAGCGACTCCCGCATGACTGGAGGCAACCACCGCTGACCTGGAGGCAACCACTGGTAACCCGGAGGCCAGTTTACAGCACAACCCAAGCAAAACACCTTTGCAGGCCACACTACCCCCCCGAAGAGCAGCTCAAATTCACTCGCAACCATCTCACCCTCTTCCTTCATTCACTCCTGGGCGTTTCGCTCCACCCCAAGTTGTGGGTCCTGCTTGCTCTTTCTGTCACATCCCCGCGATGAACGGTTTAGCCTGCAGGAGACCCTGCGCCGAGCCATTTTTAAACACATCTGATGCGGCAGGTGTTTCATTGCTCAACAAACAACACCTATAGGGACGGCACAGCCTATGCATCGGTCCTTCGGAGACCGCCCCAGAACGGCCATAGTTCTCGTCCCCACGCGAGCCTGAGGAAGGCTGGCCGGGCGATGGGCCAAGCAGCGTCTACTGGCCATACCACCTTGGATACGTCCGATCTCGGAAGCAAAGCAGAGATGGGTTCGGAAATACTTGGTTGGGACACCTCCTGAGAACACCAGGTATTGTAGACAATTTTGATGACGTTTTGCCATCTTGCCCAGCTCGGCTAGCATTGAGTGGCGCCTTGCTGGACACCGACCTTACGTAAAGTAGAGGCTGGAAGTCCCAAGCCTCCCAAGCCCCCCAAGACCTCTAAGATAAGGACGCAACCCCGCCGCCTCTACCATGTCTCACACCGAGCTCCTTGCCACGGCTAGGAGTGCTTATTGACCCCGCAGCCGGCCGTATGCAAATGATGGCGTTAAAAGCATCTCTCTCGCGCTGTGAAGGGGCCAGGCTTTCAGCAGCTGCCCAGGGGATGGTTTTAGAGGGCGACCGCCTAACGAGGGCCAGCAGAAGTAACGTCTTCTTCTTCAAAGAAGCTTGTGTAACTAACCCAATCAGACAGCTGCCCAGGAGCTAACCTCGTGCTAGGAAGGAGCGGGAGGGAATTGAGGGGGTGGTTCCTGCTAAGGCCCTGAAATAATAATAAGACAGGCAGGAGAGTCTGACGCATGGTGGCGGAAAAACTGCAGGTGCAAATAGGGAATGTGGTCTCGTGCGAGCAACTTGTGCATGCTCGCTGTGTGTGAGTGTGCGCTTCCTAGGTACGGCGCGCTGCAGACAGTCAAAAGGGTTGCTCCCTTTCATTAAAAGTTAATCCCCGGCTGCAGGCTATTAGAAAGCAACTAACCGCGCTCTACTCACCCTACCCAGGTCTACCGGTGAGTCTCGCCGCTGCTCCCGGCCTGTGGCATTGGCCGCGACGCTGACGTTCCGTCGACAGCGCGGCAGCCGATCAGTGAGCTCAGCGGCTGTGAGCGGGGCGTTCTGTCTACAAGACCATTTTAAGGAGCCAGCAAAAAAGTGAAGAGAAAGGAAAGCACAAAAGCACCTTGTCTTACTAAGCACTGGAAAGGGCAGCCGGCAACCGGACGTCAAAGTAGAAAAGCAGCAAGTGAGAGACCTGTCTCTGCCTACGGCCACACCACCATGAACACACCTGATCTCGTCTGATCTTGGAATCTAAGCAGGGTTGGGCCTGGTTAGTACTTTGATGGGAGACCGCCTGGGAATACCAGGTGCTGTAGGCTTTTGCTTTTTCTTACTTCCACCAGCAAGGGTCACTCTCCTCTATGCCTTTTTTCCATTCCTTTTTTCACAAGCGCACACATGCTCCTTTCTTCTTTTCATTTGCTTTCTCTCTTGCGCTATTTAATCCTTGCAAAATACCAGCATCCTTCTCATCACCGTGGGCCTCCAGCATTGTTGCTTATTTACTTTTAATACTAGGCTTCTTTTCACCAGGACCAGCGACTCCTGCATGACTGGAGGCAACCACCGCTGACCTGGAGGCAACCACTGGTAACCTGGAGGCCAGTTTACAGCACAACCCAAGCAAAACACCTTTGCAGGCCACACGACCCCCCCGAAGAGCAGCTCAAATTCACTCGCAACCATCTCACCCTCTTCCTTCATTCACTCCTGGGCATTTCGCTCCACCCCAAGTTGCGGGTCCAGCTTGCTCTTTCTGTCACATCCCCGCGATGAACGGTTTAGCCTGCAGGAGACCCTGCGCCAAGCCATTTTTAAACACATCTGATGCGGCAGGTGTTTCATTGCTCAACAAACAACACCTATAGGGACGGCACAGCCTATGCATCGGTCCTTCGGAGACCGCCCCAGAACGGCCAGAGCTCTCGTCCCCACGCGAGCCTGAGGAAGGCTGGCCGGGCGATGGGCCAAGCAGCGTCTACTGGCCATACCACCTTGGATACGTCCGATCTCGGAAGCAAAGCAGAGATGGGTTCGGAAATACTTGGTTGGGACACCTCCTGAGAGCACCAGGTATTGTAGACAATTTTGATGACGTTTTGCCATCTTGCCCAGCTCGGCTAGCATGGAGTGGCGCCTTGCTGGACACCGACCTTACGTAAAGTAGAGGCTGGAAGTCCCAAGCCTCCCAAGCCCCCCAAGACCTCTAAGATAAGGACGCAACCCCGCCGCCTCTACCAGGCCTCACACCGAGCTCCTTGCCACGGCTAGGAGTGCTTATTGACCACGCAGCCGGCCGTATGCAAATGATGGCGTTAAAAGCATCTCGCGCTGTGAAGGGGCCAGGCTTTCAGCAGCTGCCCAGGGGATGGTTTTAGAGGGCGACCGCCTAACGAGGGCCAGCAGAAGTAACGTCTTCTTCTTCAAAGAAGCTTGTGTAACTAACCCAATCAGACAGCTGCCCAGGAGCTAACCTCGTGCTAGGAAGGAGCGGGAGGGAATTGAGGGGGTGGTTCCTGCTAAGGCCCTGAAATAATAATAAGACAGGCAGGAGAGTCTGACGCATGGTGGCGGAAAAACTGCAGGTGCAAATAGGGAATGTGGTCTCGTGCGAGCAACTTGTGCATGCTCGCTGTGTGTGAGTGTGCGCTTCCTAGGTACGGCGCGCTGCAGACAGTCAAAAGGGTTGCTCCCTTTCATTAAAAGTTAATCCCCGGCTGCAGGCTATTAGAAAGCAACTAACCGTGCTCTACTCACCCTACCCAGGTCTACCGGTGAGTCTCGCCGCTGCTCCCGGCCTGTGGCATTGGCCGCGACGCTGACGTTCCGTCGACAGCGCGGCAGCCGATCAGTGAGCTCAGCGGCTGTGAGCGGGGCGTTCTGTCTACAAGACCATTTTAAGGAGCCAGCAAAAAAGTGAAGAGAAAGGAAAGCACAAAAGCACCTTGTCTTACTAAGCACTGGAAAGGGCAGCCGGCAACCGGACGTCAAAGTAGAAAAGCAGCAAGTGAGAGACCTGTCTCTGCCTACGGCCACACCACCATGAACACACCTGATCTCGTCTGATCTTGGAATCTAAGCAGGGTTGGGCCTGGTTAGTACTTTGATGGGAGACCGCCTGGGAATACCAGGTGCTGTAGGCTTTTGCTTTTTCTTACTTCCACCAGCAAGGGTCACTCTCCTCTATGCCTTTTTTCCATTCCTTTTTTCACAAGCGCACACATGCTCCTTTCTTCTTTTCATTTGCTTTCTCTCTTGCGCTATTTAATCCTTGCAAAATACCAGCATCCTTCTCATCACCGTGGGCCTCCAGCATTGTTGCTTATTTACTTTTAATACTAGGCTTCTTTTCACCAGGACCAGCGACTCCTGCATGACTGGAGGCAACCACCGCTGACCTGGAGGCAACCACTGGTAACCTGGAGGCCAGTTTACAGCACAACCCAAGCAAAACACCTTTGCAGGCCACACGACCCCCCCGAAGAGCAGCTCAAATTCACTCGCAACCATCTCACCCTCTTCCTTCATTCACTCCTGGGCATTTCGCTCCACCCCAAGTTGCGGGTCCAGCTTGCTCTTTCTGTCACATCCCCGCGATGAACGGTTTAGCCTGCAGGAGACCCTGCGCCAAGCCATTTTTAAACACATCTGATGCGGCAGGTGTTTCATTGCTCAACAAACAACACCTATAGGGACGGCACAGCCTATGCATCGGTCCTTCGGAGACCGCCCCAGAACGGCCAGAGCTCTCGTCCCCACGCGAGCCTGAGGAAGGCTGGCCGGGCGATGGGCCAAGCAGCGTCTACTGGCCATACCACCTTGGATACGTCCGATCTCGGAAGCAAAGCAGAGATGGGTTCGGAAATACTTGGTTGGGACACCTCCTGAGAGCACCAGGTATTGTAGACAATTTTGATGACGTTTTGCCATCTTGCCCAGCTCGGCTAGCATGGAGTGGCGCCTTGCTGGACACCGACCTTACGTAAAGTAGAGGCTGGAAGTCCCAAGCCTCCCAAGCCCCCCAAGACCTCTAAGATAAGGACGCAACCCCGCCGCCTCTACCAGGCCTCACACCGAGCTCCTTGCCACGGCTAGGAGTGCTTATTGACCACGCAGCCGGCCGTATGCAAATGATGGCGTTAAAAGCATCTCGCGCTGTGAAGGGGCCAGGCTTTCAGCAGCTGCCCAGGGGATGGTTTTAGAGTGCGACCGCCTAACGAGGGCCAGCAAAAGTAACGTCTTCTTCTTCAAAGAAGTTTGTGTAACTAACCCAATCAGACAGCTGCCCAGGAGCTAACCTCAGTGCTAGGAAGGAGCGGGAGGGAATTGAGGGGGTGGTTCCTGCTAAGGCCCTGAAATAATAATAAGACAGGCAGGAGAGTCTGACGCATGGTGGCGGAAAAGCTGCAGGTGCAAATAGGGAATGTGGTCTCGTGCGAGCAACTTGTGCATGCTCGCTGTGTGTGAGTGTGCGCTTCCTAGGTACGGCGCGCTGCAGACAGTCAAAAGGGTTGCTCCCTTTCATTAAAAGTTAATCCCCGGCTGCAGGCTATTAGAAAGCAACTAACCGTGCTCTACTCACCCTACCCAGGTCTACCGATGAGTCTCGCCGCTGCTCCCGGCCTGTGGCATTGGCCGCGACGCTGACGTTCCGTCGACAGCGCGGCAGCCGATCAGTGAGCTCAGCGGCTCTGAGCGGGGCGTTCTGTCTACAAGACCTTTTTAAGGAGCCAGCAAAAAAGTGAAGAGAAAGGAAAGCACAAAAGCACCTTGTCTTACTAAGCACTGGAAAGGGCAGCCGGCAACCGAACGTCAAAGTAGAAAAGCAGCAAGTGAGAGGACTGTCTCTGCCTACGGCCACACCACCCTGAACATGCCCAATCTCGTCTGATCTTGGAAGCTAAGCAGGGTTGGGCCTGTTTAGTACTTGGATGGGAGACCGCCTGGGAATACCAGGTGCTGTAGGCTTTTGCTTTTTCTTACTTCCACCAGCAAGGGTCACTCTCCTCTATGCCTTTTTTCCATTCCTTTTTTCACAAGCGCACACATGCTCCTTTCTTCTTTTCATTTGCTTTCTCTCTTGCGCTATTTAATCCTTGCAAAATACCAGCATCCTTCTCATCACCGTGGGCCTCCAGCATTGTTGCTTATTTACTTTTAATACTAGGCTTCTTTTCACCAGGACCAGCGACTCCTGCATGACTGGAGGCAACCACCGCTGACCTGGAGGCAACCACTGGTAACCTGGAGGCCAGTTTACAGCACAACCCAAGCAAAACACCTTTGCAGGCCACACGACCCCCCTGAAGAGCAGCTCAAATTCACTCGCAACCATCTCACCCTCTTCCTTCATTCACTCCTGGGCATTTCGCTCCACCCCAAGTTGCGGGTCCAGCTTGCTCTTTCTGTCACATCCCCGCGATGAACGGTTTAGCCTGCAGGAGACCCTGCGCCAAGCCATTTTTAAACACATCTGATGCGGCAGGTGTTTCATTGCTCAACAAACAACACCTATAGGGACGGCACAGCCTATGCATCGGTCCTTCGGAGACCGCCCCAGAACGGCCAGAGTTCTCGTCCCCACGCGAGCCTGAGGAAGGCTGGCCGGGCGATGGGCCAAGCAGCGTCTACTGGCCATACCACCTTGGATACGTCCGATCTCGGAAGCAAAGCAGAGATGGGTTTGGAAATACTTGGTTGGGACACCTCCTGAGAGCACCAGGTATTGTAGACAATTTTGATGACGTTTTGCCATCTTGCCCAGCTCGGCTAGCATGGAGTGGCGCCTTGCTGGACACCGACCTTACGTAAAGTAGAGGCTGGAAGTCCCAAGCCTCCCAAGCCCCCCAAGACCTCTAAGATAAGGACGCAAACCCGCCGCCTCTACCAGGCCTCACACCGAGCTCCTTGCCACGGCTAGGAGTGCTTATTGACCACGCAGCCGGCCGTATGCAAATGATGGCGTTAAAAGCATCTCGCGCTGTGAAGGGGCCAGGCTTTCAGCAGCTGCCCAGGGGATGGTTTTAGAGTGCGACCGCCTAACGAGGGCCAGCAAAAGTAACGTCTTCTTCTTCAAAGAAGTTTGTGTAACTAACCCAATCAGACAGCTGCCCAGGAGCTAACCTCAGTGCTAGGAAGGAGCGGGAGGGAATTGAGGGGGTGGTTCCTGCTAAGGCCCTGAAATAATAATAAGACAGGCAGGAGAGTCTGACGCATGGTGGCGGAAAAGCTGCAGGTGCAAATAGGGAATGTGGTCTCGTGCGAGCAACTTGTGCATGCTCGCTGTGTGTGAGTGTGCGCTTCCTAGGTACGGCACGCTGCAGACAGTCAAAAGGGTTGCTCCCTTTCATTAAAAGTTAATCCCCGGCTGCAGGCTATTAGAAAGCAACTAACCGCGCTCTACTCACCCTACCCAGGTCTACCGGTGAGTCTCGCCGCTGCTCCCGGCCTGTGGCATTGGCCGCGACGCTGACGTTCCGTCGACAGCGCGGCAGCCGATCAGTGAGCTCAGCGGCTCTGAGCGGGGCGTTCTGTCTACAAGACCTTTTTAAGGAGCCAGCAAAAAAGTGAAGAGAAAGGAAAGCACAAAAGCACCTCGTCTTACTAAGCACTGGAAAGGGCAGCCGGCAACCGGACGTCAAAGTAGAAAAGCAGCAAGTGAGAGGCCTGTCTCTGCCTACGGCCACACCACCCTGAACACGCCTGATCTCGTCTGATCTTGGAAGCTAAGCAGGGTCGGGCCTGGTTAGTACTTTGATGGGAGACCTCCTGGGAATACCATGTGCTGTACGCTTTTGCTTTTTCTTACTTCCACAAGCAGGGGTCACTCTCCTCTATGCCTTTTTTCCATTCCTTTTTTCACAAACGCACACATGCTCCTTTCTTCTTTTCATTTGCTTTCTCTCTTGCGCTATTTAATCCTTGCAAAATACCAGCATCCTTCTCATCACCGTGGACCTCCAGCATTGTTGCTTATTTACTTTTAATACTAGGCTTCTTTTCACCAGGACCAGCGACTCCCGCATGACTGGAGGCAACCACCGCTGACCTGGAGGCAACCACTGGTAACCTGGAGGCCAGTTTACAGCACAACCCAAGCAAAACACCTTTGCAGGCCACACGACCCCCCCGAAGAGCAGCTCAAATTCACTCGCAACCATCTCACCCTCTTCCTTCATTCACTCCTGGGCGTTTCGCTCCACCCCAAGTTGTCAGTCCAGCTTGCTCTTTCTGTCACATCCCCGCGATGAACGGTTTAGCCTGCAGGAGACCCTGCGCCGAGCCATTTTTAAACACATCTGATGCGGCAGGTGTTTCATTGCTCAACAAACAACACCTATAGGGACGGCACAGCCTATGCATCGGTCCTTCGGAGACCGCCCCAGAACGGCCAGAGTTCTCGTCCCCACGCGAGCCTGAGGAAGGCTGGCCGGGCGATGGGCCAAGCAGCGTCTACTGACCATACCACCTTGGATACGTCCGATCTCGGAAGCAAAGCAGAGATGGGTTCGGAAATACTTGGTTGGGACACCTCCTGAGAACACCAGGTATTGTAGACAATTTTGATGACGTTTTGCCATCTTGCCCAGCTCGGCTAGCATGGAGTGGCGCCTTGCTGGACACCGACCTTACGTAAAGTAGAGGCTGTAAGTCCCAAGCCTCCCAAGCCCCCCAAGACCTCTAAGATAAGGACGCAACCCCGCCGCCTCTACCAGGCCTCACACCGAGCTCCTTGCCACGGCTAGGAGTGCTTATTGACCCCGCAGCCGGCCGTATGCAAATGATGGCGTTAAAAGCATCTCGCGCTGTGAAGGGGCCAGGCTTTCAGCAGCTGCCCAGGGGATGGTTTTAGAGGGCGACCGCCTAACGAGGGCCAGCAGAAGTAACGTCTTCTTCTTCAAAGAAGCTTGTGTAACTAACCCAATCAGACAGCTGCCCAGGAGCTAACCTCAGTGCTAGGAAGGAGCGGGAGGGAATTGAGGGGGTGGTTCCTGCTAAGGCCCTGAAATAATAATAAGAGAGGCAGGAGAGTCTGACGCATGGTGGCGGAAAAGCTGCAGGTGCAAATAGGGAATGTGGTCTCGTGCGAGCAACTTGTGCATGCTCGCTGTGTGTGAGTGTGCGGTTCCTAGGTACGGCGCGCTGCAGACAGTCAAAAGGGTTGCTCCCTTTCATTAAAAGTTAATCCCCGGCTGCAGGCTATTAGAAAGCAAATAACCGCGCTCTACTCACCCTACCCAGGTCTACCGGTGAGTCTCGCCGCTGCTCCCGGCCTGTGGCATTGGCCGCGACGCTGACGTTACGTCGACAGCGCGGCAGCCGATCAGTGAGCTCAGCGTCTCTGAGCGGGGCGTTCTGTCTACAAGACCTTTTTAAGGAGCCAGCAAAAAACTGAAGAGAAAGGAAAGCACAAAAGCACCTTATCTTACTAAGCACTGGAAAGGGCAGCCGGCAACCGGACGTCAAAGTAGAAAAGCAGCAAGTGAGAGGCCTGTCTCTGCCTACCGCCACACCACCCTGAGCACGCCCGATCTCGTCTGATCTTGGAAGCTAAGCAGGGTTGGGCCTGGTTAGTACTTGGATGGGAGACCACCTGGGAATACCAGGTGCTGTAGGCTTTTGCTTTTTCTTACTTCCACCAGCAGGGGTCACTCTCCTCTATGCCTTTTTTCCATTCCTTTTTTCACAAGCGCACACATGCTCCTTTCTTCTTTTCATTTGCTTTCTCTCTTGCGCTATTTAATCCTTGCAAAATACCAGCATCCTTCTCATCACCGTGGACCTCCAGCATTGTAGCTTATTTACTTTTAATACTAGGCTTCTTTTCACCAGGACCAGCGACTCCCGCATGACTGGAGGAAACCACCGCTGACCTGGAGGCAACCACTGGTAACCCGGAGGCCAGTTTACAGCACAACCCAAGCAAAACACCTTTGCAGGCCACACGACCCCCCCCGAAGAGCAGCTCAAATTCACTCGCAACCATCTCACCCTCTTCCTTCATTCACTCCTGGGCGTTTCGCTCCACCCCAAGTTGCGGGTCCAGCTTGCTCTTTCTGTCACATCCCCGCGATGAACGGTTTAGCCTGCAGGAGACCCTGCGCCGAGCCATTTTTAAACACATCTGATGCGGCAGGTGTTTCATTGCTCAACAAACAACACCTATAGGGACGGCACAGCCTATGCATCGGTCCTTCGGAGAACGCCCCAGAACGGCCAGAGTTCTCGTCCCCACGCGATCCTGAGGAAGGCTGGCCGGTCGATGGGCCAAGCAGCGTCTACTGGCCATACCACCTTGGATACGTCCGATCTCGGAAGCAAAGCAGAGATGGGTTCGGAAATACTTGGTTGGGACACCTCCTGAGAACACCAGGTATTGTAGACAATTTTGATGACGTTTTGCCATCTTGCCCAGCTCGGCTAGCATGGAGTGGCGCCTTGCTGGACACCGACCTTACGTAAAGTAGAGGCTGGAAGTCCCAAGCCTCCCAAGCCCCCCAAGACCTCTAAGATAAGGAAGCAACCCCTCTGCCTCTACCAGGCCTCACACCGAGCTCCTTGCCACAGCTAGGAGTGCTTATTGACCCCGCAGCCGGCCGTATGCAAATGATGGCGTTAAAAGCATCTCTCTCGCGCTGTGAAGGGGCCAGGCTTTCAGCAGCTGCCCA
>NW_027362764.1:692634724-692647224 GCF_046119375.1 Phyllobates terribilis
ACGCATGGTGGCGGAAAAGCTGCAGGTGCAAATAGGGAATGTGGTCTCGTGCGAGCAACTTGTGCATGCTCGCTGTGTGTGAGTGTGCGCTTCCTAGGTACGGCGCGCTGCAGACAGTCAAAAGGGTTGCTCTCTTTCATTAAAAGTTAATCCCCGGCTGCAGGCTATTAGAAAGCAACTAACCGCGCTCTACTCACCCTACCCAGGTCTACCGGTGAGTCTCGCCGCTGCTCCCGGCCTGTGGCATTGGCCGCGACGCTGACGTTCCGTCGACAGCGCGGCAGCCGATCAGTGAGCTCAGCGGCTCTGAGCGGGGCGTTCTGTCTACAAGACATTTTTAAGGAGCCAGCAAAAAAGTGAAGAGAAAAGAAAGCACAAAAGCACCTTGTCTTACTAAGCACTGGAAAGGGCAGCCGGCAACCGGACGTCAAAGTGGAAAAGCAGCAAGTGAGAGGCTTGTCTCTGCCTATGGCCACACCACCCTGAACACGCCCGATCTTGTCTGATCTTGGAAGCTAAGCAGGGTTGGGCCTGGTTAGTACTTGGATGGGAGACCGCCTGGGAATACCAGGTGCTGTAGGCTTTTGCCTTTTCTTACTTCCACCAGCAGGGGTCACTCTCCTCTATGCCTTTTTTCCATTCCTTTTTTCACAAGCGCACACATGCTCCTTTCTTCTTTTCATTTGCTTTCTCTCTTGCGCTATTTAATCCTTGCAAAATACCAGCATCCTTCTCATCACCGTGGGCCTCCAGCATTGTTGCTTATTTACTTTTAATACTAGGCTTCTTTTCACCAGGACCAGCGACTCCCGCATGACTGGAGGCAACCACCGCTGACCTGGAGGCAACCACCGGTAACCTGGAGGCCAGTTTACAGCACAACCCAAGCAAAACACCTTTGCAGGCCACACGACCCCCCCGAAGAGCAGCTCAAATTCACTCGCAACCATCTCACCCTCTTCCTTCATTCACTCCTGGGCGTTTCGCTCCACCCCAAGTTGCGGGTCCAGCTTGCTCTTTCTGTCACATCCCCGCGATGAACGGTTTAGCCTGCAGGAGACCCTGCGCCGAGCCATTTTTAAACACATCTGATGCGGCAGGTGTTTCATTGCTCAACAAACAACACCTATAGGGACGGCACAGCCTATGCATCGGTCCTTCGGAGACCGCCCCAGAACGGCCAGAGTTCTTGTCCCCACGCGAGCCTGAGGAAGGCTGGCCAGGCGATGGGCCAAGCAGCGTCTACTGGCCATACCACCTTGGATACGTCCGATCTCGGAAGCAAAGCAGAGATGGGTTCGGAAATACTTGGTTGGGACACCTCCTGAGAACACCAGGTATTGTAGACAATTTTGATGACGTTTTGCCATCTTGCCCAGCTCGGCTAGTGACGCGCCCCCTGGGCCATATTCTTTAGGGGAATACCCGGAGCCGGATCAGATGGGAGTTGTAGTCTTCCGAGTGGCTATGACCCGGTCCGTGCCCAGGGTGTCAAACTCAGTTGTATGTGGCAGTCCTACAGATGTTATTAAGTTCTTAATGTCGACTACGCCACCCGTTGTATTGCGGTCACTATGGCCGCCGCTGCAGCAGGGTCCGCTGAGGCTGATGGTATTGGTGCAGCTTTTGATAGTATAACCCCCAACGGGTGGGGTATAGCCTCAGGGGGTCAGGTGCAGAGGATGGGGGTTGCGGTGGTGCAGCATAGATGTTAAATGAAGACAGAGTCGGGTTGTGCAGTTTAGGGTATTTACTCACTGCTGATGTTCCGGTCACTCCAGCTTCAAGTGACCACCCGAGCCGTGCTGCGTCCACCAGGTCCTGGATTCAGCAAACCCCCAAACAAGTCCGGAGCGTGACCCTGAGCTCTCCTTCTGTCCTTTCCTCTGGCCGTCCCCACTAGTGATCCACCTAGGTCCAGCTCCCTCGGGCCTTCTGTTGGGACACCCTTGGCCTTGGGTTCCCTGACCCTCCACGTGGTATGCCTTCGGGGTGGATGTAGTGGGTGGCCGTGGCAGACGCTGCCCACGGCCTCCGGTCTCTGGCTAGGGTGTGCTTTTGCCCCCACCAGTTTGGGATCCGGTACCCTATTGCCGACTCTTCACCCGGGGATTGAATTTGGGCTCTCAGAGTCCTCTCTTTGTCTCCTCTGGGTCTTTCCTTCTCTGCTCCACTCTCTCTCTCTCTGGGGCTTCTCTGCTCCTCTTCCTCTGCTCTGCTCTGACAGACTGACCCTGTTCTTTGATGGTGCCCACCTTATATACACCCTCTATGTGTGAGCTCAGGCGACCAGCACCCAATGAGCTCCTATCTTTACCCAGGCTGCTCCCCCTATCTGCCCCTACACTACTTGGGATGTTCCACCCCCCTCCCACTCCAGCCAGGAACAGACTCGGTCGTACCTGCACATTTCTAAGTGGGAGTACCGTCGGCCTGTTCCTCGGAAATGGGATGTATGTAGTGCATGCAGCCTACCGAGCTCAGGTCCACACTCCATCCTTACCCGGGAGTGGAATATCACACCTCTGGGTTGAGGTGCAATACCCCTGTAGCAGCCGAATCCTCAGGGTGCTACATTCCCCCCTGGTAAATCACAGCACGTCCTCGGGCTGTAAGAACAAAACACCACAAAACATACAAATTTTTGCATAAACATATAAAACATATAAAACAACATATATTAGCAGCATTATAAAACTTTTCATATAAAACATTCTCGTCGCCTCTGGCTCCTCCTCCGGTCACTGTGCAACGCGTGACCGGGTAAAGTGCGACAGTCTTTTCTTGAAAAATGGTTTTCCTATAAAACCGGTAGGGGGCGCTTTAGGAAGCGCAACTATATACAAAAGGGGTAGTGGCCGCTCTCAGTCCTCGGCCAGGTATTAGGGAGGAATGACCGCTCTCAGTCCTCGGTCAGTGGGATTTAAGGGAAATACGGGTAAACAGTTCACACTTGCTGGTCCCAACGGGGACTATATTAGCAACAGTTACAGTTCACTGTGCCCCGACGGGCAACTATATACAGCTTCTACTCCGCTGTACTCAACGACGACGTCCTCCTGCTCTTTCTTTGTGATTCACTTTAGCTTCAGACCCGTCCGGGTCCTCTTGTTCTTCCTCCTCACACCGCAGCTCTTCCTCCGTCAGGCGATGCACATGGAGGGCGTAGGGTCCTTTGGCACACTTGTGCCGGGTGAAGGTGACCTCGTCCCCTATGTAAAGGTCACGACCTCTGTGTCCCTCCGGTAGGTGGGACTCAACGTCTCTCCTGGTCACGAAGACGTCGCCTAGGGTGCGGTGGTCTCGGATGAAGCCCCACCCATGCTGCATGTTAAACTTTATCACAGTCCCGGTGGTGCGGGGACTATGCGCTGCACGGGGGTCTCTCCTGGCCCGGCTCTTCTGCTCCGCGCTCCTTATCTGAGCTTGCTGTTCCCGGACCCGCCTCTCTCTCCGCTCCCTCTCGAAGACCTCGAGTTGTTGGCGGCAGCACTCAGCACGCTTCGCTGCAGCTGCCCGAGTCTCCTGAGTGAACCCCATGAGATCTTCTCCGGTGGGGTCCCACTCAAACTGGGTCTCTTCTAGCGGGGGCGAGATCCTCTTTACGGGCTTTGGAGCCGGGATCAGGGGTGCACACATGGCCCCAGCCTTCCTCTGCCGTTCCAGTTCATGATATTCCTGGGGCCAGATGAAAGGCTGCCCATCCGGGCACGTGTGTTGGTTAAACAGGTCCTCTCCCAGATGCGGCACTTTTGGTCTTATGGGCGCGGTGGTGTTAGCGCCCGGGTTGCCCGGGCCTTGCGGCCAGGCCTGGGGTATCTGGAAGGTGAAGGGCACCGTAAGGACGGCGGCGCCCTGGGCTACTTGGCCCTGCGACCAGGCCGGTGGCTCCGCGGAGGTAGGGGGCGCTGTTGGTATTGCGGCGCCCGGGGGTACTAGGCCTTGCGACCAGGCTGGTGGTACTTCCTGCTTGGTCACGCTCGGGGTCGAGGCGTGTGACGTCACAGGGGTCGCGGCTCCCGTTTGAGGCCTAGTCTGCGGCGGTGACGTTGCAGCGACGGGCACGGCAGGATAGACTTCGGGCTCTGCGACGGGGAGCTGGGGCAGGTACGCGGTTTCCCGGTTTGGGGTATAGACGTCCCCTTTACCTGCCTCCACTCGTTCGGCTCCCTTCTCGGCGCCGTCTCCGGCCTTCAGTCCTCCCGCGCCATCCTCAGAAGCGGTCTGCCTCCTCGTCTCGGGTGGTGTGCTCCGCTGACAGGTCTCGGTCTGCTGGGCCATCTCACGGCTCCACTCCGCCAACGTCTCTCGCTGCACCCGGGCCATCCTCCTTGCGAGGCCCTCCAGAGCGGTCTGCGCACACTCCCGGTCTCGGGGGAGCTGTGCTAGGACCTCCACTAGGCCTAGTGGGGTCGTTGCTTCCAGCAGGCTCCTGACCAACGGGTCGGTGCTGCTCTGCTCTCCTTCTGTTGTCTCCAGCAGGCTCCTGGCCAGCGGGCCGGTGCTGCTCTGCTCTCCCTCCTCTGTTTCTAGCAGGCTCCTGGCCAACGGGCCGGTGCTGCTCTGCTTTCTCGCCATCTCCGGGTAAGCTCCTCCGATACTCTTCTCCAGGCTTCTTGCCTCCGGGTGCGCTCTCTCCAGACTGCTCCAGGCGACACCCATCTTTGCTCTCTTCTTCTCCGTCCTCCCACTTCGAGGGCGGTCCCGGGGCCACTTGGTGATTGTCAGCTCCAGGGGCAGTTCTTTCACGCTGACAGACACCTCTAGCATCACAGTCTCTGTTGGTGGGGGCGGTTTCCACTTTTGGCGCCATTTTCGGTCCTGGCCCACGATGGGAGGTGGCCTCTTGCCACCCTCTGGCACGCCCATAATGGCGTCCGCTCTTCCAAGGCGGGAAACCTTTGGAAATGGCGGGAATCGTCTCCCAGTGGCGGGAAACTCTGCAGATGGCGGGAAAAAGCTGTTAATGGCGGACAACCGGCGGGAATCGACCTGTGATGGAGTCCGATGGCGGGGACCCTCCGGAACCGGCAGGAGACTTCTTTTTGAGGTAAACTCGTTCTTTTCTTCAGGCACGCAGTACCCGGATGTTGCGGGCACGTAATCCTGCCGACTATGCCAAAGTTGACGCGCCCCCTGGGCCATATTCTTTAGGGGAATACCCGGAGCCGGATCAGATGGGAGTTGTAGTCTTCCGAGTGGCTATGACCCGGTCCGTGCCCAGGGTGTCAAACTCAGTTGTATGTGGCAGTCCTACAGATGTTATTAAGTTCTTAATGTCGACTACGCCACCCGTTGTATTGCGGTCACTATGGCCGCCGCTGCAGCAGGGTCCGCTGAGGCTGATGGTATTGGTGCAGCTTTTGATAGTATAACCCCCAACGGGTGGGGTATAGCCTCAGGGGGTCAGGTGCAGAGGATGGGGGTTGCGGTGGTGCAGCATAGATGTTAAATGAAGACAGAGTCGGGTTGTGCAGTTTAGGGTATTTACTCACTGCTGATGTTCCGGTCACTCCAGCTTCAAGTGACCACCCGAGCCGTGCTGCGTCCACCAGGTCCTGGATTCAGCAAACCCCCAAACAAGTCCGGAGCGTGACCCTGAGCTCTCCTTCTGTCCTTTCCTCTGGCCGTCCCCACTAGTGATCCACCTAGGTCCAGCTCCCTCGGGCCTTCTGTTGGGACACCCTTGGCCTTGGGTTCCCTGACCCTCCACGTGGTATGCCTTCGGGGTGGATGTAGTGGGTGGCCGTGGCAGACGCTGCCCACGGCCTCCGGTCTCTGGCTAGGGTGTGCTTTTGCCCCCACCAGTTTGGGATCCGGTACCCTATTGCCGACTCTTCACCCGGGGATTGAATTTGGGCTCTCAGAGTCCTCTCTTTGTCTCCTCTGGGTCTTTCCTTCTCTGCTCCACTCTCTCTCTCTCTGGGGCTTCTCTGCTCCTCTTCCTCTGCTCTGCTCTGACAGACTGACCCTGTTCTTTGATGGTGCCCACCTTATATACACCCTCTATGTGTGAGCTCAGGCGACCAGCACCCAATGAGCTCCTATCTTTACCCAGGCTGCTCCCCCTATCTGCCCCTACACTACTTGGGATGTTCCACCCCCCTCCCACTCCAGCCAGGAACAGACTCGGTCGTACCTGCACATTTCTAAGTGGGAGTACCGTCGGCCTGTTCCTCGGAAATGGGATGTATGTAGTGCATGCAGCCTACCGAGCTCAGGTCCACACTCCATCCTTACCCGGGAGTGGAATATCACACCTCTGGGTTGAGGTGCAATACCCCTGTAGCAGCCGAATCCTCAGGGTGCTACACTAGCATTGAGTGGCGCCTTGCTGGACACCGACCTTACGTAAAGTAGAGGCTGGAAGTCCCAAGCATCCCAAGCCCCCCAAGACCTCTAAGATAAGGACGCAACCCCGCCGCCTCTACCAGGCCTCACACCGAGCTCCTTGCCACGGCTAGGAGTGCTTATTGACCCCGCAGCCGGCCGTATGCAAATGATGGCGTTAAAAGCATCTCGCGCTGTGAAGGGGCCAGGCTTTCAGCAGCTGCCCAGGGGATGGTTTTAGAGGGCGACCGCCTAACGAGGGCCAGCAGAAGTAACGTCTTCTTCTTCAAAGAATCTTGTGTAACTAACCCAATCAGACAGCTGCCCAGGAGCTAACCTCAGTGCTAGGAAGGAGCGGGAGGGAATTGAGGGGGTGGTTCCTGCTAAGGCCCTGAAATAATAATAAGACAGGCAGGAGAGTCTGACGCATGGTGGCGGAAAAGCTGCAGGTGCAAATAGGGAATGTGGTCTCGTGCGAGCAACTTGTGCATGCTCGCTGTGTGTGAGTGTGCGCTTCCTAGGTACGGCGCGCTGCAGACAGTCAAAAGGGTTGCTCCCTTTCATTAAAAGTTAATCCCCGGCTGCAGGCTATTAGAAAGCAACTAACCGTGCTCTACTCACCCTACCCAGGTCTACCGGTGAGTCTCGCCGCTGCTCCCGGCCTGTGGCATTGGCCGCGACGCTGACGTTCCGTCGACAGCGCGGCAGCCGATCAGTGAGCTCAGCGGCTCTGAGCGGGGCGTTCTGTCTACAAGACCTTTTTAAGGAGCCAGCAAAAAAGTGAAGAGAAAAGAAAGCACAAAAGCACCTTGTCTTACTAAGCACTGGAAAGGGCAGCCGGCAACCGGACGTCAAAGTGGAAAAGCAGCAAGTGAGAGGCCTGTCTCTGCCTACGGCCACACCACCCTGAACACGCCCAATCTCGTCTGATCTCGGAAGCTAAGCAGGGTCGGGCCTGGTTAGTACTTGGATGGGAGACCGCCTGGGAATACCAGGTGCTGTAGGCTTTTGCCTTTTCTTACTTCCACCAGCAGGGGTCACTCTCCTCTATGCCTTTTTTCCATTCCTTTTTTCACAAGCGCACACATGCTCCTTTCTTCTTTTCATTTGCTTTCTCTCTTGCGCTATTTAATCCTTGCAAAATACCAGCATCCTTCTCATCACCGTGGGCCTCCAGCATTGTTGCTTATTTACTTTTAATACTAGGCTTCTTTTCACCAGGACCAGCGACTCCCGCATGACTGGAGGCAACCACCGCTGACCTGGAGGCAACCACCGGTAACCTGGAGGCCAGTTTACAGCACAACCCAAGCAAAACACCTTTGCAGGCCACACGACCCCCCCGAAGAGCAGCTCAAATTCACTCGCAACCATCTCACCCTCTTCCTTCATTCACTCCTGGGCGTTTCGCTCCACCCCAAGTTGCGGGTCCAGCTTGCTCTTTCTGTCACATCCCCGCGATGAATGGTTTAGCCTGCAGGAGACCCTGCGCCGAGCCATTTTTAAACACATCTGATGCGGCAGGTGTTTCATTGCTCAACAAACAACACCTATAGGGACGGCACAGCCTATGCATTGGTCCTTCGGAGACCGCCCCAGAACGGCCAGAGTTCTCGTCCCCACGTGAGCCTGAGGAAGGCTGGCCGGGCGATGGGCCAAGCAGCGTCTACTGGCCATACCACCTTGGATACGTCCGATCTCGGAAGCAAAGCAGAGATGGGTTCGGAAATACTTGGTTGGGACACCTCCTGAGAACACCAGGTATTGTAGACAATTTTGATGACGTTTTGCCATCTTGCCCAGCTCGGCTAGCATTGAGTGGCGCCTTGCTGGACACCGACCTTACGTAAAGTAGAGGCTGGAAGTCCCAAGCATCCCAAGCCCCCCAAGACCTCTAAGATAAGAACGCAACCCCGCCGCCTCTACCAGGCCTCACACCGAGCTCCTTGCCACGGCTAGGAGTGCTTATTGACCCCGCAGCCGGCCGTATGCAAATGATGGCGTTAAAAGCATCTCGCGCTGTGAAGGGGCCAGGCTTTCAGCAGCTGCCCAGGGGATGGTTTTAGAGGGCGACCGCCTAACGAGGGCCAGCAGAAGTAACGTCTTCTTCTTCAAAGAAGCTTGTGTAACTAACCCAATCAGACAGCTGCCCAGGAGCTAACCTCAGTGCTAGGAAGGAGCGGGAGAGAATTGAGGGGGTGGTTCCTGCTAAGGCCCTGAAATAATAATAAGACAGGCAGGAGAGTCTGACGCATGGTGGCGGAAAAGCTGCAGGTGCAAATAGGGAATGTGGTCTCGTGCGAGCAACTTGTGCATGCTCGCTGTGTGTGAGTGTGCGCTTCCTAGGTACGGTGCGCTGCAGACAGTCAAAAGGGTTGCTCCCTTTCATTAAAAGTTAATCCCCGGCTGCAGGCTATTAGAAAGCAACTAACCGCGCTCTACTCACCCTACCCAGGTCTACCGGTGAGTCTCGCCGCTGCTCCCGGCCTGTGGCATTGGCCGCGACGCTGACGTTCCGTCGACAGCGCGGCAGCCGATCAGTGAGCTCAGCGGCTCTGAGCGGGGCGTTCTGTCTACAAGACCTTTTTAAGGAGCCAGCAAAAAAGTGAAGAGAAAGGAAAGCACAAAAGCACCTTGTCTTACTCAGCACTGGAAAGGGCAGCCGGCAACCGGACGTCAAAGTGGAAAAGCAGCAAGTGAGAGGCCTGTCTCTGCCTACGGCCACACCACCCTGAACACGCCCGATCTTGTCTGATCTCGGAAGCTAAGCAGGGTCGGGCCTGGTTAGTACTTGGATGGGAGACCGCCTGGGAATACCAGGTGCTGTAGGCTTTTGCCTTTTCTTACTTCCACCAGCAGGGGTCACTCTCCTCTATGCCTTTTTTCCATTCCTTTTTTCACAAGCGCACACATGCTCCTTTCTTCTTTTCATTTGCTTTCTCTCTTGCGCTATTTAATCCTTGCAAAATACCAGCATCCTTCTCATCACCGTGGGCCTCCAGCATTGTTGCTTATTTACTTTTAATACTAGGCTTCTTTTCACCAGGACCAGCGACTCCCGCATGACTGGAGGCAACCACCGCTGACCTGGAGGCAACCACCGGTAACCTGGAGGCCAGTTTACAGCACAACCCAAGCAAAACACCTTTGCAGGCCACACGACCCCCCCGAAGAGCAGCTCAAATTCACTCGCAACCATCTCACCCTCTTCCTTCATTCACTCCTGGGCGTTTCGCTCCACCCCAAGTTGCGGGTCCAGCTTGCTCTTTCTGTCACATCCCCGCGATGAACGGTTTAGCCTGCAGGAGACCCTGCGCCGAGCCATTTTTAAACACATCTGATGCGGCAGGTGTTTCATTGCTCAACAAACAACACCTATAGGGACGGCACAGCCTATGCATCGGTCCTTCGGAGACCGCCCCAGAACGGCCAGAGTTCTCGTCCCCACGCGAGCCTGAGGAAGGCTGGCCGGGCGATGGGCCAAGCAGCGTCTACTGGCCATACCACCTTGGATACGTCCGATCTCGGAAGCAAAGCAGAGATGGGTTCGGAAATACTTGGTTGGGACACCTCCTGAGAACACCAGGTATTGTAGACAATTTTGATGACGTTTTGCCATCTTGCCCAGCTCGGCTAGCATTGAGTGGCGCCTTGCTGGACACCGACCTTACGTAAAGTAGAGGCTGGAAGTCCCAAGCATCCCAAGCCCCCCAAGACCTCTAAGATAAGGACGCAACCCCGCCGCCTCTACCAGGCCTCACACCGAGCTCCTTGCCACGGCTAGGAGTGCTTATTGACCCCGCAGCCGGCCGTATGCAAATGATGGCGTTAAAAGCATCTCGCGCTGTGAAGGGGCCAGGCTTTCAGCAGCTGCCCAGGGGATGGTTTTAGAGGGCGACCGCCTAACGAGGGCCAGCAGAAGTAACGTCTTCTTCTTCAAAGAATCTTGTGTAACTAACCCAATCAGACAGCTGCCCAGGAGCTAACCTCAGTGCTAGGAAGGAGCGGGAGGGAATTGAGGGGGTGGTTCCTGCTAAGGCCCTGAAATAATAATAAGACAGGCAGGAGAGTCTGACGCATGGTGGCGGAAAAGCTGCAGGTGCAAATAGGGAATGTGGTCTCGTGCGAGCAACTTGTGCATGCTCGCTGTGTGTGAGTGTGCGCTTCCTAGGTACGGCGCGCTGCAGACAGTCAAAAGGGTTGCTCCCTTTCATTAAAAGTTAATCCCCGGCTGCAGGCTATTAGAAAGCAACTAACCGCGCTCTACTCACCCTACCCAGGTCTACCGGTGAGTCTCGCCGCTGCTCCCGGCCTGTGGCATTGGCCGCGACGCTGACGTTCCGTCGACAGCGCGGCAGCCGATCAGTGAGCTCAGCGGCTCTGAGCGGGGCGTTCTGTCTACAAGACCTTTTTAAGGAGCCAGCAAAAAAGTGAAGAGAAAGGAAAGCACAAAAGCACCTTGTCTTACTAAGCACTGGAAAGGGCAGCCGGCAACCAAGTGAGAGGCCTGTCTCTGCCTACGGCCACACCACCCTGAACACACCTGATCTTGTCTGATCTTGGAAGCTAAGCAGGGTTGGGCCTGGTTAGTACTTGGATGGGAGACCGCCTGGGAATACCAGGTGCTGTAGGCTTTTGCCTTTTCTTACTTCCACCAGCAGGGGTCACTCTCCTCTTTGCCTTTTTTCCATTCCTTTTTTCACAAGCGCACACATGCTCCTTTCTGCTTTTCATTTGCTTTCTCTCTTGCGCTATTTAATCCTTGCAAAATACCAGCATCCTTCTCATCACCGTGGGCCTCCAGCATTGTTGCTTATTTACTTTTAATACTAGGCTTCTTTTCACCAGGACCAGCGACTCCCGCATGACTGGAGGCAACCACCGCTGACCTGGAGGCAACCACCGGTAACCTGGAGGCCAGTTTACAGCACAACCCAAGCAAAACACCTTTGCAGGCCACACGACCCCCCCGAAGAGCAGCTCAAATTCACTCGCAACCATCTCACCCTCTTCCTTCATTCACTCCTGGGCGTTTCGCTCCACCCCAAGTTGCGGGTCCAGCTTGCTCTTTCTGTCACATCCACGCGATGAACAGTTTAGCCTGCAGGAGACCCTGCGCCGAGCCATTTTTAAACACATCTGATGCGGCAGGTGTTTCATTGCTCAACAAACAACACCTATAGGGACGGCACAGCCTATGCATCGGTCCTTCGGAGACCGCCCCAGAACGGCCAGAGTTCTCGTCCCCACGCGAGCCTGAGGAAGGCTGGCCGGGCGATGGGCCAAGCAGCGTCTACTGGCCATACCACCTTGGATACGTCCGATCTCGGAAGCAAAGCAGAGATGGGTTCGGAAATACTTGGTTGGGACACCTCCTGAGAACACCAGGTATTGTAGACAATTTTGATGACGTTTTGCCATCTTGCCCAGCTCGGCTAGCATTGAGTGGCGCCTTGCTGGACACCGACCTTACGTAAAGTAGAGGCTGGAAGTCCCAAGCATCCCAAGCCCCCCAAGACCTCTAAGATAAGGACGCAACCCCGCCGCCTCTACCAGGCCTCACACCGAGCTCCTTGCCACGGCTAGGAGTGCTTATTGACCCCGCAGCCGGCCGTATGCAAATGATGGCGTTAAAAGCATCTCGCGCTGTGAAGGGGCCAGGCTTTCAGCAGCTGCCCAGGGGATGGTTTTAGAGGGCGACCGCCTAACGAGGGCCAGCAGAAGTAACGTCTTCTTCTTCAAAGAATCTTGTGTAACTAACCCAATCAGACAGCTGCCCAGGAGCTAACCTCAGTGCTAGGAAGGAGCGGGAGGGAATTGAGGGGGTGGTTCCTGCTAAGGCCCTGAAATAATAATAAGACAGGCAGGAGAGTCTGACGCATGGTGGCGGAAAAGCTGCAGGTGCAAATAGGGAATGTGGTCTCGTGCGAGCAACTTGTGCATGCTCGCTGTGTGTGAGTGTGCGCTTCCTAGGTACGGCACGCTGCAGACAGTCAAAAGGGTTGCTCCCTTTCATTAAAAGTTAATCCCCGGCTGCAGGCTATTAGAAAGCAACTAACCGCGCTCTACTCACCCTACCCAGGTCTACCGGTGAGTCTCGCCGCTGCTCCCGGCCTGTGGCATTGGCCGCGACGCTGACGTTCCGTCGACAGCGCAGCAGCCGATCAGTG
>NW_027362764.1:692664724-692669724 GCF_046119375.1 Phyllobates terribilis
TTGCCCAGCTCGGCTAGCATTGAGTGGCGCCTTGCTGGACACCGACCTTACGTAAAGTAGAGGCTGGAAGTCCCAAGCATCCCAAGCCCCCCAAGACCTCTAAGATAAGGACGCAACCCCGCCGCCTCTACCAGGCCTCACACCGAGCTCCTTGCCACGGCTAGGAGTGCTTATTGACCCCGCAGCCGGCCGTATGCAAATGATGGCGTTAAAAGCATCTCGCGCTGTGAAGGGGCCAGGCTTTCAGCAGCTGCCCAGGGGATGGTTTTAGAGGGCGACCGCCTAACGAGGGCCAGCAGAAGTAACGTCTTCTTCTTCAAAGAATCTTGTGTAACTAACCCAATCAGACAGCTGCCCAGGAGCTAACCTCAGTGCTAGGAAGGAGCGGGAGGGAATTGAGGGGGTGGTTCCTGCTAAGGCCCTGAAATAATAATAAGACAGGCAGGAGAGTCTGACGCATGGTGGCGGAAAAGCTGCAGGTGCAAATAGGGAATGTGGTCTCGTGCGAGCAACTTGTGCATTCTCGCTGTGTGTGAGTGTGCGCTTCCTAGGTACGGTGCGCTGCAGACAGTCAAAAGGGTTGCTCCCTTTCATTAAAAGTTAATCCCCGGCTGCAGGCTATTAGAAAGCAACTAACCGCGCTCTACTCACCCTACCCAGGTCTACCGGTGAGTCTCGCCGCTGCTCCCGGCCTGTGGCATTGACCGCGACGCTGACGTTCCGTCGACAGCGCGGCAGCCGATCAGTGAGCTCAGCGGCTCTGAGCGGGGCGTTCTGTCTACAAGACCTTTTTAAGGAGCCAGCAAAAAAGTGAAGAGAAAGGAAAGCACAAAAGCACCTTGTCTTATTCAGCACTGGAAAGGGCAGCCGGCAACCGGACGTCAAAGTGGAAAAGCAGCAAGTGAGAGGCCTGTCTCTTCCTACGGCCACACCACCCTGAACACGCCCGATCTCGTCTGATCTTGGAAGCTAAGCAGGGTCGGGCCTGGTTAGTACTTGGATGGGAGACCGCCTGGGAATACCAGGTGCTGTAGGCTTTTGCCTTTTCTTACTTCCACCAGCAGGGGTCACTCTCCTCTATGCCTTTTTTCCATTCCTTTTTTCACAAGCGCACACATGCTCCTTTCTTCTTTTCATTTGCTTTCTCTCTTGCGCTATTTAATCCTTGCAAAATACCAGCATCCTTCTCATCACCGTGGGCCTCCAGCATTGTTGCTTATTTACTTTTAATACTAGGCTTCTTTTCACCAGGACCAGCGACTCCCGCATGACTGGAGGCAACCACCGCTGACCTGGAGGCAACCACCGGTAACCTGGAGGCCAGTTTACAGCACAACCCAAGCAAAACACCTTTGCAGGCCACACGACCCCCCCGAAGAGCAGCTCAAATTCACTCGCAACCATCTCACCCTCTTCCTTCATTCACTCCTGGGCGTTTCGCTCCACCCCAAGTTGCGGGTCCAGCTTGCTCTTTCTGTCACATCCCCGCGATGAACGGTTTAGCCTGCAGGAGACCCTGCGCCGAGCCATTTTTAAACACATCTGATGCGGCAGGTGTTTCATTGCTCAACAAACAACACCTATAGGGACGGCACAGCCTATGCATCGGTCCTTCGGAGACCGCCCCAGAACGGCCAGAGTTCTCGTTCCCACGCGAGCCTGAGGAAGGCTGGCCGGGCGATGGGCCAAGCAGCGTCTACTGGCCATACCACCTTGGATACGTCCGATCTCGGAAGCAAAGCAGAGATGGGTTCGGAAATACTTGGTTGGGACACCTCCTGAGAACACCAGGTATTGTAGACAATTTTGATGACGTTTTGCCATCTTGCCCAGCTCGGCTAGCATTGAGTGGCGCCTTGCTGGACACCGACCTTACGTAAAGTAGAGGCTGGAAGTCCCAAGCATCCCAAGCCCCCCAAGACCTCTAAGATAAGGACGCAACCCCGCCGCCTCTACCAGGCCTCACACCGAGCTCCTTGCCACGGCTAGGAGTGCTTATTGACCCCGCAGCCGGCCGTATGCAAATGATGGCGTTAAAAGCATCTCGCGCTGTGAAGGGGCCAGGCTTTCAGCAGCTGCCCAGGGGATGGTTTTAGAGGGCGACCGCCTAACGAGGGCCAGCAGAAGTAACGTCTTCTTCTTCAAAGAATCTTGTGTAACTAACCCAATCAGACAGCTGCCCAGGAGCTAACCTCAGTGCTAGGAAGGAGCGGGAGGGAATTGAGGGGGTGGTTCCTGCTAAGGCCCTGAAATAATAATAAGACAGGCAGGAGAGTCTGACGCATGGTGGCGGAAAAGCTGCAGGTGCAAATAGGGAATGTGGTCTCGTGCGAGCAACTTGTGCATGCTCGCTGTGTGTGAGTGTGCGCTTCCTAGGTACGGCGCGCTGCAGACAGTCAAAAGGGTTGCTCCCTTTCATTAAAAGTTAATCCCCGGCTGCAGGCTATTAGAAAGCAACTAACCGCGCTCTACTCACCCTACCCAGGTCTACCGGTGAGTCTCGCCGCTGCTCCCGGCCTGTGGCATTGGCCGCGACGCTGACGTTCCGTCGACAGCGCGGCAGCCGATCAGTGAGCTCAGCGGCTCTGAGCGGGGCGTTCTGTCTACAAGACCTTTTTAAGGAGCCAGCAAAAAAGTGAAGAGAAAAGAAAGCACAAAAGCACCTTGTCTTACTAAGCACTGGAAAGGGCAGCCGGCAACCGGACGTCAAAGTGGAAAAGCAGCAAGTGAGAGGCCTGTCTCTGCCTACGGCCACACCACCCTGAACACGCCCGATCTCGTCTGATCTCGGAAGCTAAGCAGGGTCAGGCCTGGTTAGTACTTGGATGGGAGACCGCCTGGGAATACCAGGTGCTGTAGGCTTTTGCCTTTTCTTACTTCCACCAGCAGGGGTCACTCTCCTCTATGCCTTTTTTCCATTCCTTTTTTCACAAGCGCACACATGCTCCTTTCTTCTTTTCATTTGCTTTCTCTCTTGCGCTATTTAATCCTTGCAAAATACCAGCATCCTTCTCATCACCGTGGGCCTCCAGCATTGTTGCTTATTTACTTTTAATACTAGGCTTCTTTTCACCAGGACCAGCGACTCCCGCATGACTGGAGGCAACCACCGCTGACCTGGAGGCAACCACCGGTAACCTGGAGGCCAGTTTACAGCACAACCCAAGCAAAACACCTTTGCAGGCCACACGACCCCCCCGAAGAGCAGCTCAAATTCACTCGCAACCATCTCACCCTCTTCCTTCATTCACTCCTGGGCGTTTCGCTCCACCCCAAGTTGCGGGTCCAGCTTGCTCTTTCTGTCACATCCCCGCGATGAATGGTTTAGCCTGCAGCAGACCCTGCGCCGAGCCATTTTTAAACACATCTGATGCGGCAGGTGTTTCATTGCTCAACAAACAACACCTATAGGGACGGCACAGCCTATGCATCGGTCCTTCGGAGACCGCCCCAGAACGGCCAGAGTTCTCGTCCCCACGCGAGCCTGAGGAAGGCTGGCCGGGCGATGGGCCAAGCAGCGTCTACTGGCCATACCACCTTGGATACGTCCGATCTCGGAAGCAAAGCAGAGATGGGTTCGGAAATACTTGGTTGGGACACCTCCTGAGAACACCAGGTATTGTAGACAATTTTGATGACGTTTTGCCATCTTGCCCAGCTCGGCTAGCATTGAGTGGCGCCTTGCTGGACACCGACCTTACGTAAAGTAGAGGCTGGAAGTCCCAAGCATCCCAAGCCCCCCAAGACCTCTAAGATAAGGACGCAACCCCGCCGCCTCTACCAGGCCTCACACCGAGCTCCTTGCCACGGCTAGGAGTGCTTATTGACCCCGCAGCCGGCCGTATGCAAATGATGGCGTTAAAAGCATCTCGCGCTGTGAAGGGGCCAGGCTTTCAGCAGCGGCCCAGGGGATGGTTTTAGAGGGCGACCGCCTAACGAGGGCCAGCAGAAGTAACGTCTTCTTCTTCAAAGAATCTTGTGTAACTAACCCAATCAGACAGCTGCCCAGGAGCTAACCTCAGTGCTAGGAAGGAGCGGGAGGGAATTGAGGGGGTGGTTCCTGCTAAGGCCCTGAAATAATAATAAGACAGGCAGGAGAGTCTGACGCATGGTGGCGGAAAAGCTGCAGGTGCAAATAGGGAATGTGGTCTCGTGCGAGCAACTGTGCATGCTCGCTGTGTGTGAGTGTGCGCTTCCTAGGTACGGCGCGCTGCAGACAGTCAAAAGGGTTGCTCCCTTTCATTAAAAGTTAATCCCCGGCTGCAGGCTATTAGAAAGCAACTAACCGCGCTCTACTCACCCTACCCAGGTCTACCGGTGAGTCTCGCCGCTGCTCCCGGCCTGTGGCATTGGCCGCGACGCTGACGTTCCGTCGACAGCGCGGCAGCCGATTAGTGAGCTCAGTGGCTCTGAGCGGGGCGTTCTGTCTACAAGACCTTTTTAAGGAGCCAGCAAAAAAGTGAAGAGAAAGGAAAGCACAAAAGCACCTTGTCTTACTCAGCACTGGAAAGGGCAGCCGGCAACCGGACGTCAAAGTGGAAAAGCAGCAAGTGAGAGGCCTGTCTCTGCCTACGGCCACACCACCCTGAACACGCCCGATCTCGTCTGATCTTGGAAGCTAAGCAGGGTCAGGCCTGGTTAGTACTTGGATGGGAGACCGCCTGGGAATACCAGGTGCTGTAGGCTTTTGCCTTTTCTTACTTCCACCAGCAGGGGTCACTCTCCTCTATGCCTTTTTTCCATTCCTTTTTTCAGAAGCGCACACATGCTCCTTTCTTCTTTTCATTTGCTTTCTCTCTTGCGCTATTTAATCCTTGCAAAATATCAGCATCCTTCTCATCACCGTGGGCCTCCAGCATTGTTGCTTATTTACTTTTAATACTAGGCTTCTTTTCACCAGGACCAGCGACTCCCGCATGACTGGAGGCAACCACCGCTGACCTGGAGGCAACCACTGGTAACCTGGAGGCCAGTTTACAGCACAACCCAAGCAAAACACC
>NW_027362764.1:692674724-692677224 GCF_046119375.1 Phyllobates terribilis
GTGAGAGGCCTGTCTCTGCCTACGGCCACACCACCCTGAACACGCCTGATCTCGTCTGATCTTGGAAGCTAAGCAGGGTTGGGCCTGGTTAGTACTTGGATGGGAGACCGCCTGGGAATACCAGGTGCTGTAGGCTTTTGCCTTTTCTTACTTCCACCAGCAGGGGTCACTCTCCTCTTTGCCTTTTTTCCATTCCTTTTTTCACAAGCGCACACATGCTCCTTTCTTCTTTTCATTTGCTTTCTCTCTTGCGCTATTTAATCCTTGCAAAATACCAGCATCCTTCTCATCACCGTGGGCCTCCAGCATTGTTGCTTATTTACTTTTAATACTAGGCTTCTTTTCACCAGGACCAGCGACTCCCGCATGACTGGAGGCAACCACTGCTGACCTGGAGGCAACCACCGGTAACCTGGAGGCCAGTTTACAGCACAACCCAAGCAAAACACCTTTGCAGGCCACACGACCCCCCCGAAGAGCAGCTCAAATTCACTCGCAACCATCTCACCCTCTTCCTTCATTCACTCCTGGGCGTTTCGCTCCACCCCAAGTTGCGGGTCCAGCTTGCTCTTTCTGTCACATCCCCGCGATGAACGGTTTAGCCTGCAGGAGACCCTGCGCCGAGCCATTTTTAAACACATCTGATGCGGCAGGTGTTTCATTGCTCAACAAACAACACCTATAGGGACGGCACAGCCTATGCATCGGTCCTTCGGAGACCGCCCCAGAACGGCCAGAGTTCTCGTTCCCACGCGAGCCTGAGGAAGGCTGGCCGGGCGATGGGCCAAGCAGCGTCTACTGGCCATACCACCTTGGATACGTCCGATCTCGGAAGCAAAGCAGAGATGGGTTCGGAAATACTTGGTTGGGACACCTCCTGAGAACACCAGGTATTGTAGACAATTTTGATGACGTTTTGCCATCTTGCCCAGCTCGGCTAGCATTGAGTGGCGCCTTGCTGGACACCGACCTTACGTAAAGTAGAGGCTGGAAGTCCCAAGCATCCCAAGCCCCCCAAGACCTCTAAGATAAGGACGCAACCCCGCCGCCTCTACCAGGCCTCACACCGAGCTCCTTGCCACGGCTAGGAGTGCTTATTGACCCCGCAGCCGGCCGTATGCAAATGATGGCGTTAAAAGCATCTCGCGCTGTGAAGGGGCCAGGCTTTCAGCAGCTGCCCAGGGGATGGTTTTAGAGGGCGACCGCCTAACGAGGGCCAGCAGAAGTAACGTCTTCTTCTTCAAAGAATCTTGTGTAACTAACCCAATCAGACAGCTGCCCAGGAGCTAACCTCAGTGCTAGGAAGGAGCGGGAGGGAATTGAGGGGGTGGTTCCTGCTAAGGCCCTGAAATAATAATAAGACAGGCAGGAGAGTCTGACGCATGGTGGCGGAAAAGCTGCAGGTGCAAATAGGGAATGTGGTCTCGTGCGAGCAACTTGTGCATGCTCGCTGTGTGTGAGTGTGCGCTTCCTAGGTACGGCGCGCTGCAGACAGTCAAAAGGGTTGCTCCCTTTCATTAAAAGTTAATCCCCGGCTGCAGGCTATTAGAAAGCAACTAACCGCGCTCTACTCACCCTACCCAGGTCTACCGGTGAGTCTCGCCGCTGCTCCCGGCCTGTGGCATTGGCCGCGACGCTGACGTTCCGTCGACAGTGCGGCAGCCGATCAGTGAGCTCAGCGGCTCTGAGCGGGGCGTTCTGTCTACAAGACCTTTTTAAGGAGCCAGCAAAAAAGTGAAGAGAAAAGAAAGCACAAAAGCACCTTGTCTTACTAAGCACTGGAAAGGGCAGCCGGCAACCGGACGTCAAAGTGGAAAAGCAGCAAGTGAGAGGCCTGTCTCTGCCTACGGCCACACCACCCTGAACACGCCCGATCTCGTCTGATCTCGGAAGCTAAGCAGGGTTGGGCCTGGTTAGTACTTGGATGGGAGACCGCCTGGGAATACCAGGTGCTGTAGGCTTTTGCCTTTTCTTACTTCCACCAGCAGGGGTCACTCTCCTCTATGCCTTTTTTCCATTCCTTTTTTCACAAGCGCACACATGCTCCTTTCTTCTTTTCATTTGCTTTCTCTCTTGCGCTATTTAATCCTTGCAAAATACCAGCATCCTTCTCATCACCGTGGGCCTCCAGCATTGTTGCTTATTTACTTTTAATACTAGGCTTCTTTTCACCAGGACCAGCGACTCCCGCATGACTGGAGGCAACCACCGCTGACCTGGAGGCAACCACCGGTAACCTGGAGGCCAGTTTACAGCACAACCCAAGCAAAACACCTTTGCAGGCCACACGAACCCCCCGAAGAGCAGCTCAAATTCACTCGCAACCATCTCACCCTCTTCCTTCATTCACTCCTGGGCGTTTCGCTCCACCCCAAGTTGCGGGTCCAGCTTGCTCTTTCTGTCACATCCCCGCGATGAATGGTTTAGCCTGCAGCAGACCCTGCGCCGAGCCATTTTTAAACACATCTGATGCGGCAGGTGTTTCATTGCTCAACAAACA
>NW_027362764.1:692702224-692717224 GCF_046119375.1 Phyllobates terribilis
GGGGTCACTCTCCTCTATGCCTTTTTTCCATTCCTTTTTTCACAAGCGCACACATGCTCCTTTCTTCTTTTCATTTGCTTTCTCTCTTGCGCTATTTAATCCTTGCAAAATACCAGCATCCTTCTCATCACCGTGGGCCTCCAGCATTGTTGCTTATTTACTTTTAATACTAGGCTTCTTTTCACCAGGACCAGCGACTCCCGCATGACTGGAGGCAACCACCGCTGACCTGGAGGCAACCACCGGTAACCTGGAGGCCAGTTTACAGCACAACCCAAGCAAAACACCTTTGCAGGCCACACGACCCCCCCGAAGAGCAGCTCAAATTCACTCGCAACCATCTCACCCTCTTCCTTCATTCACTCCTGGGCGTTTCGCTCCACCCCAAGTTGCGGGTCCAGCTTGCTCTTTCTGTCACATCCCCGCGATGAACGGTTTAGCCTGCAGGAGACCCTGCGCCGAGCCATTTTTAAACACATCTGATGCGGCAGGTGTTTCATTGCTCAACAAACAACACCTATAGGGACGGCACAGCCTATGCATCGGTCCTTCGGAGACCGCCCCAGAACGGCCAGAGTTCTCGTCCCCACGCGAGCCTGAGGAAGGCTGGCCGGGCGATGGGCCAAGCAGCGTCTACTGGCCATACCACCTTGGATACGTCCGATCTCGGAAGCAAAGCAGAGATGGGTTCGGAAATACTTGGTTGGGACACCTCCTGAGAACACCAGGTATTGTAGACAATTTTGATGACGTTTTGCCATCTTGCCCAGCTCGGCTAGCATTGAGTGGCGCCTTGCTGGACACCGACCTTACGTAAAGTAGAGGCTGGAAGTCCCAAGCATCCCAAGCCCCCCAAGACCTCTAAGATAAGGACGCAACCCCGCCGCCTCTACCAGGCCTCACACCGAGCTCCTTGCCACGGCTAGGAGTGCTTATTGACCCCGCAGCCGGCCGTATGCAAATGATGGCGTTAAAAGCATCTCGCGCTGTGAAGGGGCCAGGCTTTCAGCAGCTGCCCAGGGGATGGTTTTAGAGGGCGACCGCCTAACGAGGGCCAGCAGAAGTAACGTCTTCTTCTTCAAAGAATCTTGTGTAACTAACCCAATCAGACAGCTGCCCAGGAGCTAACCTCAGTGCTAGGAAGGAGCGGGAGGGAATTGAGGGGGTGGTTCCTGCTAAGGCCCTGAAATAATAATAAGACAGGCAGGAGAGCCTGACGCATGGTGGCGGAAAAGCTGCAGGTGCAAATAGGGAATGTGGTCTCGTGCGAGCAACTTGTGCATGCTCGCTGTGTGTGAGTGTGCGCTTCCTAGGTACGGCGCGCTGCAGACAGTCAAAAGGGTTGCTCCCTTTCATTAAAAGTTAATCCCCGGCTGCAGGCTATTAGAAAGCAACTAACCGCGCTCTACTCACCCTACCCAGGTCTACCGGTGAGTCTCGCCGCTGCTCCCGGCCTGTGGCATTGGCCGCGACGCTGACGTTCCGTCGACAGCGCGGCAGCCGATCAGTGAGCTCAGCGGCTCTGAGCGGGGCGTTCTGTCTACAAGACCTTGTTAAGGAGCCAGCAAAAAAGTGAAGAGAAAAGAAAGCACAAAAGCACCTTGTCTTACTAAGCACTGGAAAGGGCAGCCGGCAACCGGACGTCAAAGTGGAAAAGCAGCAAGTGAGAGGCCTGTCTCTGCCTACGGCCACACCACCCTGAACACGCCCGATCTTGTCTGATCTCGGAAGCTAAGCAGGGTCAGGCCTGGTTAGTACTTGGATGGGAGACCGCCTGGGAATACCAGGTGCTGTAGGCTTTTGCCTTTTCTTACTTCCACCAGCAGGGGTCACTCTCCTCTATGCCTTTTTTCCATTCCTTTTTTCACAAGCGCACACATGCTCCTTTCTTCTTTTCATTTGCTTTCTCTCTTGCGCTATTTAATCCTTGCAAAATACCAGCATCCTTCTCATCACCGTGGGCCTCCAGCATTGTTGCTTATTTACTTTTAATACTAGGCTTCTTTTCACCAGGACCAGCGACTCCCGCATGACTGGAGGCAACCACCGCTGACCTGGAGGCAACCACCGGTAACCTGGAGGCCAGTTTACAGCACAACCCAAGCAAAACACCTTTGCAGGCCACACGACCCCCCCGAAGAGCAGCTCAAATTCACTCGCAACCATCTCACCCTCTTCCTTCATTCACTCCTGGGCGTTTCGCTCCACCCCAAGTTGCGGGTCCAGCTTGCTCTTTCTGTCACATCCCCGCGATGAACGGTTTAGCCTGCAGGAGACCCTGCGCCAAGCCATTTTTAAACACATCTGATGCGGCAGGTGTTTCATTGCTCAACAAACAACACCTATAGGGACGGCACAGCCTATGCATCGGTCGTTCGGAGACCGCCCCAGAACGGCCAGAGTTCTCGTCCCCACGCGAGCCTGAGGAAGGCTGGCCGGGCGATGGGCCAAGCAGCGTCTACTGGCCATACCACCTTGGATACGTCCGATCAAGCAAGCAAAGCAGAGATGGGTTCGGAAATACTTGGTTGGTACACCTCCTGAGAACACCAGGTATTGTAGACAATTTTGATGACGTTTTGCCATCTTGCCCAGCTCGGCTAGCATTGAGTGGCGCCTTGCTGGACACCGACCTTACGTAAAGTAGAGGCTGGAAGTCCCAAGCATCCCAAGCCCCCCAAGACCTCTAAGATAAGGACGCAACCCCGCCGCCTCTACCAGGCCTCACACCGAGCTCCTTGCCACGGCTAGGAGTGCTTATTGACCCCGCAGCCGGCCGTATGCAAATGATGGCGTTAAAAGCATCTCGCGCTGTGAAGGGGCCAGGCTTTCAGCAGCTGCCCAGGGGATGGTTTTAGAGGGCGACCGCCTAACGAGGGCCAGCAGAAGTAACGTCTTCTTCTTCAAAGAATCTTGTGTAACTAACCCAATCAGACAGCTGCCCAGGAGCTAACCTCAGTGCTAGGAAGGAGCGGGAGGGAATTGAGGGGGTGGTTCCTGCTAAGGCCCTGAAATAATAATAAGACAGGCAGGAGAGTCTGACGCATGGTGGCGGAAAAGCTGCAGGTGCAAATAGGGAATGTGGTCTCGTGCGAGCAACTTGTGCATGCTCGCTGTGTGTGAGTGTGCGCTTCCTAGGTACGGCGCGCTGCAGACAGTCAAAAGGGTTGCTCCCTTTCATTAAAAGTTAATCCCCGGCTGCAGGCTATTAGAAAGCAACTAACCGCGCTCTACTCACCCTACCCAGGTCTACCGGTGAGTCTCGCCGCTGCTCCCGGCCTGTGGCATTGGCCGCGACGCTGACGTTCCGTCGACAGCGCGGCAGCCGATCAGTGAGCTCAGCGGCTCTGAGCGGGGCGTTCTGTCTACAAGACCTTTTTAAGGAGCCAGCAAAAAAAGTGAAGAGAAAAGAAAGCACAAAAGCACCTTGTCATACTAAGCACTGGAAAGGGCAGCCGGCAACCGGACGTCAAAGTGGAAAAGCAGCAAGTGAGAGGCCTGTCTCTGCCTATGGCCACACCACCCTGAACACGCCCGATCTTGTCTGATCTCGGAAGCTAAGCAGGGTCAGGCCTGGTTAGTACTTGGATGGGAGACCGCCTGGGAATACCAGGTGCTGTAGGCTTTTGCCTTTTCTTACTTTTCCATTCCTTTTTTCACAAGCGCACACATGCTCCTTTCTTCTTTTCATTTGCTTTCTCTCTTGCGCTATTTAATCCTTGCAAAATACCAGCATCCTTCTCATCACCGTGGGCCTCCAGCATTGTTGCTTATTTACTTTTAATACTAGGCTTCTTTTCACCAGGACCAGCGACTCCCGCATGACTGGAGGCAACCACCGCTGACCTGGAGGCAACCACCGGTAACCTGGAGGCCAGTTTACAGCACAACCCAAGCAAAACACCTTTGCAGGCCACACGACCCCCCCGAAGAGCAGCTCAAATTCACTCGCAACCATCTCACCCTCTTCCTTCATTCACTCCTGGGCGTTTCGCTCCACCCCAAGTTGCGGGTCCAGCTTGCTCTTTCTGTCACATCCCCGCGATGAACGGTTTAGCCTGCAGGAGACCCTGCGCCGAGCCATTTTTAAACACATCTGATGCGGCAGGTGTTTCATTGCTCAACAAACAACACCTATAGGGACGGCACAGCCTATGCATCGGTCGTTCAGAGACCGCCCCAGAACGGCCAGAGTTCTCGTCCCCACGCGAGCCTGAGGAAGGCTGGCCGGGCGATGGGCCAAGCAGCGTCTACTGGCCATACCACCTTGGATACGTCCGATCAAGCAAGCAAAGCAGAGATGGGTTCGGAAATACTTGGTTGGGACACCTCCTGAGAACACCAGGTATTGTAGACAATTTTGATGACGTTTTGCCATCTTGCCCAGCTCGGCTAGCATTGAGTGGCGCCTTGCTGGACACCGACCTTACGTAAAGTAGAGGCTGGAAGTCCCAAGCATCCCAAGCCCCCCAAGACCTCTAAGATAAGGACGCAACCCCGCCGCCTCTACCAGGCCTCACACCGAGCTCCTTGCCACGGCTAGGAGTGCTTATTGACCCCGCAGCCGGCCGTATGCAAATGATGGCGTTAAAAGCATCTCGCGCTGTGAAGGGGCCAGGCTTTCAGCAGCTGCCCAGGGGATGGTTTTAGAGGGCGACCGCCTAACGAGGGCCAGCAGAAGTAACGTCTTCTTCTTCTTCAAAGAATCTTGTGTAACTAACCCAATCAGACAGCTGCCCAGGAGCTAATGACGCGCCCCTGGGCCTGTGTCGGGCTGCGTTGCGCACGCGGGAGCTTACCCGGAGCCGGATCTCTTGAGGGTTGTAGTCTCGTGGCGGTGACCCGGTCCGTGCCCAGGGAGTCAAACTGAGCGGCGATGTAACAGCGGTAGATGCAGGACGACTACGCCACCCGTTGAATGCAGCTATGGAGCTGCCGCTGCAGGACAGTCCGCTGAGGCCGGTGGATGGATGGTGCAGCGTAGATGGTATAACCCCCAACGGGAGGGGTATGGCCTCAGGGCAGCAGATGTGGATGATGGGGGTAGGAGGAACCACTCAGAGACGGTGCGGTGTAATTCAGGGTCTTTACTGGTAACAACGATAGACCCTCCCGGAGTACTTGCTAGTGAACGGGGCCTGGTCAGTCCTTGAGCAGATGGGATCTCCCCTGGCCAGGCGGAGTTGTAGGCCTCCCAAACTGACTGTACTCTTCTGGCTACCTTGCTAGAAGCGGATATAAGTAGCCCACGTCCCTGAGTGTACCGTGTGATGCTCACCCGTATGGCCGGTGACTCGGGGCCTTCTAATGGCTTCCGCTCCACGATGGCGGTGCTGGTCCCACGCGTGTGACCGTGCCTTCGGGTTTCTGGGCCTGAGGACCTGAAATCCCCTGCCGGTCGGCTTATGCTGCTGGGTAAGAGTTAGTCCCCACAGCCTCGGACGCCGGGTCCGGTAAGAAAGCTTCTCAGTCAGGGCGAGCTCTGCAGCTGCCAGCCCCTGACTCGTAGTAGTATTGCTTCTGCTGTTTCTTGTCTCTACTCTCCTTGACTGCTAACCCTGCTTCAGCCCCGGGTTTATATAGGGGAAGTTCTTCCCCTCCCAAGACTGGGCAGGAGGTGTGGCATGCACAGGATCCCTGACCAAAGGACCTCCCACCTGCTCTCAGACATAACATCTCTATCACTGTGGCAACCAGACCCCTGGGGTGTCACACTAACCTCAGTGCTAGGAAGGAGCGGGAGGGAATTGAGGGGGTGGTTCCTGCTAAGGCCCTGAAATAATAATAAGACAGGCAGGAGAGTCTGACGCATGGTGGCGGAAAAGCTGCAGGTGCAAATAGGGAATGTGGTCTCGTGCGAGCAACTTGTGCATGCTCGCTGTGTGTGAGTGTGCGCTTCCTAGGTACGGCGCGCTGCAGACAGTCAAAAGGGTTGCTCCCTTTCATTAAAAGTTAATCCCCGGCTGCAGGCTATTAGAAAGCAACTAACCGCGCTCTACTCACCCTACCCAGGTCTACCGGTGAGTCTCGCCGCTGCTCCCAGCCTGTGGCATTGGCCGCGACGCTGACGTTCCGTCGACAGCGCGGCAGCCGAACAGTGAGCTCAGCGGCTCTGAGCGGGGCGTTCTGTCTACAAGACCTTTTTAAGGAGCCAGCAAAAAAGTGAAGAGAAAAGAAAGCACAAAAGCACCTTGTCTTACTAAGCACTGGAAAGGGCAGCCGGCAACCGGACGTCAAAGTGGAAAAGCAGCAAGTGAGAGGCTTGTCTCTGCCTACGGCCACACCACCCTGAACATGCCCGATCTCGTCTGATCTTGGAAGCTAAGCAGGGTTGGGCCTGGTTAGTACTTGGATGGGAGACTGCCTGGGAATACCAGGTGCTGTAGGCTTTTGCTTTTTCTTACTTCCACCAGCAGGGGTCACTCTCCTCTATGCCTTTTTTCCATTCCTTTTTTCACAAGCGCACACATGCTCCTTTCTTCTTTTCAATTGCTTTCTCTCTTGCGCTATTTAATCCTTGCAAAATACCAGCATCCTTCTCATCACCGTGGACCTCCAGCATTGTTGCTTATTTACTTTTAATACTAGGCTTCTTTTCACCAGGACCAGCGACTCCCGCATGACTGGAGGCAACCACCGCTGACCTGGAGGCAACCACCGGTAACCTGGAGGCCAGTTTACAGCACAACCCAAGCAAAACACCTTTGCAGGCCACACGACCCCATCGAAGAGCAGCTCAAATTCACTCGCAACCATCTCACCCTCTTCCTTCATTCACTCCTGGGCGTTTCGCTCCACCCCAAGTTGCGGGTCCAGCTTGCTCTTTCTGTCACATCCCCGCGATGAACGGTTTAGCCTGCAGGAGACCCTGCGCCGAGCCATTTTTAAACACATCTGATGCGGCAGGTGTTTCATTGCTCAACAAACAACACCTATAGGGACGGCACAGCCTATGCATCGGTCCTTCGGAGACCGCCCCAGAACGGCCAGAGTTCTCGTCCCCACGCGAGCCTGAGGAAGGCTGGCCGGGCGATGGGCCAAGCAGCGTCTACTGGCCATACCACCTTGGATACGTCCGATCTCGGAAGCAAAGCAGAGATGGGTTCGGAAATACTTGGTTGGGACACCTCCTGAGAACACCAGGTATTGTAGACAATTTTGATGACGTTTTGCCATCTTGCCCAGCTCGGCTAGCATTGAGTGGCGCCTTGCTGGACACCGACCTTACGTAAAGTAGAGGCTGGAAGTCCCAAGCATCCCTAGCCCCCCAAGACCTCTAAGATAAGGACGCAACCCCGCCGCCTCTACCAGGCCTCACACCGAGCTCCTTGCCACGGCTAGGAGTGCTTATTGACCCCGCAGCCGGCCGTATGCAAATGATGGCGTTAAAAGCATCTCGCGCTGTGAAGGGGCCAGGCTTTCAGCAGCTGCCCAGGGGATGGTTTTAGAGGGCGACCGCCTAACGAGGGCCAGCAGAAGTAACGTCTTCTTCTTCTTCAAAGAATCTTGTGTAACTAACCCAATCAGACAGCTGCCCAGGAGCTAATGACGCGCCCCTGGGCCTGTGTCGCGCTGCGTTGCGCACGCGGGAGCTTACCCGGAGCCGGATCTCTTGAGGGTTGTAGTCTCGTGGCGGTGACCCGGTCCGTGCCCAGGGAGTCAAACTGAGCGGCGATGTAACAGCGGTAGATGCAGGACGACTACGCCACCCGTTGAATGCAGCTATGGAGCTGCCGCTGCAGGACAGTCCGCTGAGGCCGGTGGATGGATGGTGCAGCGTAGATGGTATAACCCCCAACGGGAGGGGTATGGCCTCAGGGCAGCAGATGTGGATGATGGGGGTAGCAGGAACCACTCAGAGACGGTGCGGTGTAATTCAGGGTCTTTACTGGTAACAACGATAGACCCTCCCGGAGTACTTGCTAGTGAACGGGGCCTGGTCAGTCCTTGAGCAGATGGGATCTCCCCTGGCCAGGCGGAGTTGTAGGCCTCCCAAACTGACTGTACTCTTCTGGCTACCTTGCTAGAAGCGGATATAAGTAGCCCACGTCCCTGAGTGTACCGTGTGATGCTCACCCGTATGGCCGGTGACTCGGGGCCTTCTAATGGCTTCCGCTCCACGATGGCGGTGCTGGTCCCACGCGTGTGACCGTGCCTTCGGGTTTCTGGGCCTGAGGACCTGAAATCCCCTGCCGGTCGGCTTATGCTGCTGGGTAAGAGTTAGTCCCCACAGCCTCGGACGCCGGGTCCGGTAAGAAAGCTTCTCAGTCAGGGCGAGCTCTGCAGCTGCCAGCCCCTGACTCGTAGTAGTATTGCTTCTGCTGTTTCTTGTCTCTACTCTCCTTGACTGCTAACCCTGCTTCAGCCCCGGGTTTATATAGGGGAAGTTCTTCCCCTCCCAAGACTGGGCAGGAGGTGTGGCATGCACAGGATCCCTGACCAAAGGACCTCCCACCTGCTCTCAGACATAACATCTCTATCACTGTGGCAACCAGACCCCTGGGATGTCACACTAACCTCAGTGCTAGGAAGGAGCGGGAGGGAATTGATGGGGTGGTTCCTGCTAAGGCCCTGAAATAATAATAAGACAGGCAGGAGAGTCTGACGCATGGTGGCGGAAAAGCTGCAGGTGCAAATAGGGAATGTGGTCTCGTGCGAGCAACTTGTGCATGCTCGCTGTGTGTGAGTGTGCGCTTCCTAGGTACGGCGCGCTGCAGACAGTCAAAAGGGTTGCTCCCTTTCATTAAAAGTTAATCCCCGGCTGCAGGCTATTAGAAAGCAACTAACCGCGCTCTACTCACCCTACCCAGGTCTACCGGTGAGTCTCGCCGCTGCTCCCGGCCTGTGGCATTGGCCGCGACGCTGACGTTCCGTCGACAGCGCGGCAGCCGATCAGTGAGCTCAGCGGCTCTGAGCGGGGCGTTCTGTCTACAAGACCTTGTTAAGGAGCCAGCAAAAAAGTGAAGAGAAAAGAAAGCACAAAAGCACCTTGTCTTACTAAGCACTGGAAAGGGCAGCCGGCAACCGGACGTCAAAGTGGAAAAGCAGCAAGTGAGAGGCCTGTCTCTGCCTACGGCCACACCACCCTGAACACGCCCGATCTCGTCTGATCTTGGAAGCTAAGCAGGGTTGGTCCTGGTTAGTACTTGGATGGTAGACTGCCTGGGAATACCAGGTGCTGTAGGCTTTTGCCTTTTCTTACTTCCACCAGCAGGGGTCACTCTCCTCTATGCCTTTTTTCCATTCCTTTTTTCACAAGCGCACACATGCTCCTTTCTTCTTTTCATTTGCTTTCTCTCTTGCGCTATTTAATCCTTGCAAAATACCAGCATCCTTCTCATCACCGTGGGCCTCCAGCATTGTTGCTTATTTACTTTTAATACTAGGCTTCTTTTCACCAGGACCAGCGACTCCCGCATGACTGGAGGCAACCACCGCTGACCTGGAGGCAACCACCGGTAACCTGGAGGCCAGTTTACAGCACAACCCAAGCAAAACACCTTTGCAGGCCACACGACCCCCCCGAAGAGCAGCTCAAATTCACTCGCAACCATCTCACCCTCATCCTTCATTCACTCCTGGGCGTTTCGCTCCACCCCAAGTTGCGGGTCCAGCTTGCTCTTTCTGTCACATCCCCGCGATGAACGGTTTAGCCTGCAGGAGACCCTGCGCCGAGCCATTTTTAAACACATCTGATGCGGCAGGTGTTTCATTGCTCAACAAACAACACCTATAGGGACGGCACAGCCTATGCATCGGTCCTTCGGAGACCGCCCCAGAACGGCCAGAGTTCTCGTCCCCACGCGAGCCTGAGGAAGGCTGGCCAGGCGATGGGCCAAGCAGCGTCTACTGGCCATACCACCTTGGATACGTCCGATCTCGCAAGCAAAGCAGAGATGGGTTCGGAAATACTTGGTTGGGACACCTCCTGAGAACACCAGGTATTGTAGACAATTTTGATGACGTTTTGCCATCTTGCCCAGCTCGGCTAGCATTGAGTGGCGCCTTGCTGGACACCGACCTTACGTAAAGTAGAGGCTGGAAGTCCCAAGCCTCCCAAGCCCCCCAAGACCTCTAAGATAAGGACGCAACCCCGCCGCCTCTACCAGGCCTCACACCGAGCTCCTTGCCACGGCTAGGAGTGCTTATTGACCCCGCAGCCGGCCGTATGCAAATGATGGCGTTAAAAGCATCTCGCGCTGTGAAGGGGCCAGGCTTTCAGCAGCTGCCCAGGGGATGGTTTTAGAGGGCGACCGCCTAACGAGGGCCAGCAGAAGTAACGTCTTCTTCTTCAAAGAAGCTTGTGTAACTAACCCAATCAGACAGCTGCCCAGGAGCTAACCTCAGTGCTAGGAAGGAGCGGGAGGGAATTGAGGGGGTGGTTCCTGCTAAGGCCCTGAAATAATAATAAGACAGGGAGGAGAGTCTGACGCATGGTGGCGGAAAAGCTGCAGGTGCAAATAGGGAATGTGGTCTCGTGCGAGCAACTTGTGCATGCTCGCTGTGTGTGAGTGTGCGCTTCCTAGGTACGGCGCGCTGCAGACAGTCAAAAGGGTTGCTCCCTTTCATTAAAAGTTAATCCCCGGCTGCAGGCTATTAGAAAGCAACTAACCGCGCTCTACTCACCCTACCCAGGTCTACCGGTGAGTCTCGCCGCTGCTCCCGGCCTGTGGCATTGGCCGCGACGCTGACGTTCCGTCGACAGCGCGGCAGCCGATCAGTGAGCTCAGCGGCTGTGAGCGGGGCGTTCTGTCTACAAGACCTTTTTAAGGAGCCAGCAAAAAAGTGAAGAGAAAGGAAAGCACAAAAGCACCTTGTCTTACTAAGCACTGGAAAGGGCAGCCGGCAACCGGACGTCAAAGTAGAAAAGCAGCAAGTGAGAGGCCTGTCTCTGCCTATGGCCACACCACCCTGAACACACCTGATCTCGTCTGATCTCGGATTATAAGCAGGGTTGGGCCTGGTTAGTACTTGGATGGGAGACAGCCTGGGAATACCAGGTGCTGTAGGCTTTTGCTTTTTCTTACTTCCACCAGCAGGGGTCACTCTCCTCTATGCCTTTTTTCCATTCCTTTTTTCACAAGCGCACACATGCTCCTTTCTTCTTTTCATTTGCTTTCTCTCTTGCGCTATTTAATCCTTGCAAAATACCAGCATCCTTCTCATCACCGTGGGCCTCCAGCATTGTTGCTTATTTACTTTTAATACTAGGCTTCTTTTCACCAGGACCAGCGACTCCCGCATGACTGGAGGCAACCACCGCTGACCTGGAGGCAACCACCGGTAACCTGGAGGCCAGTTTACAGCACAACCCAAGCAAAACACCTTTGCAGGCCACACGACCCCCCCGAAGAGCAGCTCAAATTCACTCGCAACCATCTCACCCTCTTCCTTCATTCACTCCTGGGCGTTTCGCTCCACCCCAAGTTGCGGGTCCAGCTTGCTCTTTCTGTCACATCCCCGCGATGAACGGTTTAGCCTGCAGGAGACCCTGCGCCGAGCCATTTTTAAACACATCTGATGCGGCAGGTGTTTCATTGCTCAACAAACAACACCTATAGGGACGGCACAGCCTATGCATCGGTCGTTCGGAGACCGCCCCAGAACGGCCAGAGTTCTCGTCCCCACGCGAGCCTGAGGAAGGCTGGCCGGGCGATGGGCCAAGCAGCGTCTACTGGCCATACCACCTTGGATACGTCCGATCTCGGAAGCAAAGCAGAGATGGGTTCGGAAATACTTGGTTGGGACACCTCCTGAGAACACCAGGTATTGTAGACAATTTTGATGACGTTTTGCCATCTTGCCCAGCTCGGCTAGCATTGAGTGGCGCCTTGCTGGACACCGACCTTACGTAAAGTAGAGGCTGGAAGTCCCAAGCATCCCAAGCCCCCCAAGACCTCTAAGATAAGGACGCAACCCCGCCGCCTCTACCAGGCCTCACACCGAGCTCCTTGCCACGGCTAGGAGTGCTTATTGACCCCGCAGCCGGCCGTATGCAAATGATGGCGTTAAAAGCATCTCGCGCTGTGAAGGGGCCAGGCTTTCAGCAGCTGCCCAGGGGATGGTTTTAGAGGGCGACCGCCTAACGAGGGCCAGCAGAAGTAACGTCTTCTTCTTCTTCAAAGAATCTTGTGTAACTAACCCAATCAGACAGCTGCCCAGGAGCTAATGACGCGCCCCTGGGCCTGTGTCGCGCTGCGTTGCGCACGCGGGAGCTTACCCGGAGCCGGATCTCTTGAGGGTTGTAGTCTCGTGGCGGTGACCCGGTCCGTGCCCAGGGAGTCAAACTGAGCGGCGATGTAACAGCGGTAGATGCAGGACGACTACACCACCCGTTGAATGCAGCTATGGAGCTGCCGCTGCAGGACAGTCCGCTGAGGCCGGTGGATGGATGGTGCAGCGTAGATGGTATAACCCCCAACGGGAGGGGTATGGCCTCAGGGCAGCAGATGTGGATGATGGGGGTAGCAGGAACCACTCACAGACGGTGCGGTGTAATTCAGGGTCTTTACTGGTAACAACGATAGACCCTCCCGGAGTACTTGCTAGTGAACGGGGCCTGGTCAGTCCTTGAGCAGATGGGATCTCCCCTGGCCAGGCGGAGTTGTAGGCCTCCCAAACTGACTGTACTCTTCTGGCTACCTTGCTAGAAGCGGATATAAGTAGCCCACGTCCCTGAGTGTACCGTGTGATGCTCACCCGTATGGCCGGTGACTCGGGGCCTTCTAATGGCTTCCGCTCCACGATGGCGGTGCTGGTCCCACGTGTGTGACCGTGCCTTCGGGTTTCTGGGCCTGAGGACCTGAAATCCCCTGCCGGTCGGCTTATGCTGCTGGGTAAGAGTTAGTCCCCACAGCCTCGGACGCCGGGTCCGGTAAGAAAGCTTCTCAGTCAGGGCGAGCTCTGCAGCTGCCAGCCCCTGACTCGTAGTAGTATTGCTTCTGCTGTTTCTTGTCTCTACTCTCCTTGACTGCTAACCCTGCTTCAGCCCCGGGTTTATATAGGGGAAGTTCTTCCCCTCCCAAGACTGGGCAGGAGGTGTGGCATGCACAGGATCCCTGACCAAAGGACCTCCCACCTGCTCTCAGACATAACATCTCTATCACTGTGGCAACCAGACCCCTGGGGTGTCACACTAACCTCAGTGCTAGGAAGGAGCGGGAGGGAATTGAGGGGGTGGTTCCTGCTAAGGCCCTGAAATAATAATAAGACAGGCAGGAGAGTCTGACGCATGGTGGCGGAAAAGCTGCAGGTGCAAATAGGGAATGTGGTCTCGTGCGAGCAACTTGTGCATGCTCGCTGTGTGTGAGTGTGCGCTTCCTAGGTACGGCGCGCTGCAGACAGTCAAAAGGGTTGCTCCCTTTCATTAAAAGTTAATCCCCGGCTGCAGGCTATTAGAAAGCAACTAACCGCGCTCTACTCACCCTACCCAGGTCTACCGGTGAGTCTCGCCGCTGCTCCCGGCCTGTGGCATTGGCCGCGACGCTGACGTTCCGTCGACAGCGCGGCAGGCGATCAGTGAGCTCAGCGGCTCTGAGCGGGGCGTTCTGTCTACAAGACCTTTTTAAGGAGCCAGCAAAAAAGTGAAGAGAAAGGAAAGCACAAAAGCACCTTGTCTTACTAAGCACTGGAAAGGGCAGCCGGCAACCGGACGTCAAAGTAGAAAAGCAGCAAGTGAGAGGCCTGTCTCTGCCTATGGCCACACCACCCTGAACACACCCGATCTCGTCTGATCTCGGATTATAAGCAGGGTTGGGCCTGGTTAGTACTTGGATGGGAGACTGCCTGGGAATACCAGGTGCTGTAGGCTTTTGCTTTTTCTTACTTCCACCAGCAGGGGTCACTCTCCTCTATGCCTTTTTTCCATTCCTTTTTTCACAAGCGCACACATGCTCCTTTCTTCTTTTCATTTGCTTTCTCTCTTGCGCTATTTAATCCTTGCAAAATACCAGCATCCTTCTCATCACCGTGGACCTCCAGCATTGTTGCTTATTTACTTTTAATACTAGGCTTCTTTTCACCAGGACCAGCGACTCCCGCATGACTGGAGGCAACCACCGCTGACCTGGAGGCAACCACCGGTAACCTGGAGGCCAGTTTACAGCACAACCCAAGCAAAACACCTTTGCAGGCCACACGACCCCCCCGAAGAGCAGCTCAAATTCACTCGCAACCATCTCACCCTCTTCCTTCATTCACTCCTGGGCGTTTCGCTCCACCCCAAGTTGCGGGTCCAGCTTGCTCTTTCTGTCACATCCCCGCGATGAACGGTTTAGCCTGCAGGAGACCCTGCGCAGAGCCATTTTTAAACACATCTGATGCGGCAGGTGTTTCATTGCTCAACAAACAACACCTATAGGGACGGCACAGCCTATGCATCGGTCCTTCGGAGACCGCCCCAGAACGGCCAGAGTTCTCGTCCCCACGCGAGCCTGAGGAAGGCTGGCCGGGCGATGGGCCAAGCAGCGTCTACTGGCCATACCACCTTGGATACGTCCGATCTCAGAAGCAAAGCAGAGATGGGTTCGGAAATACTTGGTTGGGACACCTCCTGAGAACACCAGGTATTGTAGACAATTTTGATGACGTTTTGCCATCTTGCGCAGCTCGGCTAGCATTGAGTGGCGCCTTGCTGGACACCGACCTTACGTAAAGTAGAGGCTGGAATTCCCAAGCCTCCCAAGCCCCCCAAGACCTCTAAGATAAGGACGCAACCCCGCCGCCTCTACCAGGCCTCACACCGAGCTCCTTGCCACGGCTAGGAGTGCTTATTGACCCCGCAGCCGGCCGTATGCAAATGATGGCGTTAAAAGCATCTCGCGCTGTGAAGGGGCCAGGCTTTCAGCAGCTGCCCAGGGGATGGTTTTAGAGGGCGACCGCCTAACGAGGGCCAGCAGAAGTAACGTCTTATTCTTCAAAGAATCTTGTGTAACTAACCCAATCAGACAGCTGCCCAGGAGCTAACCTCAGTGCTAGGAAGGAGCGGGAGGGAATTGAGGG
>NW_027362764.1:692722224-692754724 GCF_046119375.1 Phyllobates terribilis
CGTTTTGCCATCTTGCCCAGCTCGGCTAGCATTGAGTGGCGCCTTGCTGGACACCGACCTTACGTAAAGTAGAGGCTGGAAGTCCCAAGCCTCCCAAGCCCCCCAAGACCTCTAAGATAAGGACGCAACCCCGCCGCCTCTACCAGGCCTCACACCGAGCTCCTTGCCACGGCTAGGAGTGCTTATTGACCCCTCAGCCGGCCGTATGCAAATGATGGCGTTAAAAGCATCTCGCGCTGTGAAGGGGCCAGGCTTTCAGCAGCTGCCCAGGGGATGGTTTTAGAGGGCGACCGCCTAACGAGGGCCAGCAGAAGTAACGTCTTCTTCTTCAAAGAAGCTTGTGTAACTAACCCAATCAGACAGCTGCCCAGGAGCTAACCTCAGTGCTAGGAAGGAGCGGGAGGGAATTGAGGGGGTGGTTCCTGCTAAGGCCCTGAAATAATAATAAGACAGGCAGGAGAGTCTGACGCATGGTGGCGGAAAAGCTGCAGGTGCAAATAGGGAATGTGGTCTCGTGCGAGCAACTTGTGCATGCTCGCTGTGTGTGAGTGTGCGCTTCCTAGGTACGGCGCGCTGCAGACAGTCAAAAGGGTTGCTCCCTTTCATTAAAAGTTAATCCCCGGCTGCAGGCTATTAGAAAGCAACTAACCGCGCTCTACTCACCCTACCCAGGTCTACTGGTGAGTCTCGCCGCTGCTCCCGGCCTGTGGCATTGGCCGCGACGCTGACGTTCCGTCGACAGCGCGGCAGCCGATCAGTGAGCTCAGCGGCTCTGAGCGGGGCGTTCTGTCTACAAGACCTTTTTAAGGAGCCAGCGAAAAAGTGAAGAGAAAGGAAAGTACAATAGCACCTTGTCTTACTAAGCACTGGAAAGGGCAGCCGGCAACCGGACGTCAAAGTAGAAAAGCAGCAAGTGAGAGGTCTGTCTCTGCCTACGGTCAAATCACCCTGAACACGCCCGATCTCGTCTGATCTTGGAAGCTAAGCAGGGTCGGGCCTGGTTAGTACTTGGATGGGAGACCGCCTGGGAATACCAGGTGCTGTAGGCTTCTGCTTTTTCTTACTTCCACAAGCAGGGGTCACTCTCCTCTATGCCTTTTTTCCATTCCTTTTTTCACAAGCGCACACATGCTCCTTTCTTCTTTTCATTTGCTTTCTCTCTTGCGCTATTTAATCCTTGCAAAATACCAGCATCCTTCTCATCACCGTGGGCCTCCAGCATTGTTGCTTATTTACTTTTAATACTAGGCTTCTTTTCACCAGGACCAGCGACTCCCGGCTGACTGGAGGCAACCACCGCTGACCTGGAGGCAACCACCGGTAACATGGAGGCCAGTTTACAGCACAACCCAAGCAAAACACCTTTGGAGGCCACACGACCCCCCCCCCCGAAGAGCAGCTCAAATTCACTCGCAACCATCTCACCCTCTTCCTTCATTCACTCCTGGGCATTTCGCTCCATCCCTAGTTGCGGGTCCAGCTTGCTCTTTCTGTCACATCCCCGCGATGAGCGGTTTAGCCTGCAAGAGACCCTGCGCCGAGCCATTTTTAAACACATCTGATGCGGCAGGTGTTTCATTGCTCAACAAACAACACCTATAGGGACGGCACAGCTTATGCATCGGTCCTTCGGAGACCGCCCCAGAACAGCCAGAGTTCTCGTCCCCACGCGAGCCTGAGGAAGGCTGGCCGGGCGATGGGCCAAGCAGCGTCTACTGGCCATACCACCTTGGATACGTCCGATCTCGGAAGCAAAGCAGAGATGGGTTCGGAAATACTTGGTTGGGACACCTCCTGAGAACACCAGGTATTGTAGACAATTTTGATGACGTTTTGCCATCTTGCCCAGCTCGGCTAGCATTGAGTGGCGCCTTGCTGGACACCGACCTTACGTAAAGTAGAGGCTGGAAGTCCCAAGCCTCCCAAGCCCCCCAAGACCTCTAAGATAAGGACGCAACCCCGCCGCCTCTACCAGGCCTCACACCGAGCTCCTTGCCACGGCTAGGAGTGCTTATTGACCCCGCAGCCGGCCGTATGCAAATGATGGCGTTAAAAGCATCTCGCGCTGTGAAGGGGCCAGGCTTTCAGCAGCTGCCCAGGGGATGGTTTTAGAGGGCGACCGCCTAACGAGGGCCAGCAGAAGTAACGTCTTCTTCTTCAAAGAAGCTTGTGTAACTAACCCAATCAGACAGCTGCCCAGGAGCTAACCTCAGTGCTAGGAAGGAGCGGGAGGGAATTGAGGGGGTGGTTCCTGCTAAGGCCCTGAAATAATAATAAGACAGGCAGGAGAGTCTGACGCATGGTGGCGGAAAAGCTGCAGGTGCAAATAGGGAATGTGGTCTCGTGCGAGCAACTTGTGCATGCTCGCTGTGTGTGAGTGTGCACTTCCTAGGTACGGCGCGCTGCAGACAGTCAAAAGGGTTGCTCCCTTTCATTAAAAGTTAATCCCCGGCTGCAGGCTATTAGAAAGCAACTAACCGAGCTCTACTCACCCTACCCAGGTCTACCGGTGAGTCTCGCCGCTGCTCCCGGCCTGTGGCATTGGCCGCGGCGCTGACGTTCCGTCGACAGCGCGGCAGCCGATCAGTGAGCTCAGCGGCTGTGAGCGGGGCGTTCTGTCTACAAGACCTTTTTAAGGAGCCAGCAAAAAAGTGAAGAGAAAGGAAAGCACAAAAGCACCTTGTCTTACTAAGCACTGGAAAGGGCAGCCGGCAACCGGACGTCAAAGTGGAAAAGCAGCAAGTGAGAGGCCTATCTCTGCCTACGGCCACACCACCCTGAACACGCCTGATCTTGTCTGATCTTGGAAGATAAGCAGGGTTGGGCCTGGTTAGTATTTGTATGGGAGACCGCCTGGGAATACCAGTTGCTGTAGGCTTTTGCTTTTTCTTACTTCCACCAGCAGGGGACACTCTCCTCTATGCCTTTTTTCCATTCCTTTTTTCACAAGCGCACACATGCTCCTTTCTTCTTTTCATTTGCTTTCTCTCTTGCGCTATTTAATCCTTGCAAAATACCAGCATCCTTCTCATCACCGTGGGCCTCCAGCATTGTTGCTTATTTACTTTTAATACTAGGCTTCTTTTCACCAGGACCAGCGACTCCCGCATGACTGGAGGCAACCACCGCTGACCTGGAGGCAACCACCGGTAACCTGGAGGCCAGTTTACAGCACAACCCAAGCAAAACACCTTTGCAGGCCACACGACCCCCCCGAAGAGCAGCTCAAATTCACTCGCAACCATCTCACCCTCTTCCTTCATTCACTCCTGGGCGTTTCGCTCCACCCCAAGTTGCGGGTCCAGCTTGCTCTTTCTGTCACATCCCCGCGATGAACGGTTTAGCCTGCAGGAGACCCTGCGCCGAGCCATTTTTAAACACATCTGATGCGGCAGGTGTTTCATTGCTCAACAAACAACACTTATAGGGACGGCACAGCCTATGCATCGGTCCTTCGGAGACCGCCCCAGAACGGCCAGAGTTCTCGTCCCCACGCGAGCCTGAGGAAGGCTGGCCGGGCGATGGGCCAAGCAGCGTCTACTGGCCATACCACCTTGGATACGTCCGATCTCGGAAGCAAAGCAGAGATGAGTTCGGAAATACTTGGTTGGGACACCTCCTGAGAACACCAGGTATTGTAGACAATTTTGATGACGTTTTGCCATCTTGCCCAGCTCGGCTAGCATTGAGTGGCGCCTTGCTGGACACCGACCTTACGTAAAGTAGAGGCTGGAAGTCCCAAGCCTCCCAAGCCCCCCAAGACCTCTAAGATAAGGACGCAACCCCGCCGCCTCTACCAGGCCTCACACCGAGCTCCTTGCCACGGCTAGGAGTGCTTATTGACCCCTCAGCCGGCCGTATGCAAATGATGGCGTTAAAAGCATCTCGCGCTGTGAAGGGGCCAGGCTTTCAGCAGCTGCCCAGGGGATGGTTTTAGAGGGCGACCGCCTAACGAGGGCCAGCAGAAGTAACGTCTTCTTCTTCAAAGAAGCTTGTGTAACTAACCCAATCAGACAGCTGCCCAGGAGCTAACCTCAGTGCTAGGAAGGAGCGGGAGGGAATTGAGGGGGTGGTTCCTGCTAAGGCCCTGAAATAATAATAAGACAGGCAGGAGAGTCTGACGCATGGTGGCGGAAAAGCTGCAGGTGCAAATAGGGAATGTGGTCTCGTGCGAGCAACTTGTGCATGCTCGCTGTGTGTGAGTGTGCGCTTCCTAGGTACGGCGCGCTGCAGACAGTCAAAAGGGTTGCTCCCTTTCATTAAAAGTTAATCCCCGGCTGCAGGCTATTAGAAAGCAACTAACCGCGCTCTACTCACCCTACCCAGGTCTACTGGTGAGTCTCGCCGCTGCTCCCGGCCTGTGGCATTGGCCGCGACGCTGACGTTCCGTCGACAGCGCGGCAGCCGATCAGTGAGCTCAGCGGCTCTGAGCGGGGCGTTCTGTCTACAAGACCTTTTTAAGGAGCCAGCGAAAAAGTGAAGAGAAAGGAAAGTACAATAGCACCTTGTCTTACTAAGCACTGGAAAGGGCAGCCGGCAACCGGACGTCAAAGTAGAAAAGCAGCAAGTGAGAGGTCTGTCTCTGCCTACGGTCAAATCACTCTGAACACGCCCGATCTCGTCTGATCTTGGAAGCTAAGCAGGGTCGGGCCTGGTTAGTACTTGGATGGGAGACCGCCTGGGAATACCAGGTGCTGTAGGCTTCTGCTTTTTCTTACTTCCACAAGCAGGGGTCACTCTCCTCTATGCCTTTTTTCCATTCCTTTTTTCACAAGCGCACACATGCTCCTTTCTTCTTTTCATTTGCTTTCTCTCTTGCGCTATTTAATCCTTGCAAAATACCAGCATCCTTCTCATCACCGTGGGCCTCCAGCATTGTTGCTTATTTACTTTTAATACTAGGCTTCTTTTCACCAGGACCAGCGACTCCCGGCTGACTGGAGGCAACCACCGCTGACCTGGAGGCAACCACCGGTAACATGGAGGCCAGTTTACAGCACAACCCAAGCAAAACACCTTTCCAGGCCACACGACCCCCCCCCCCGAAGAGCAGCTCAAATTCACTCGCAACCATCTCACCCTCTTCCTTCATTCACTCCTGGGCATTTCGCTCCATCCCTAGTTGCGGGTCCAGCTTGCTCTTTCTGTCACATCCCCGCGATGAGCGGTTTAGCCTGCAAGAGACCCTGCGCCGAGCCATTTTTAAACACATCTGATGCGGCAGGTGTTTCATTGCTCAACAAACAACACCTATAGGGACGGCACAGCTTATGCATCGGTCCTTCGGAGACCGCCCCAGAACAGCCAGAGTTCTCGTCCCCACGCGAGCCTGAGGAAGGCTGGCCGGGCGATGGGCCAAGCAGCGTCTACTGGCCATACCACCTTGGATACGTCCGATCTCGGAAGCAAAGCAGAGATGGGTTCGGAAATACTTGGTTGGGACACCTCCTGAGAACACCAGGTATTGTAGACAATTTTGATGACGTTTTGCCATCTTGCCCAGCTCGGCTAGCATTGAGTGGCGCCTTGCTGGACACCGACCTTACGTAAAGTAGAGGCTGGAAGTCCCAAGCCTCCCAAGCCCCCCAAGACCTCTAAGATAAGGACGCAACCCCGCCGCCTCTACCAGGCCTCACACCGAGCTCCTTGCCACGGCTAGGAGTGCTTATTGACCCCGCAGCCGGCCGTATGCAAATGATGGCGTTAAAAGCATCTCGCGCTGTGAAGGGGCCAGGCTTTCAGCAGCTGCCCAGGGGATGGTTTTAGAGGGCGACCGCCTAACGAGGGCCAGCAGAAGTAACGTCTTCTTCTTCAAAGAAGCTTGTGTAACTAACCCAATCAGACAGCTGCCCAGGAGCTAACCTCAGTGCTAGGAAGGAGCGGGAGGGAATTGAGGGGGTGGTTCCTGCTAAGGCCCTGAAATAATAATAAGACAGGCAGGAGAGTCTGACGCATGGTGGCGGAAAAGCTGCAGGTGCAAATAGGGAATGTGGTCTCGTGCGAGCAACTTGTGCATGCTCGCTGTGTGTGAGTGTGCACTTCCTAGGTACGGCGCGCTGCAGACAGTCAAAAGGGTTGCTCCCTTTCATTAAAAGTTAATCCCCGGCTGCAGGCTATTAGAAAGCAACTAACCGAGCTCTACTCACCCTACCCAGGTCTACCGGTGAGTCTCGCCGCTGCTCCCGGCCTGTGGCATTGGCCGCGGCGCTGACGTTCCGTCGACAGCGCGGCAGCCGATCAGTGAGCTCAGCGGCTGTGAGCGGGGCGTTCTGTCTACAAGACCTTTTTAAGGAGCCAGCAAAAAAGTGAAGAGAAAGGAAAGCACAAAAGCACCTTGTCTTACTAAGCACTGGAAAGGGCAGCCGGCAACCGGACGTCAAAGTGGAAAAGCAGCAAGTGAGAGGCCTATCTCTGCCTACGGCCACACCACCCTGAACACGCCTGATCTTGTCTGATCTTGGAAGATAAGCAGGGTTGGGCCTGGTTAGTATTTGTATGGGAGACCGCCTGGGAATACCAGTTGCTGTAGGCTTTTGCTTTTTCTTACTTCCACCAGCAGGGGACACTCTCCTCTATGCCTTTTTTCCATTCCTTTTTTCACAAGCGCACACATGCTCCTTTCTTCTTTTCATTTGCTTTCTCTCTTGCGCTATTTAATCCTTGCAAAATACCAGCATCCTTCTCATCACCGTGGGCCTCCAGCATTGTTGCTTATTTACTTTTAATACTAGGCTTCTTTTCACCAGGACCAGCGACTCCCGCATGACTGGAGGCAACCACCGCTGACCTGGAGGCAACCACCGGTAACCTGGAGGCCAGTTTACAGCACAACCCAAGCAAAACACCTTTGCAGGCCACACGACCCCCCCGAAGAGCAGCTCAAATTCACTCGCAACCATCTCACCCTCTTCCTTCATTCACTCCTGGGCGTTTCGCTCCACCCCAAGTTGTGGGTCCAGCTTGCTCTTTCTGTCACATCCCCGCGATGAACGGTTTAGCCTGCAGGAGACCCTGCGCCGAGCCATTTTTAAACACATCTGATGCGGCAGGTGTTTCATTGCTCAACAAACAACACCTATAGGGACGGCACAGCCTATGCATCGGTCCTTCGGAGACCGCCCCAGAACAGCCAGAGTTCTCGTCCCCACGCGAGCCTGAGGAAGGCTGGCCGGGCGATGGGCCAAGCAGCGTCTACTGGCCATACCACCTTGGATACGTCCGATCTCGGAAGCAAAGCAGAGATGGGTTCGGAAATACTTGGTTGGGACACCTCCTGAGAACACCAGGTATTGTAGACAATTTTGATGACGTTTTGCCATCTTGCCCAGCTCGGTTAGCATTGAGTGGCGCCTTGCTGGACACCGACCTTACGTAAAGTAGAGGCTGGAAGTCCCAAGCATCCCAAGCCCCCCAAGACCTCTAAGATAAGGACGCAACCCTGCCACCTCTACCAGGCCTCACACCGAGCTCCTTGCCACGGCTAGGAGTGCTTATTGACCCCGCAGCCGGCCGTATGCAAATGATGGCGTTAAAAGCATCTCGCGCTGTGAAGGGGCCAGGCTTTCAGCAGCTGCCCAGGGGATGGTTTTAGAGGGCGACCGCCTAACGAGGGCCAGCAGAAGTAACGTCTTCTTCTTCAAAGAATCTTGTGTAACTAACCCAATCAGACAGCTGCCCAGGAGCTAACCTCAGTGCTAGGAAGGAGCGGGAGGGAATTGAGGGGGTGGTTCCTGCTAAGGCCCTGAAATAATAATAAGACAGGCAGGAGAGTCTGACGCATGGTGGAGGAAAAGCTGCAGGTGCAAATAGGGAATGTGGTCTCGTGCGAGCAACTTGTACATGCTCGCAGTGTGTGAGTGTGCGCTTCCTAGGTACGGCGCGCTGCAGACAGTCAAAAGGGTTGCTCCCTTTCATTAAAAGTTAATCCCCGGCTGCAGGCTATTAGAAAGCAACTAACCGCGCTCTACTCACCCTACCCAGGTCTCCCGGTGAGTCTCGCCGCTGCTCCCGGCCTGTGGCATTGGCCGCGACGCTGACGTTCCGTCGACAGCGCGGCAGCCGATCAGTGAGCTCAGCGGCTCTGAGCGGGGCGTTCTGTCTACAAGACCTTTTTAAGGAGCCAGCAAAAAAGTGAAGAGAAAGGAAAGCACAAAAGCACCTTGTCTTACTAAGCACTGGAAAGGGCAGCCGGCAACCGGACGTCAAAGTAGAAAAGCAGCAAGTGAGAGGCCTGTCTCTGCCTATGGCCACAGCACCCTGAACACATCTGATCTCGGATTATAAGCAGGGTTGGGCCTGGTTAGTACTTGGATGGGAGACCGCCTGGGAATACCAGGTGCTGTAGGCTTTTGCTTTTTCTTACTTCCACCAGCAGGGGTCACTCTCCTCTATGCCTTTTTTCCATTCCTTTTTTCACAAGCGCACACATGCTCCTTTCTTCTTTTCATTTGCTTTCTCTCTTGCGCTATTTAATCCTTGCAAAATACCAGCATCCTTCTCATCACCGTGGGCCTCCAGCATTGTTGCTTATTTACTTTTAATACTAGGCTTCTTTTCACCAGGACCAGCGACTCCCGCATGACTGGAGGCAACCACCGCTGACCTGGAGGCAACCACCGGTAACCTGGAGGCCAGTTTACAGCACAACCCAAGCAAAACACCTTTGCAGGCCACACGACCCCCCCGAAGAGCAGCTCAAATTCACTCGCAACCATCTCACCCTCTTCCTTCATTCACTCCTGGGCGTTTCGCTCCACCCCTAGTTGCGGGTCCAGCTTGCTCTTTCTGTCACATCCCCGCGATGAACGGTTTAGCCTGCAGGAGACCCTGCGCCGAGCCATTTTTAAACACATCTGATGCGGCAGGTGTTTCATTGCTCAACAAACAACACCTATAGGGACGGCACAGCCTATGCATCGGTCCTTCGGAGACCGCCCCAGAACAGCCAGAGTTCTCGTCCCCACGCGAGCCTGAGGAAGGCTGGCCGGGCGATGGGCCAAGCAGCGTCTACTGGCCATACCACCTTGGATACGTCCGATCTCGGAAGCAAAGCAGAGATGGGTTCGGAAAGACTTGGTTGGGACACCTCCTGAGAACACCAGGTATTGTAGACAATTTTGATGACGTTTTGCCATCTTGCCCAGCTCGGCTAGCATTGAGTGGCGCCTTGCTGGACACCGACCTTACGTAAAGTAGAGGCTGGAAGTCCCAAGCATCCCAAGCCCCCCAAGACCTCTAAGATAAGGACGCAACCCTGCCACCTCTACCAGGCCTCACACCGAGCTCCTTGCCACGGCTAGGAGTGCTTATTGACCCCGCAGCCGGCCGTATGCAAATGATGGCGTTAAAAGCATCTCGCGCTGTGAAGGGGCCAGGCTTTCAGCAGCTGCCCAGGGGATGGTTTTAGAGGGCGACCGCCTAACGAGGGCCAGCAGAAGTAACGTCTTCTTCTTCAAAGAATCTTGTGTAACTAACCCAATCAGACAGCTGCCCAGGAGCTAACCTCAGTGCTAGGAAGGAGCGGGAGGGAATTGAGGGGGTGGTTCCTGCTAAGGCCCTGAAATAATAATAAGACAGGCAGGAGAGTCTGACGCATGGTGGCGGAAAAGCTGCAGGTGCAAATAGGGAATGTGGTCTCGTGCGAGCAACTTGTACATGCTCGCAGTGTGTGAGTGTGCGCTTCCTAGGTACGGCGCGCTGCAGACAGTCAAAAGGGTTGCTCCCTTTCATTAAAAGTTAATCCCCGGCTGCAGGCTATTAGAAAGCAACTAACCGCGCTCTACTCACCCTACCCAGGTCTCCCGGTGAGTCTCGCCGCTGCTCCCGGCCTGTGGCATTGGCCGCGACGCTGATGTTCCGTCGACAGCGCGGCAGCCGATCAGTGAGCTCAGCGGCTCTGAGCGGGGCGTTCTGTCTACAAGACCTTTTTAAGGAGCCAGCAAAAAAGTGAAGAGAAAGGAAAGCACAAAAGCACCTTGTCTTACTAAGCACTGGAAAGGGCAGCTGGCAACCGGACGTCAAAGTAGAAAAGCAGCAAGTAAGAGGCCTGTCTCTGCCTATGGCCACAGCACCCTAAACACATCTGATCTCGGATTATAAGCAGGGTTGGGCCTGGTTAGTACTTGGATGGGAGACCGCCTGGGAATACCAGGTGCTGTAGGCTTTTGCTTTTTCTTACTTCCACCAGCAGGGGTCACTCTCCTCTATGCCTTTTTTCCATTCCTTTTTTCACAAGCGCACACATGCTCCTTTCTTCTTTTCATTTGCTTTCTCTCTTGCGCTATTTAATCCTTGCAAAATACCAGCATCCTTCTCATCACCGTGGGCCTCCAGCATTGTTGCTTATTTACTTTTAATACTAGGCTTCTTTTCACCAGGACCAGCGACTCTCGCATGACTGGAGGCAACCACCGCTGACCTGGAGGCAACCACCGGTAACCTGGAGGCCAGTTTACAGCACAACCCAAGCAAAACACCTTTGCAGGCCACACGACCCCCCCGAAGAGCAGCTCAAATTCACTCGCAACCATCTCACCCTCTTCCTTCATTCACTCCTGGGCGTTTCGCTCCACCCCTAGTTGCGGGTCCAGCTTGCTCTTTCTGTCACATCCCCGCGATGAACGGTTTAGCCTGCAGGAGACCCTGCGCCGAGCCATTTTTAAACACATCTGATGCGGCAGGTGTTTCATTGCTCAACAAACAACACCTATAGGGACGGCACAGCCTATGCATCGGTCCTTCGGAGACCGCCCCAGAACGGCCAGAGTTCTCGTCCCCACGCGAGCCTGAGGAAGGCTGGCCGGGCGATGGGCCAATCAGCGTCTACTGGCCATACCACCTTGGATACGTCCGATCTCGGAAGCAAAGCAGAGATGGGTTCGGAAATACTTGGTTGGGACACCTCCTGAGAACACCAGGTATTGTAGACAATTTTGATGACGTTTTGCCATCTTGCCCAGCTCGGCTAGCATTGAGTGGCGCCTTGCTGGACACCGACCTTACGTAAAGTAGAGGCTGGAAGTCCCAAGCATCCCAAGCCCCCCAAGACCTCTAAGATAAGGACGCAACCCTGCCGCCTCTACCAGGCCTCACACCGAGCTCCTTGCCACGGCTAGGAGTGCTTATTGACCCCGCAGCCGGCCGTATGCAAATGATGGCGTTAAAAGCATCTCGCGCTGTGAAGGGGCCAGGCTTTCAGCAGCTGCCCAGGGGATGGTTTTAGAGGGCGACCGCCTAATGAGGGCCAGCAGAAGTAACGTCTTCTTCTTCAAAGAATCTTGTGTAACTAACCCAATCAGACAGCTGCCCAGGAGCTAATGACGCGCCCCTGGGCCTGTGTCGCGCTGCGTTGCGCACGCGGGAGCTTACCCGGAGCCGGATCTCTTGAGGGTTGTAGTCTCGTGGCGGTGACCCGGTCCGTGCCCAGGGAGTCAAACTGAGCGGCGATGTAACAGCGGTAGATGCAGGACGACTACGCCACCCGTTGAATGCAGCTATGGAGCTGCCGCTGCAGGACAGTCCGCTGAGGCCGGTGGATGGATGGTGCAGCGTAGATGGTATAACCCCCAACGGGAGGGGTATGGCCTCAGGGCAGCAGATGTGGATGATGGGGGTAGCAGGAACCACTCAGAGACGGTGCGGTGTAATTCAGGGTCTTTACTGGTAACAACGATAGACCCTCCCGGAGTACTTGCTAGTGAACGGGGCCTGGTCAGTCCTTGAGCAGATGGGATCTCCCCTGGCCAGGCGGAGTTGTAGGCCTCCCAAACTGACTGTACTCTTCTGGCTACCTTGCTAGAAGCGGATATAAGTAGCCCACGTCCCTGAGTGTACCGTGTGATGCTCACCCGTATGGCCGGTGACTCGGGGCCTTCTAATGGCTTCCGCTCCACGATGGCGGTGCTGGTCCCACGCGTGTGACCGTGCCTTCGGGTTTCTGGGCCTGAGGACCTGAAATCCCCTGCCGGTCGGCTTCTGCTGCTGGGTGTAACATACCTGGCGGCGTCCTTGCATGGTGGTCCATCTCCCACTGTGCAAGAGCGCGCACTTGATCTCCAGTCCAGAATGTCTCTCTGGCTTCCCTCCATGCTGTCTGTTTGTGTCTGTTTCTGCTGCTTAAGGGTGGCGCCCGATCACTTCCTGCTTTTTGTACCTGCTGTGGGTCACACCCCTTGTGCGTCCTCAGCCTATTGCTGTCTGTCACCTGGTATATAGCTCAGCTGCTCCCATCTATTCCTGCCTGAGCATAGTGTTTCATTCAGTGTGTGCTTGCACTCTGAAGGTGCCAGGTCCCGTTCTGTGTTCTCTTGTCTGCCTATCCTGGAGGCTGTATTTCCAGGCCTGTCTGAACACGCTCCTAGCCTGTTCCTCCCGCCTTCTAGGGGCCGATTACCTAGACCCGTTCCTGTATCTTGTCTGACCTGTCTGAACACGCTCCTAGCCTGTTCCTCCCGCCTTCTAGGGGCCGATTACCTAGACCCGCTCCTGTATCTTGTCTGTCCTGTCTGAACACGCTCCTTGCCTGTTCGTCCTGCCTCTCTGGGGGCCGTATTCCCAGACCCGCTCCTGTATCCCGCTGCAGTGTCGGTCTCCTCCGTACACTCAGTTCCAGTCTGAACTCTCTCCTATCCTTTACCTGTTTTGCCTCTATGTCCGTTCCCTTCCTTTTTCTGCAGAGTCTGAACTCGTACCTAACTCCTGCTTGTTGTCTCTGTACTCCCGTTTGTGAGTTTGTGGTCCACTCGCTACTTCTCTGCAAGTACCCTGTGGGTGTCTGGCTCTGCCTTTCCCTTCCTGTCTGTTCCGTGTGGACAGAGCCCTGTCCCCCCTACTCAGCCTTGCCTGCTCTGACTCCTTTGCTCACTGCTCCGGCGGTTCTAGCCTGCTATGTCTCCTTTGCTCACCGCTCCGGCGGTTCTAGTCTGCTCTGACTCCTTTGCTCACCGCTCCGGCGGTTCTAGTCTGCTCTGACTCCTTTGCTCACCGCTCCGGCGGTTCTAGCCTGCTCTGACTCCTTTGCTCACCGCTCCGGCGGTTCTAGTCTGCTCTGACTCCTTTGCTTACCGCTCCGGCGGTTCTAGTCTGCTCTGACTCCTTTGCTTACCGCTCCGGCGGTTCTAGCCTGCTCTGACTCCTTGCTCACTGCTCCGCAGCCTTGCTCCGCTCTGACCCTTTTGCTCACCGCTCCGGCGGTTCTAGTCTGCTCTGACTCCTTTGCTCACCGCTCCGGCGGTTCTAGTCTGCTCTGACTCCTTTGCTCACCGCTCCGGCGGTTCTAGTCTGCTCTGACTCCTTTGCTCACCGCTCCGGCGGTTCTAGTCTGCTCTGACTCCTTTGCTCACCGCTCCGGCGGTTCTAGTCTGCTCTGACTCCTTTGCTCACCGCTCCGGCGGTTCTAGCCTGCTCTGACTCCTTTGCTCACCGCTCCGGCGGTTCTAGCCTGCTCTGACTCCTTTGCTCACCGCTCCGGCGGTTCTAGCCTGCTCTGACTCCTTTGCTCACCGCTCCGGCGGTTCTAGCCTGCTCTGACTCCTTTGCTCACCGCTCCGGCGGTTCTAGCCTGCTCTGACTCCTTTGCTCACCGCTCCGGCGGTTCTAGCCTGCTATGACTCCTTTGCTCACCGCTCCGGCGGTTCTAGCCTGCTCTGACTCCTTGCTCACTGCTCCGCAGCCTTGCTCCGCTCTGACCCTTTTGCTCACTGCTCCGGCAGCCTTGCTCCGCTCTGACCCTTTTGCTCACTGCTCCGGCAGTCCTGTCCTGCCCTGCTTCTGCCCGCTGCTCCGGCAGTCCTGTCCTGCCCTGCTTCTGCCCGCTGCTCCGGCAGTCCTGTCCTGCCCTGCTTCTGCCCGCTGCTCCGGCAGTCCTGTCCTGCCCTGCTTCTGCCCGCTGCTCCGGCAGTCCTGTCCTGCCCTGCTTCTGCCCGCTGCTCCGGCAGTCCTGTCCTGCCCTGCTTGTGCTCGCTGCTCCTGCAGCCCCGTCCTGCTCTGTTCTTGCCCACCGCTTCGGGCATTCCCTCTCTGCTGTGGTTGTCTACCGCATCTGCGGTTCTGTGACCCAGTCTGTACTGGGTCTTAACCTTTCTGTGCTCCAGCCCGTCCTTTCGGCCAGTACCTCCCTGCCTGCATACTCGCCTGTATCCACCCATCTGCATACCTGCCGTGTTTGCTTACATCCACCAGTCTGTGCCAGCCTAACCTGCCTGTTCCAGTAATCCCAGTGTGGGTCAACCCCCGTGTCCGGAGTTTGACCTGGAGTAGCACCTGGTCCCTCTGCCCGGTTTCTCCCTGGTGCACTGGCGTCGTATGCCGTCGTGCCACCTTGGTCGGATCGGCCAGATACTTAGTCACGCCCCTCCGGGCACTCTCCGGTCCATGGTCCAGTGGAACCACAACACCCGCACACACCAGTCAGTCCGGGCGTGTGCATAACAGCATGCTCAGGCCATGGTTCCCGTTGAGCCCCACGGCCTTCGCTCTCTGAGAAGTTTTCCAGCGAATACATGCATTAAAAATAAATAAATAAAATTTATTTTTTTTCTCAGTTGAGTTCCAGGCGAATTACGCACCCGTCCAGATGGATCTATCTGCTCTCGTTCCTGCGGATCCGCCACGTTACTATGGGGATCCAAGACAAAGTCGTGCATTTGTGGAGCAATGCATGCTACACTTCAAGTTCTACCCTCTATGTTTTCCCACCGATCGGGTTAAGGTGGCATTCATTATGTCTTACCTGGCGGGTGATGCCTTGGAATGGATCAACCCCCTATATGAAACACAGGATCCGATCCTCCTGGACCTAATGGCCTTCCTGGTGGCCTTTCTAATGGTCTTCGATGATCCTAACCCGGAGGCTCCTGCTGAAGCTTCACCTCCCAATATCCCGGAGCAGCCCCGATGGGTAATGTGTGTGGGTAGCGCAATAGTCCTCCAGCCCAATGAGACTACTGTCCACCCAGAATCTTCACAGGGTGACTACGCTTTCCGGAATACATCTCCCAACCTCAAGAGGCAGTCCAGACGTGCTAGACGTAGAGGCAAGCCGTCACGCCAGGGTCTGTCCTCCCTGAGACCTCCTCACCCCAACCTTGAAGTCCCTACTGAAGCTTCATCTCCCTGTATCCCGGAGAAGCCCCAACGGGTAATGTGCATGGGTAGTGCTCCGGTTCTCCTGCCCGAAGAGACTTCTGCCCATCCAGACTCCACACAGGAGAACTTCCTGCACCCGGCATCAGATGCTTCACCCACTTTAACCGGTGTGCATGTCCAAGGATGCTCCAAAGCTGTGGTTACCTCTGAGTCTGTGCACCTCTACTACCTGGCGGAGGACCCCCTGTTGCCTCCTGAATCCTCCGGGATACCACTCGATGACAAATGGAGAGAGACTTCTCTACACTCGGTACTCGATACTTTGTCCGCTTCGTCCTGTGAGCCTGACAATCGGTACCCCAAAGTGGTAGTTACCCCCGAGTCTCTACACCCCTCCGACCAGGCGGAGGACCTCCAGTTGTCTCCAGAACCCTTCGGGGTGCTACCTGGTAGCGAAAGGACAGAGACTCTCCTTTACTCTGTACCTGATACCTCGCTCGCTTCGTCCAGTGAGTCCAACCTAGTGTACTCCGAAGCAGAGGTTAATCCCGAGTCTCTACACCCCTCCGACCAGGCGGAGGACCTCCAGTTGTCTCCAGAACCCTTCGGGGTGCCACCTGGTGGTGAATGGACAGAGACTTTCCTATATCCTGGATCTGATACCTCGCTTGCTTCGTCCAGTGAGTCCGACCTTGTGTACTCTGAAGCAGAGGTTACCCTTGAGTCTCTACACCCCTCTGACCAGGTGGAGGACCTCCAGTTGTCTCCAGAACCCTTCGGGGTGCCACCTGGTGGTGAATGGACAGAGACTTTCCTATACTCGGTACCCGATACCTCGCCTGCTTCCTCCAGTGAGTCCGACCTAGTGTACTCTGAAGCAGATGTTTTCTCTGAGCCTCTGCACTCTTCTGAGCCGGCGGAGGACCTCCAGTTGTTTCCTGAATTCTCCGGGGTACCACCAGATAACAAAGAGACAGTGACTTTTCCTCATTATGTACCTGATAACCCGTCTATTTCTTCCTGTGAGCTTGACAAGATGTACCTCGAAGCAGAGATTACCCCCAAGTCTCTGTCCCCCTCCAACCCGGTGAAGGACTTCCAGTTGTCTCCTGTACCCTCTGGGGTGCCACCTGAAAATATGTGGAGAGAGACTTCCTTGTGTGCTGTTCCTGGTACTCCACCCGTTTCGTCTGTTGCTGAGGATGGCTGGATAGGAGGTAGCATCCTAGCTAACCAGATGAGATCAGTTTTTCCTGTGGACAGTGGAAGTGATCTCCTTGAAGTGAACGACTGGTCCTCGAATTCCCTGCGGAAGATTCTGGCAGGCCTGAAGAAGAGGGGGCGTAAGGGGGGGGGGTACTGTAACATACCTGGCGGCGTCCTTGCATGGTGGTCCATCTCCCACTGTGCAAGAGCGCGCACTTGATCTCCAGTCCAGAATGTCTCTCTGGCTTCCCTCCATGCTGTCTGTTTGTGTCTGTTTCTGCTGCTTAAGGGTGGCGCCCGATCACTTCCTGCTTTTTGTACCTGCTGTGGGTCACACCCCTTGTGCGTCCTCAGCCTATTGCTGTCTGTCACCTGGTATATAGCTCAGCTGCTCCCATCTATTCCTGCCTGAGCATAGTGTTTCATTCAGTGTGTGCTTGCACTCTGAAGGTGCCAGGTCCCGTTCTGTGTTCTCTTGTCTGCCTATCCTGGAGGCTGTATTTCCAGGCCTGTCTGAACACGCTCCTAGCCTGTTCCTCCCGCCTTCTAGGGGCCGATTACCTAGACCCGTTCCTGTATCTTGTCTGACCTGTCTGAACACGCTCCTAGCCTGTTCCTCCCGCCTTCTAGGGGCCGATTACCTAGACCCGCTCCTGTATCTTGTCTGTCCTGTCTGAACACGCTCCTTGCCTGTTCGTCCTGCCTCTCTGGGGGCCGTATTCCCAGACCCGCTCCTGTATCCCGCTGCAGTGTCGGTCTCCTCCGTACACTCAGTTCCAGTCTGAACTCTCTCCTATCCTTTACCTGTTTTGCCTCTATGTCCGTTCCCTTCCTTTTTCTGCAGAGTCTGAACTCGTACCTAACTCCTGCTTGTTGTCTCTGTACTCCCGTTTGTGAGTTTGTGGTCCACTCGCTACTTCTCTGCAAGTACCCTGTGGGTGTCTGGCTCTGCCTTTCCCTTCCTGTCTGTTCCGTGTGAACAGAGCCCTGTCCCCCCTACTCAGCCTTGCCTGCTCTGACTCCTTTGCTCACTGCTCCGGCGGTTCTAGCCTGCTATGACTCCTTTGCTCACCGCTCCGGCGGTTCTAGTCTGCTCTGACTCCTTTGCTCACCGCTCCGGCGGTTCTAGTCTGCTCTGACTCCTTTGCTCACCGCTCCGGCGGTTCTAGCCTGCTCTGACTCCTTTGCTCACCGCTCCGGCGGTTCTAGTCTGCTCTGACTCCTTTGCTTACCGCTCCGGCGGTTCTAGTCTGCTCTGACTCCTTTGCTTACCGCTCCGGCGGTTCTAGCCTGCTCTGACTCCTTGCTCACTGCTCCGCAGCCTTGCTCCGCTCTGACCCTTTTGCTCACCGCTCCGGCGGTTCTAGTCTGCTCTGACTCCTTTGCTCACCGCTCCGGCGGTTCTAGTCTGCTCTGACTCCTTTGCTCACCGCTCCGGCGGTTCTAGTCTGCTCTGACTCCTTTGCTCACCGCTCCGGCGGTTCTAGTCTGCTCTGACTCCTTTGCTCACCGCTCCGGCGGTTCTAGTCTGCTCTGACTCCTTTGCTCACCGCTCCGGCGGTTCTAGCCTGCTCTGACTCCTTTGCTCACCGCTCCGGCGGTTCTAGCCTGCTCTGACTCCTTTGCTCACCGCTCCGGCGGTTCTAGCCTGCTCTGACTCCTTTGCTCACCGCTCCGGCGGTTCTAGCCTGCTCTGACTCCTTTGCTCACCGCTCCGGCGGTTCTAGCCTGCTATGACTCCTTTGCTCACCGCTCCGGCGGTTCTAGCCTGCTCTGACTCCTTGCTCACTGCTCCGCAGCCTTGCTCCGCTCTGACCCTTTTGCTCACTGCTCCGGCAGCCTTGCTCCGCTCTGACCCTTTTGCTCACTGCTCCGGCAGTCCTGTCCTGCCCTGCTTCTGCCCGCTGCTCCGGCAGTCCTGTCCTGCCCTGCTTCTGCCCGCTGCTCCGGCAGTCCTGTCCTGCCCTGCTTCTGCCCGCTGCTCCGGCAGTCCTGTCCTGCCCTGCTTCTGCCCGCTGCTCCGGCAGTCCTGTCCTGCCCTGCTTCTGCCCGCTGCTCCGGCAGTCCTGTCCTGCCCTGCTTGTGCTCGCTGCTCCTGCAGCCCCGTCCTGCTCTGTTCTTGCCCACCGCTTCGGGCATTCCCTCTCTGCTGTGGTTGTCTACCGCATCTGCGGTTCTGTGACCCAGTCTGTACTGGGTCTTAACCTTTCTGTGCTCCAGCCCGTCCTTTCGGCCAGTACCTCCCTGCCTGCATACTCGCCTGTATCCACCCATCTGCATACCTGCCGTGTTTGCTTACATCCACCAGTCTGTGCCAGCTTAACCTGCCTGTTCCAGTAATCCCAGTGTGGGTCAACCCCCGTGTCCGGAGTTTGACCTGGAGTAGCACCTGGTCCCTCTGCCCGGTTTCTCCCTGGTGCACTGGCGTCGTATGCCGTCGTGCCACCTTGGTCGGATCGGCCAGATACTTAGTCACGCCCCTCCGGGCACTCTCCGGTCCATGGTCCAGTGGAACCACAACACCCGCACACGCCAGTCAGTCCGGGCGTGTGCATAACAACATGCTCAGGCCATGGTTCCCGTTGAGCCCCACGGCCTTCGCTCTCTGAGAAGTTTTCCAGCGAATACATGCATTAAAAATAAATAAATAAAATTTATTTTTTTTCTCAGTTGAGTTCCAGGCGAATTACGCACCCGTCCAGATGGATCTATCTGCTCTCGTTCCTGCGGATCCGCCACGTTACTATGGGGATCCAAGACAAAGTCGTGCATTTGTGGAGCAATGCATGCTACACTTCAAGTTCTACCCTCTATGTTTTCCCACCGATCGGGTTAAGGTGGCATTCATTATGTCTTACCTGGCGGGTGATGCCTTGGAATGGATCAACCCCCTATATGAAACACAGGATCCGATCCTCCTGGACCTAATGGCCTTCCTGGTGGCCTTTCTAATGGTCTTCGATGATCCTAACCCGGAGGCTCCTGCTGAAGCTTCACCTCCCAATATCCCGGAGCAGCCCCGATGGGTAATGTGTGTGGGTAGCGCAATAGTCCTCCAGCCCAATGAGACTACTGTCCACCCAGAATCTTCACAGGGTGACTACGCTTTCCGGAATACATCTCCCAACCTCAAGAGGCAGTCCAGACGTGCTAGACGTAGAGGCAAGCCGTCACGCCAGGGTCTGTCCTCCCTGAGACCTCCTCACCCCAACCTTGAAGTCCCTACTGAAGCTTCATCTCCCTGTATCCCGGAGAAGCCCCAACGGGTAATGTGCATGGGTAGTGCTCCGGTTCTCCTGCCCGAAGAGACTTCTGCCCATCCAGACTCCACACAGGAGAACTTCCTGCACCCGGCATCAGATGCTTCACCCACTTTAACCGGTGTGCATGTCCAAGGATGCTCCAAAGCTGTGGTTACCTCTGAGTCTGTGCACCTCTACTACCTGGCGGAGGACCCCCTGTTGCCTCCTGAATCCTCCGGGATACCACTCGATGACAAATAGAGAGAGACTTCTCTACACTCGGTACTCGATACTTTGTCCGCTTCGTCCTGTGAGCCTGACAATCGGTACCCCAAAGTGGTAGTTACCCCCGAGTCTCTACACCCCTCCGACCAGGCGGAGGACCTCCAGTTGTCTCCAGAACCCTTCGGGGTGCTACCTGGTAGCGAAAGGACAGAGACTCTCCTTTACTCTGTACCTGATACCTCGCTCGCTTCGTCCAGTGAGTCCAACCTAGTGTACTCCGAAGCAGAGGTTAATCCCGAGTCTCTACACCCCTCCGACCAGGCGGAGGACCTCCAGTTGTCTCCAGAACCCTTCGGGGTGCCACCTGGTGGTGAATGGACAGAGACTTTCCTATATCCTGGATCTGATACCTCGCTTGCTTCGTCCAGTGAGTCCGACCTTGTGTACTCTGAAGCAGAGGTTACCCTTGAGTCTCTACACCCCTCTGACCAGGTGGAGGACCTCCAGTTGTCTCCAGAACCCTTCGGGGTGCCACCTGGTGGTGAATGGACAGAGACTTTCCTATACTCGGTACCCGATACCTCGCCTGCTTCCTCCAGTGAGTCCGACCTAGTGTACTCTGAAGCAGATGTTTTCTCTGAGCCTCTGCACTCTTCTGAGCCGGCGGAGGACCTCCAGTTGTTTCCTGAATTCTCCGGGGTACCACCAGATAACAAAGAGACAGTGACTTTTCCTCATTATGTACCTGATAACCCGTCTATTTCTTCCTGTGAGCTTGACAAGATGTACCTCGAAGCAGAGATTACCCCCAAGTCTCTGTCCCCCTCCAACCCGGTGAAGGACTTCCAGTTGTCTCCTGTACCCTCTGGGGTGCCACCTGAAAATATGTGGAGAGAGACTTCCTTGTGTGCTGTTCCTGGTACTCCACCCGTTTCGTCTGTTGCTGAGGATGGCTGGATAGGAGGTAGCATCCTAGCTAACCAGATGAGATCAGTTTTTCCTGTGGACAGTGGAAGTGATCTCCTTGAAGTGAACGACTGGTCCTCGAATTCCCTGCGGAAGATTCTGGCAGGCCTGAAGAAGAGGGGGCGTAAGGGGGGGGGTACTGTAACATACCTGGCGGCGTCCTTGCATGGTGGTCCATCTCCCACTGTGCAAGAGCGCGCACTTGATCTCCAGTCCAGAATGTCTCTCTGGCTTCCCTCCATGCTGTCTGTTTGTGTCTGTTTCTGCTGCTTAAGGGTGGCGCCCGATCACTTCCTGCTTTTTGTACCTGCTGTGGGTCACACCCCTTGTGCGTCCTCAGCCTATTGCTGTCTGTCACCTGGTATATAGCTCAGCTGCTCCCATCTATTCCTGCCTGAGCATAGTGTTTCATTCAGTGTGTGCTTGCACTCTGAAGGTGCCAGGTCCCGTTCTGTGTTCTCTTGTCTGCCTATCCTGGAGGCTGTATTTCCAGGCCTGTCTGAACACGCTCCTAGCCTGTTCCTCCCGCCTTCTAGGGGCCGATTACCTAGACCCGTTCCTGTATCTTGTCTGACCTGTCTGAACACGCTCCTAGCCTGTTCCTCCCGCCTTCTAGGGGCCGATTACCTAGACCCGCTCCTGTATCTTGTCTGTCCTGTCTGAACACGCTCCTTGCCTGTTCGTCCTGCCTCTCTGGGGGCCGTATTCCCAGACCCGCTCCTGTATCCCGCTGCAGTGTCGGTCTCCTCCGTACACTCAGTTCCAGTCTGAACTCTCTCCTATCCTTTACCTGTTTTGCCTCTATGTCCGTTCCCTTCCTTTTTCTGCAGAGTCTGAACTCGTACCTAACTCCTGCTTGTTGTCTCTGTACTCCCGTTTGTGAGTTTGTGGTCCACTCGCTACTTCTCTGCAAGTACCCTGTGGGTGTCTGGCTCTGCCTTTCCCTTCCTGTCTGTTCCGTGTGAACAGAGCCCTGTCCCCCCTACTCAGCCTTGCCTGCTCTGACTCCTTTGCTCACTGCTCCGGCGGTTCTAGCCTGCTATGACTCCTTTGCTCACCGCTCCGGCGGTTCTAGTCTGCTCTGACTCCTTTGCTCACCGCTCCGGCGGTTCTAGTCTGCTCTGACTCCTTTGCTCACCGCTCCGGCGGTTCTAGCCTGCTCTGACTCCTTTGCTCACCGCTCCGGCGGTTCTAGTCTGCTCTGACTCCTTTGCTTACCGCTCCGGCGGTTCTAGTCTGCTCTGACTCCTTTGCTTACCGCTCCGGCGGTTCTAGCCTGCTCTGACTCCTTGCTCACTGCTCCGCAGCCTTGCTCCGCTCTGACCCTTTTGCTCACCGCTCCGGCGGTTCTAGTCTGCTCTGACTCCTTTGCTCACCGCTCCGGCGGTTCTAGTCTGCTCTGACTCCTTTGCTCACCGCTCCGGCGGTTCTAGTCTGCTCTGACTCCTTTGCTCACCGCTCCGGCGGTTCTAGTCTGCTCTGACTCCTTTGCTCACCGCTCCGGCGGTTCTAGTCTGCTCTGACTCCTTTGCTCACCGCTCCGGCGGTTCTAGCCTGCTCTGACTCCTTTGCTCACCGCTCCGGCGGTTCTAGCCTGCTCTGACTCCTTTGCTCACCGCTCCGGCGGTTCTAGCCTGCTCTGACTCCTTTGCTCACCGCTCCGGCGGTTCTAGCCTGCTCTGACTCCTTTGCTCACCGCTCCGGCGGTTCTAGCCTGCTCTGACTCCTTTGCTCACCGCTCCGGCGGTTCTAGCCTGCTATGACTCCTTTGCTCACCGCTCCGGCGGTTCTAGCCTGCTCTGACTCCTTGCTCACTGCTCCGCAGCCTTGCTCCGCTCTGACCCTTTTGCTCACTGCTCCGGCAGTCCTGTCCTGCCCTGCTTCTGCCCGCTGCTCCGGCAGTCCTGTCCTGCCCTGCTTCTGCCCGCTGCTCCGGCAGTCCTGTCCTGCCCTGCTTCTGCCCGCTGCTCCGGCAGTCCTGTCCTGCCCTGCTTCTGCCCGCTGCTCCGGCAGTCCTGTCCTGCCCTGCTTCTGCCCGCTGCTCCGGCAGTCCTGTCCTGCCCTGCTTGTGCTCGCTGCTCCTGCAGCCCCGTCCTGCTCTGTTCTTGCCCACCGCTTCGGGCATTCCCTCTCTGCTGTGGTTGTCTACCGCATCTGCGGTTCTGTGACCCAGTCTGTACTGGGTCTTAACCTTTCTGTGCTCCAGCCCGTCCTTTCGGCCAGTACCTCCCTGCCTGCATACTCGCCTGTATCCACCCATCTGCATACCTGCCGTGTTTGCTTACATCCACCAGTCTGTGCCAGCCTAACCTGCCTGTTCCAGTAATCCCAGTGTGGGTCAACCCCCGTGTCCGGAGTTTGACCTGGAGTAGCACCTGGTCCCTCTGCCCGGTTTCTCCCTGGTGCACTGGCGTCGTATGCCGTCGTGCCACCTTGGTCGGATCGGCCAGATACTTAGTCACGCCCCTCCGGGCACTCTCCGGTCCATGGTCCAGTGGAACCACAACACCCGCACACGCCAGTCAGTCCGGGCGTGTGCATAACAGCATGCTCAGGCCATGGTTCCCGTTGAGCCCCACGGCCTTCGCTCTCTGAGAAGTTTTCCAGCGAATACATGCATTAAAAATAAATAAATAAAATTTATTTTTTTTCTCAGTTGAGTTCCAGGCGAATTACGCACCCGTCCAGATGGATCTATCTGCTCTCGTTCCTGCGGATCCGCCACGTTACTATGGGGATCCAAGACAAAGTCGTGCATTTGTGGAGCAATGCATGCTACACTTCAAGTTCTACCCTCTATGTTTTCCCACCGATCGGGTTAAGGTGGCATTCATTATGTCTTACCTGGCGGGTGATGCCTTGGAATGGATCAACCCCCTATATGAAACACAGGATCCGATCCTCCTGGACCTAATGGCCTTCCTGGTGGCCTTTCTAATGGTCTTCGATGATCCTAACCCGGAGGCTCCTGCTGAAGCTTCACCTCCCAATATCCCGGAGCAGCCCCGATGGGTAATGTGTGTGGGTAGCGCAATAGTCCTCCAGCCCAATGAGACTACTGTCCACCCAGAATCTTCACAGGGTGACTACGCTTTCCGGAATACATCTCCCAACCTCAAGAGGCAGTCCAGACGTGCTAGACGTAGAGGCAAGCCGTCACGCCAGGGTCTGTCCTCCCTGAGACCTCCTCACCCCAACCTTGAAGTCCCTACTGAAGCTTCATCTCCCTGTATCCCGGAGAAGCCCCAACGGGTAATGTGCATGGGTAGTGCTCCGGTTCTCCTGCCCGAAGAGACTTCTGCCCATCCAGACTCCACACAGGAGAACTTCCTGCACCCAGCATCAGATGCTTCACCCACTTTAACCGGTGTGCATGTCCAAGGATGCTCCAAAGCTGTGGTTACCTCTGAGTCTGTGCACCTCTACTACCTGGCGGAGGACCCCCTGTTGCCTCCTGAATCCTCCGGGATACCACTCGATGACAAATGGAGAGAGACTTCTCTACACTCGGTACTCGATACTTTGTCCGCTTCGTCCTGTGAGCCTGACAATCGGTACCCCAAAGTGGTAGTTACCCCCGAGTCTCTACACCCCTCCGACCAGGCGGAGGACCTCCAGTTGTCTCCAGAACCCTTCGGGGTGCTACCTGGTAGCGAAAGGACAGAGACTCTCCTTTACTCTGTACCTGATACCTCGCTCGCTTCGTCCAGTGAGTCCAACCTAGTGTACTCCGAAGCAGAGGTTAATCCCGAGTCTCTACACCCCTCCGACCAGGCGGAGGACCTCCAGTTGTCTCCAGAACCCTTCGGGGTGCCACCTGGTGGTGAATGGACAGAGACTTTCCTATATCCTGGATCTGATACCTCGCTTGCTTCGTCCAGTGAGTCCGACCTTGTGTACTCTGAAGCAGAGGTTACCCTTGAGTCTCTACACCCCTCTGACCAGGTGGAGGACCTCCAGTTGTCTCCAGAACCCTTCGGGGTGCCACCTGGTGGTGAATGGACAGAGACTTTCCTATACTCGGTACCCGATACCTCGCCTGCTTCCTCCAGTGAGTCCGACCTAGTGTACTCTGAAGCAGATGTTTTCTCTGAGCCTCTGCACTCTTCTGAGCCGGCGGAGGACCTCCAGTTGTTTCCTGAATTCTCCGGGGTACCACCAGATAACAAAGAGACAGTGACTTTTCCTCATTATGTACCTGATAACCCGTCTATTTCTTCCTGTGAGCTTGACAAGATGTACCTCGAAGCAGAGATTACCCCCAAGTCTCTGTCCCCCTCCAACCCGGTGAAGGACTTCCAGTTGTCTCCTGTACCCTCTGGGGTGCCACCTGAAAATATGTGGAGAGAGACTTCCTTGTGTGCTGTTCCTGGTACTCCACCCGTTTCGTCTGTTGCTGAGGATGGCTGGATAGGAGGTAGCATCCTAGCTAACCAGATGAGATCAGTTTTTCCTGTGGACAGTGGAAGTGATCTCCTTGAAGTGAACGACTGGTCCTCGAATTCCCTGCGGAAGATTCTGGCAGGCCTGAAGAAGAGGGGGCGTAAGGGGGGGGGTACTGTAACATACCTGGCGGCGTCCTTGCATGGTGGTCCATCTCCCACTGTGCAAGAGCGCGCACTTGATCTCCAGTCCAGAATGTCTCTCTGGCTTCCCTCCATGCTGTCTGTTTGTGTCTGTTTCTGCTGCTTAAGGGTGGCGCCCGATCACTTCCTGCTTTTTGTACCTGCTGTGGGTCACACCCCTTGTGCGTCCTCAGCCTATTGCTGTCTGTCACCTGGTATATAGCTCAGCTGCTCCCATCTATTCCTGCCTGAGCATAGTGTTTCATTCAGTGTGTGCTTGCACTCTGAAGGTGCCAGGTCCCGTTCTGTGTTCTCTTGTCTGCCTATCCTGGAGGCTGTATTTCCAGGCCTGTCTGAACACGCTCCTAGCCTGTTCCTCCCGCCTTCTAGGGGCCGATTACCTAGACCCGTTCCTGTATCTTGTCTGACCTGTCTGAACACGCTCCTAGCCTGTTCCTCCCGCCTTCTAGGGGCCGATTACCTAAACCCGCTCCTGTATCTTGTCTGTCCTGTCTGAACACGCTCCTTGCCTGTTCGTCCTGCCTCTCTGGGGGCCGTATTCCCAGACCCGCTCCTGTATTCCGCTGCAGTGTCGGTCTCCTCCGTACACTCAGTTCCAGTCTGAACTCTCTCCTATCCTTTACCTGTTTTGCCTCTATGTCCGTTCCCTTCCTTTTTCTGCAGAGTCTGAACTCGTACCTAACTCCTGCTTGTTGTCTCTGTACTCCCGTTTGTGAGTTTGTGGTCCACTCGCTACTTCTCTGCAAGTACCCTGTGGGTGTCTGGCTCTGCCTTTCCCTTCCTGTCTGTTCCGTGTGAACAGAGCCCTGTCCCCCCTACTCAGCCTTGCCTGCTCTGACTCCTTTGCTCACTGCTCCGGCGGTTCTAGCCTGCTCTGACTCCTTTGCTCACCGCTCCGGCGGTTCTAGTCTGCTCTGACTCCTTTGCTCACCGCTCCGGCGGTTCTAGTCTGCTCTGACTCCTTTGCTCACCGCTCCGGCGGTTCTAGCCTGCTCTGATTCCTTTGCTCACCGCTCCGGCGGTTCTAGTCTGCTCTGACTCCTTTGCTTACCGCTCCGGCGGTTCTAGTCTGCTCTGACTCCTTTGCTTACCGCTCCGGCGGTTCTAGCCTGCTCTGACTCCTTGCTCACTGCTCCGCAGCCTTGCTCCGCTCTGACCCTTTTGCTCACCGCTCCGGCGGTTCTAGTCTGCTCTGACTCCTTTGCTCACCGCTCCGGCGGTTCTAGCCTGCTCTGACTCCTTTGCTCACCGCTCCGGCGGTTCTAGTCTGCTCTGACTCCTTTGCTCACCGTTCCGGCGGTTCTAGTCTGCTCTGACTCCTTTGCTCACCGCTCCGGCGGTTCTAGTCTGCTCTGACTCCTTTGCTCACCGCTACGGCGGTTCTAGTCTGCTCTGACTCCTTTGCTCACCGCTCCGGCGGTTCTAGTCTGCTCTGACTCCTTTGCTCACCGCTCCGGCGGTTCTAGCCTGCTCTGACTCCTTTGCTCACCGCTCCGGCGGTTCTAGCCTGCTCTGACTCCTTTGCCCACCCGCTCCGGCGGTTCTAGCCTGCTCTGACTCCTTTGCTCACCGCTCCGGCGGTTCTAGCCTGCTCTGACTCCTTTGCTCACCGCTCCGGCGGTTCTAGCCTGCTCTGACTCCTTTGCTCACCGCTCCGGCGGTTCTAGCCTGCTCTGACTCCTTTGCTCACCGCTCCGGCGGTTCTAGCCTGCTCTGACTCCTTGCTCACTGCTCCGCAGCCTTGCTCCGCTCTGACCCTTTTGCTCACTGCTCCGGCAGCCTTGCTCCGCTCTGACCCTTTTGCTCACTGCTCCGGCAGTCCTGTCCTGCCCTGCTTCTGCCCGCTGCTCCGGCAGTCCTGTCCTGCCCTGCTTCTGCCCGCTGCTCCGGCAGTCCTGTCCTGCCCTGCTTCTGCCCGCTGCTCCGGCAGTCCTGTCCTGCCCTGCTTCTGCCCGCTGCTCCGGCAGTCCTGTCCTGCCCTGCTTCTGCCCGCTGCTCCGGCAGTCCTGTCCTGCCCTGCTTGTGCTCGCTGCTCCTGCAGCCCCGTCCTGCTCTGTTCTTGCCCACCGCTTCGGGCATTCCCTCTCTGCTGTGGTTGTCTACCGCATCTGCGGTTCTGTGACCCAGTCTGTACTGGGTCTTAACCTTTCTGTGCTCCAGCCCGTCCTTTCGGCCAGTACCTCCCTGCCTGCATACTCGCCTGTATCCACCCATCTGCATACCTGCCGAGTTTGCTTACATCCACCAGTCTGTGCCAGCCTAACCTGCCTGTTCCAGTAATCCCAGTGTGGGTCAACCCCCGTGTCCGGAGTTTGACCTGGAGTAGCACCTGGTCCCTCTGCCCGGTTTCTCCCTGGTGCACTGGCGTCGTATGCCGTCGTGCCACCTTGGTCGGATCGGCCAGATACTTAGTCACGCCCCTCCAGGCACTCTCCGGTCCATGGTCCAGTGGAACCACAACACCCGCACACGCCAGTCAGTCCGGGCGTGTGCATAACACTGGGTAAGAGTTAGTCCCCACAGCCTCGGACGCCGGGTCCGGTAAGAAAGCTTCTCAGTCAGGGCGAGCTCTGCAGCTGCCAGCCCCTGACTCGTAGTAGTATTGCTTCTGCTGTTTCTTGTCTCTACTCTCCTTGACTGCTAACCCTGCTTCAGCCCCGGGTTTATATAGGGGAAGTTCTTCCCCTCCCAAGACTGGGCAGGAGGTGTGGCATGCACAGGATCCCTGACCAAAGGACCTCCCACCTGCTCTCAGACATAACATCTCTATCACTGTGGCAACCAGACCCCTGGGGTGTCACATTCCCCCCTAGTGAAATTTAGTACTCCGGGACTAAACATATTTTAGAAAAACATAACAAGATAAAAACAATAATAATACAATAAGAAAAACATATAAAGTTGGTTACGGCATGTCCGTAACCGGGTGCAGTCTTTGAAGAAAAGCAAGGTGTCCATTTCACCAAAACAGGGAGACGTAACCAGGTAGGGGTTTGTCCTACCCCGAGTCCTTAACAGTCTTTAGTCCGTCCTGGGTTACGCTCCAACTATGTACAAGGATTCCCGGTAAATCCACCAAGGATTCCTAAAAATAACTGGAAACACAAAATTATACACAAGCAACAATACACAGATAAACATAAATAAAACAATTTATACACTTCAAATCCTCCAGCGTGCGGGTAACTGGCCTCTAGTGGCCCTAGTGGACCTACGGAGCTGACTGTCTGGCCCTGAACTACAGGGTGTAGGAGCTGTCAAGGGTAAACTGGGCAGCTGTCTACCGGCTCTTTGTCTCACTAGGGGTACGGCAGGCTCACTATAAGCAGAGGGTTGATCCTCCTGTTCTGCTTGTGTGGAGTCTTCTGCCTCCTGGACCGGCTGTTCTTCCAGCTCTACCTGTTGCTCCGTAGGTGCTTGGGATGCTGGTTGGAGGAAGGTGAGTACGGGTACCACAACTGCACCATTGACTTGAGTCCAAGACCGAGGGAAGTCCCCGAGCACAGTACTAACCATATCTTCCCTTTCCTCTACGGGTCGATGGTCTTCTTGTTCCTCTTCAGGGTTCCTCAGTTGTTCGGGACACTTCTTCAGGTGGTCCCGGGATACAATGGCTGTGGTTTCCCCTCCGTCTTTACTGATGGTACAAACCTTCGGGTTCTCGTGGCTTGAGGGCAGTACGGTGTACGGGTCCTTCTCCCACTGGTCGTCCAACTTGTGGAGCCGTCTCTTCCTCTTCAAGACCTGCTCTCCGGGTACCAGGGGAACAGCGGGAGCATACTGGTTGTAAGTTTTCTCTTGTCTTTCCCTAGCCTGACAGAGACTTCGCTCCACGCTCTCCTGTACTCTCCGGTACTGCTGCTGCCTCTCTGTGTCCCAGTCTGTTTTTGGTGAAGTGTCCTCGGGTGTCAGGACTCCCATTTCCAGGTCAACAGGTAACTTACCAGGTCTTGCCCTCATTAGGTAAGCCGGGGTACAGTTGGTGGAACCTACCGGGATGTGGTTGTATAGGTCCACCAGATCGGGCAACTTCTCAGGCCACAGACTGCGTTCTTCCAGGGGCAACGTTTTTAGAAGATCCATTACCACCTGGTTCATTTTCTCACAAAGTCCATTAGTTTGCGGATGGTAGGGTGTCGTCCTTATCTTCCGGCAGCCATACAGATTGCAGAATTCCTGGAAGACCTCCGCTTCAAAGGCAGGTCCCTGGTCCGTCAGCACTTGGTCCGGGTACCCGTGTGGACGGCAAAAGTGCTGCTGAAAGGCTCTAGCTGCTGTTTGAGCCGTTAAGTCCTTGACGGGGACGACAACCAGAAACCGGGAGTAATGATCCACGATGGTTAACGCGTAGACGTAGCCACTTCTGCTTGGGGTCAGTTTTACATGATCCAAGGCTACCAGTTCCAACGGTTGCCGGGTGACGATGGACTGCAGGGGAGTCTTCTGGCTGGCACGGTCCTTCCTTCTCAGGTTGCACGGGCCACAGTCTCTGCACCACTTCTCGATGGTTCCCCTCATGCCTACCCAGTGGAACCGCTCGCGCAGCAGGAACTCCAGCTTCTTCCACCCGAAGTGTCCAGCTCCGTCGTGGTATGCCTCCATCACCATGGCTGCGTCTCTTCGTGGCACCACTACTTGCCAGAGTAATTCATGCGTCCGGGAGTTAACCATTCTGCGGCACAACTTCCCTTTGTAAAGGAACAGTCGACTCTTCTCTGCCCATAGTTGTTTGGCTTCCTCCGGAGCGTCTGGTTCAAGGCGAGCCTCCGGCCGAGTCAGCATCTCCTTCACCAGTCGGACGGCAGGGTCGCTGTCTTGCGTTTCCGCCCAGTTGTAGTGGGGTAAGGGGTTCAACGTAGCAGCCTGCTTACTCCTTACCCGGTGGGAATACTGGATAGTCCCATGACGGTGGAACGCAGGGAGTTCAACTTCTTCCAGTCCCTCCGGATCTTCTCCTCCGTCCGGCAGGTTGGGCATCCTGGACAGGGCGTCCGCGTTGGTATTGGAGCGTCCTGCCCGGTATTTGATTATGAACTCGTAGTTGGACAGACGGGCCATCCACCTCTGCTCCAGGGCACCGAGTCTTGCCGTGTCCAGGTGTGTCAACGGGTTGTTATCCGTGTACACGGTGAACCGGGAAGAAGCGAGGTAATGCTTAAAGCGCTCGGTGACTGCCCATACTACGGCCAGGAACTCTAGCTTAAATGAGCTGTAATTCTCGGGGTTCCTTTCGGTGGGTCGCAGTTTTCGGCTGGCGTAGGCGATTACTCGTTCCTTCCCCTGCTGGATCTGGGACAGTACGGCTCCTAGCCCGATGTTACTGGCGTCGGTGTAGAGGATAAAGGGCTGGCTATAATCCGGGTACGCCAGGATTTAGTCCCCCGTGAGGGCCATCTTCAGCTGGCGGAAGGACTCTTCTTCCAGCTTCTCCCATTTGAAGGGCGGCTTCTGGTTCTTGGCCTTCCGGGACTGGCCTATCAGGAGGTCCTGCATAGGTGCTGCCTTTTTGGTGAAACCGGGAATAAACCTTCGGTAGTAGCCTACCAACCCGAGGAACTGCCGCACTTCTTTTACGCTGGAGGGGCTTGGCCATTCCTTAATTGCGGTGATCTTATCAGGGTCGGGAGCCACTCCGTCAGCGCTCACCACGTGTCCCAGGTACTGCACCTTTGGTTTCAGGAGGTGACACTTGGAGGGTTTCACCTTTAGGCCGTAACTTGCCAGAGCTTCGAACACTTCCGCCAGGTGTTTCAGGTGGTCCTCATACGTCTTGGAATATACGATGACATCGTCCAGGTACAACAGGACCGTCTCGAAGTTTCTGTGGCCCAGACAACACTCCATTAGTCGTTGGAAGGTTCCCGGTGCGTTGCAGAGTCCGAACGGCATGCAGGTGAACTCGCTAAGTCCCATCGGGGTGGTGAATGCGGTCTTCTCCCGGTCCGCCTCTGCTACAGGAACCTGCCAGTACCCGCTAGTGAGATCCAAGGTAGAGAAGAAGTTAGCAGATCTTAAAGCAGCCAATGACTCCTCTATCCTTGGTAAGGGGTACGCATCCTTGTGTGTGATACGATTGATTTTCCGGTAATCTACACACATCCTCATGGTGTTGTCTTTCTTTCGGACTAAGACTAGTGGAGCTGCCCAGGGGCTACAGCTATCCCTGATCACCCCAGCCTCCTTCATGTCTCTAAGCATCCCCTTGGCGTGTTGGTAGTGGGCAGGGGGTACGGGTCGATACCTCTCTTTTATAGGAGGATGGTCTCCCGTGGGGATGTGGTGTTCTACCCCCTTGACTCGCCCGAAGTCTAACGGGTGTTTACTGAACACTCTCTCGTACTCCTGAACCACCCGATAGACTCCTTGTTTCTGGTGGGCGGGAGTGGAGTCAGTACCCAGATGTAGTTGCTGACACCAGTCCTCCATGTTTTTCTTAGAGCCGTTACCTTCCTCCGGGTGAGATGGAGGCAAGGGTTCCACAGATTGTATAGAATTTTGGTTAATGGTATATAATTTGGCTAGCGTGGCATACCGGGGCAGGTACACTTCCCTCTCCCCGATATTTATTATGCGAACGGGCACCCTCCCATGGCGTACATCAACCACCCCCCGTGCTGTCAAAATGGTGGGCCTACTGTCCGAGTAAACTGGTTCTACCATTGCCTGGTAATCTCTACCTCTCAGACCAATAGCTGCCCGGCACCAAATCATCATTTCACTTTTTGGGGGCATGGCAATAGGAAAAGGGTCACACATTCTTACGCTACCAATCTCACCGCCGGAGAGTTCCACCTGTTGCCGTCGCATCAGTGCCCGGATCTCTTTCTGGAGCACCCGCTGCTCGCCGGAGCTGGCGTTCTTGGCAACCTACTGTAAAAGGAAAATCACCTCTGCAAGACAATTTTCAATTACATTAGTTCCTAGAGTTATTTTTGGGTGACTCTCATGTTTGTCAATATCTACAATGATCAGTCCCTGTGCTGCCAGTTCGACTCTACCGATTTTGATGGTCACCTCTTTAAATCCGATCTGTGGCACGGGCTGGCCATTGCTGGCGATGATACTCAAGTCGTCGTCAGGGTAGCGGGTAATATCCGAGTCATTCCAGTACTGCTTAAACAGCACGTACGGGATGGTGGTGACCTGTGACCCAGTGTCCAGTAGGGCACTCATGGGAATGCCATCCAGTAC
>NW_027362764.1:692759724-692859724 GCF_046119375.1 Phyllobates terribilis
TTCCTTTTTTCACAAGCGCACATGTGGCACCCCAGGGGTCTGGTTTCCACAGTAATGTAATGTTATGTCTGAGAGCAGGTGGGAGGTCCTTTGGTCAGGGATCCTGTGCATGCCACACCTCCTGCCCAGTCTTGGGAGGGGAAGAACTTCCTCTATATAAACCCGGGGCTGAGGCAGGGTTAGGAGTAGAGAAGAAGCAGAGACAAGAAACAGTCATAGGAAGAAACAGCAGAAGCTCAGTGGGAGCAATACTACTATGAGTCAGGGGCTGGCAGCTGCAGAGCTCGCCCTGACTGAGAAGCTTTCTTACCGGACCCGGCGTCCGAGGCTGTGGGGACTAACTCTTACCCAGCAGCAGAAGCCGACCGGCAGGGGATTTCAGGTCCTCAGGCCCAGAAACCCGAAGGCAAGGTCACACGCGTGGGACCAGCACCGCCAACGTGGAGCGGAAGCCATTAGAAGGCCCCGAGTCACCGGCCATACGGGTGAGCACCACACGGCACACTCAGGGACGTGGGCTACTTATATCCGCTTCTAGCAAGGTAGCCAGAAGAGTACAGTCAGTTTGGGAGGCCTACAACTCCACCTGGCCAGGGGAGATCCCATCTGCTCAAGGACTGACCAGGCCCCGTTCGCTAGCAAGTACTCCGGGAGGGTCTATCGTTGTTACCAGTAAAGACCCTGAATTACACCGCACCGTCTCTGAGTGGTTCCTGCTACCCCCATCTTCCACGTCGGCTGCCCTGAGGCCATACCCCTCCCGTTGGGGGTTATACTATCACGCTGCACAATTCTACATCGGCCTCAGTGGTCTGCCCTGCAGCGGCAGCTCCATAGCTGCAAATCAACGGGTGGCGTAGTCGACACTCAAATAACACCTATCAAGACTGCCACACACTGAGTTTGACTCCCTGGGCACGGACCGGGTCCCCGCCACTCGGAGACTACAACCCTCATCTGATCCGGTTCCGGGTAAGCCCCCGAGCGCGAGACGCTGCGTGACACAGCAGGCCCAGGGGCGCGTCAACTTTGGCGTAGTCGGCAGGATTTCGTGCCCGCAACCACCGGGTACTGCGTGCCTGAAAAAGAGACTTTCAAACTCACCTGTGGTGAAGATTCCCGCCATCCGGCGCCATTTTCAGCCTTCTTCCCGTCATCTGTGAAGATTCCCGCCATCCGGCGCCATCTTCAGCCTTCTTCTCGCCATCCGTGGAGTTTTCCCGCCGTTGGACGCCATCTTGAGGACGCCGCGCAGGAAGAAGAGGGGCGTGGACTCCGAAAAGCCCGCGAGAACTGAAGCCCCGCCTCACGTCCGGACGTTGCATAAGGTCCTGGAAGGAGCCCAGCAGACGCCGACGTCACCGGAGCGCGACGGAAGGTCCTCAACCCTGACGATCCACTGCGGAGCCGCGGCCTACGGAAGAGGATCATCGCAAGGTAGGCCACGGTCCACTAGGGGGGAGAAGGATGTCGGATACGGAGGAGAGCTTCACCGCTTCAACCCCCGCCAGCGCCACCGCTGTCGCGGTCATGCCTTTCACCATGCCCTATATCCCGGGGGCAGCCTGGCTACCCCAGTACTCAGGGGAGTCACATACCCTGCAGGACTTTAGAGAAAGGCTGGATAGCCTCTTCCAGGTGTACCCCCTCACAGAAGAGCAAAAAGTGAGCATCCTGGTGGCCCAATTAACCGGAGCAGCCCGAAGGGAGGTAAAGTCCTGGCCACCTGGGGGGAGGACTGTCGCAGGGATACTAACCCGGCTGAAGGACACCTTTGATACCCGCACCTCAGCCGAGATCAAGCTTAGATTCTACGGGTGCAAACAGCGGGCCCATGAGAGTATAAGGGACTATGCCCTGAACCTACAAGAGGCCCTGAGAGCCGTTAAGCAGACCGACCCTGACGGCGTGGGAGACGAGGACAGGCTGTTGACTGAACAATTTATAGAGGGTTTATATTGCAATGCCCACCGAACCCAGTTGCGGGCAATGGCCCTACAGGACCCTCATCTGGGATTTGCACAGTTCAAGGACAGAGCCATCCGGGTGCTCCGAGAACCGGCACCGGATGGCGTTGTGACCCACAGGCGCCCAGCTATCACTTACCACCAGGAGGCGGCGCCCTTGTCGGCAGGGCCTGTAGGGGCTGATGCGCAGGCTTTGAACAATGACCCGGCTCCAGACCTGCACCATCAGGTCCAAGAGCTAGCTAAAAGCGTTGCTGCGTTAACCCGAACTGTGCAGTCTTCACAGGCTTCCACTCCAGGGAAGATCCAGCTGGCATCCGGACCGGAGAACATCCCGTGGCGTCGACCAAGGAGGACCCCACCGGCCAGAGGAAGACCCAGTGACCGGTACAACGAGGACGGACGACCCATCTGCCGCCGCTGCAATCAACCCGGACATATGGCAAGGTACTGTCCTTTAAACTGGCACAACCTGGGGGTAGAGGGCCTACCCCCAGGAAAAAGACCACAAGGCCCATCGAACTGGCGCGACAAATATGTCGGAGGGCGTCCAGTCTTGCCTGTGGTACTGGATGGCATCCCTATGAGTGCCCTACTGGACACCGGGTCACAGGTCACCACCATTCCGTACGTGCTCTTCAAGCAGTACTGGAATGACTCGGATATAACCCGCTACCCTGACGACGACTTGAGTATCATCGCCAGCAATGGTCAGCCCGTGCCACAGATCAGATTTAAAGAGGCGACCATTAAAATTGGTAGAGTCGAACTGGCAGCATAGGGACTGATTATTGTAGACATTGACAAACACGAGAGTCACCCAAAGATAACGCTAGGAACTAATGTAATTGAAAATTGTCTTGCAGAGGTGATTTTCCTTTTACAACAGGTTGCCAAGAACGCCAGCTCCGGCGAGCAGCGAGTGCTCCAGAAAGAGATCCGGGCACTGAGGCGACGGCAACAGGTGGAACTCTCCGGCGGTGAGATTGGTAGCGTAAGAATGTGTGACCCTTTCCCTATTGCCATGCCCCCAAAAAGTGAAATGATGATTTGGTGCCGGGCAGCTATTGGTCCGAGAGGTAGGGATTACCAGGCAATGGTAGAACCAGTTTACTCAGACAGTAGGCCCACCATTTTGACAGCACGGGGGGTGGTTCATGTACGCCATGGGAGGGTGCCCGTTCGCCTAATAAATATCGGGAAGAGGGAAGTATACCTACCCCGGTATGCCACGCTAGCCAAATTATATACCATCAACCAAAACTCTATACAGTCTGTGGAACCCTTGCCTCCATCTCACCCGGAGGAAGGTAACGGCTCTAAGAAAGTAATGGAGGATTGGTGTCAGCAACTACACTTGGGAACTGACTCCACTCCCTCCCACCAGAAACAGGGAGTCTACCGGGTGGTTCAAGAGTATGAGAGAGTGTTTAGTAAACACCCGTTAGACTTCGGGCGAGTTAAGGGGGTAGAACACCGCATCCCCACGGGAGATCATCCTCCCATAAAAGAGAGGTATCGACCCGTACCCCCTGCACATTACCAACACGCCAAGGGGATGCTTAGAGACATGAAGGAGGCTGGGGTAATCCGGGATAGCTGTAGCCCCTGGGCAGCCCCACTAGTTTTAGTCAAAAAGAAAGACAACACTATGAGGATGTGTGTAGATTACCGGAAAATCAATCGTATCACACACAAGGATGCGTACCCTTTACCAAGGATAGAGGAGTCTTTGGCTGCTTTAAGATCTGCTAACTTCTTCTCTACCTTGGATCTCACTAGCGGGTACTGGCAGGTTCCTGTAGCAGAGGCGGACCGGGAGAAGACCGCATTCACCACCCCGATGGGACTTAGCGAGTTTACCTGTATGCCGTTTGGACTTTGTAACGCACCCGGAACCTTCCAACGATTAATGGAGTGCTGTCTGGGACACAAAAACTTCGAGACGGTCCTGTTGTACCTGGACGATGTCATCGTATATTCCAAGACTTATGAGGACCACCTGAAACATCTGGCGGAAGTGTTCGAAGCCCTGGCAAGTTACGGCCTGAAGGTGAAACCCTCTAAGTGTCACCTCCTGAAGCCAAAGGTGCAGTACCTGGGACACGTGGTGAGCGCTGACGGAGTGGCTCCCGACCCTGATAAGATCACCGCAATTAAGGAATGGCCAAGTCCCTCCAGTATAAAGGAAGTGCGGCAGTTCCTTGGGTTGGTAGGCTATTACTGCAGATTCATCCCCGGTTTCACCAAAAAGGCAGCTCCCATGCAGGACTTCCTGATAGGCCAGTCCCGGAAGGCCAAGAACCAGAAGCCGCCCTTCAGATGGGAGAAATTAGAAGAAGAGTCCTTCCGCCAGCTGAAGATGGCCCTCACGGGGGATGAAATCTTGGCGTACCCCGATTACAGCCAGCCCTTTATCCTCTACACTGACGCAAGTAACATCGGGCTAGGAGCTGTGCTGTCCCAGATCCAGCAGGGGAAAGAACGAGTAATCGCTTACGCCAGCCGAAAACTGCAACCCACCGAGAGAAACCCGGAGAATTACAGCTCCTTTAAGCTAGAGTTCCTGGCAGTGGTGTGGGCAGTCACCGAACGCTTTAAGCACTACCTCGCTTCTTCCCGGTTCATCGTGTACACGGATAACAACCCGTTGACACACCTGGACACAGCAAGACTCGGTGCCCTAGAGCAGAGATGGATGGCTCGTCTGTCCAACTACGAGTTCACAATCAAATACCGGGCAGGACGCTCCAATACCAACGCGGACGCCCTGTCCAGGATGCCAAATCTACCGGACGTAGGAGAAGATCCAGAGGAACTGGAAGAAGTCGAACTCCCTGCGTTCCACCGTCATGGGACTATCCAGTGTTCCCACCGGGTAGGGAGTAAGCAAGCCGCTACGTTTAACCCCTTGCCTCACTACAACTGGGCGGAAACGCAAGACAGCGACCCTGCCGTCCGGCTGGTAAAGGAGATGCTGACTCGGCCAGAGGCTCGCCTTGACCCAGACGCTCCGGAGGAAGCCAAGCAACTGTGGGCAGAAAAGAGTAGACTGTTCCTTTACAAGGGGAAGTTGTGCCGCAGAATGGTTAACTCCCGGACGCATGAACTAATCTGGCAAGTAGTGGTGCCACGAAGAGACGCAGCCATGGTGATGGAGGCATACCACGACGGGGCTGGACACTTCGGATGGAAGAAGCTGGAGTTCCTGCTGCGCGAGCGGTTCCACTGGGTAGGCATGAGGGGAACCATCGAGAGGTGGTGCAGAGACTGTGGCCCGTGCAACCTAAGAAGGAAGGACCGTGCCAGCCAGAAGACTCCCCTGCAGTCCATCGTCACCCGGCAGCCGTTGGAACTGGTAGCCTTGGATCATGTAAAACTGACCCCAAGCAGAAGTGGCTACGTCTACGCGTTAACCATCGTGGATCATTACTCCCGGTTTCTGGTTGTCGTCCCCGTCAAGGACTTAACGGCTCAAACAGCAGCTAGAGCCTTTCAGCAGCACTTTTGCCGTCCACACGGTTACCCGGACCAAGTGCTGACGGACCAGGGACCTGCCTTTGAAGCGGAGGTCTTCCAGGAATTCTGCAATCTGTATGGCTGCCGGAAGATAAGGACGACACCCTACCATCCGCAAACTAATGGACTTTGTGAGAAAATGAACCAGGTGGTAATGGATCTTCTGAAAACGTTGCCCCTGGAAGAACGCAGTCTGTGGCCTGAGAAGTTGCCCGATCTGGTGGACCTATACAACCACATCCCGGTAGGTTCCACCAACTGTACCCCGGCTTACCTAATGAGGGCGAGACCTGGTAAGTTACCTGTTGACCTGGAAATGGGAGTCCTGACACCCGAGGACACTTCACCAGAAGCAGACTGGGACACAGAGAGGCAGCAGCAGTACCGGAGAGTACAGGAGAGCGTGGAGCGAAGTCTCTGTCAGGCTAGGGAAAGACAAGAGAAAACTTACAACCAGTATGCTCCCGCTGTTCCCCTGGTACCCGGAGAGCAGGTCTTGAAGAGAAAAAGACGGCTCCACAAGTTGGACGACCAGTGGGAGAAGGACCCGTACACCGTACTGCCCTCAAGCCACGACAACCCAAAGGTCTGTACCATCAGTAAAGATGGAGGGGAAACCACAACCATTGTATCCCGGGATCACCTGAAGAAGTGTCCCGAACAGCTACGGAACCCTGAAGAGGAACAAGAAGACCCTCGACCCGTAGAGGAAAGGGAAGACATGGTTAGTACTGTGCTCGGAGACTTCCCTCGGTCTTGGACTCAAGTCAATGGCGCAGTTGTGGTACCCGTACTCACCTTCCTCCAACCCGCATCCCAAGCACCTACGGAGCGACAGGTAGAGCTGGAAGAGCAGCCGGACCAGGAGGCAGAAGACTCCACACAAGCAGAACAGGAGGATCAACCCTCTGCTTATAGTGAGCCTGCCGTACCCCTAGTGAGCCAAAGAGCCGGTAGACAGCTGCCCAGTTTACCCTTGACAGCTCCTACACCCTGTAGTTCAGGGCTAGACAGTCAGCTCCGTAGGTCCACTAGGGCCACTAGAGGCCAGTTACCCGCACGTTGGAGGATTTGAAATGTATAAGTTGTTTTATTTGTGGTTACCTGTTTTTCTTATTGCTTGTGTATAATTATGTGTTTCTAGTTGTTTATAGGAGTCTTTGGTGGATTTACCGGGAATCCTGTGTACATAGTTGGAGCGTAACCCAGGACGGACTAAAGACTGTTAAGGACTCGGGGCAGAACAGACCCCTACCTGGTTACGTCTCCCTGTTTTGGTGAAATGGACACCTTGCTTTCTTCAAAGACTGCACCCGGTTACGGATATCCGTGACCACCTTTATGTGTTTCTTCTTATTGTACTATTATTGTTGTTATATCTTGTTATGTTTTTCTGAAATATGTTTAGTCCCGGAGTACTAAATTTCACTAGGGGGGAATGTGGCACCCCAGGGGTCTGGTTTCCACAGTAATGTAATGTTATGTCTGAGAGCAGGTGGGAGGTCCTTTGGTCAGGGATCCTGTGCATGCCACACCTCCTGCCCAGTCTTGGGAGGGGAAGAACTTCCCCTATATAAACCCGGGGCTGAGGCAGGGTTAGGAGTAGAGAAGAAGCAGAGACAAGAAACAGTCATAGGAAGAAACAGCAGAAGCTCAGTGGGAGCAATACTACTATGAGTCAGGGGCTGGCAGCTGCAGAGCTCGCCCTGACTGAGAAGCTTTCTTACCGGACCCGGCGTCCGAGGCTGTGGGGACTAACTCTTACCCAGCAGCAGAAGCCGACCGGCAGGGGATTTCAGGTCCTCAGGCCCAGAAACCCGAAGGCAAGGTCACACGCGTGGGACCAGCACCGCCAACGTGGAGCGGAAGCCATTAGAAGGCCCCGAGTCACCGGCCATACGGGTGAGCACCACACGGCACACTCAGGGACGTGGGCTACTTATATCCGCTTCTAGCAAGGTAGCCAGAAGAGTACAGTCAGTTTGGGAGGCCTACAACTCCGCCTGGCCAGGGGAGATCCCATCTGCTCAAGGACTGACCAGGCCCCGTTCGCTAGCAAGTACTCTGGGAGGGTCTATCGTTGTTACCAGTAAAGACCCTGAATTACACCGCACCGTCTCTGAGTGGTTCCTGCTACCCCCATCTTCCACGTCGGCTGCCCTGAGGCCATACCCCTCCCGTTGGGGGTTATACTATCACGCTGCACAATTCTACATCGGCCTCAGCGGTCTGCCCTGCAGCGGCAGCTCCATAGCTGCAAATCAACGGGTGGCGTAGTCGACACTCAAATAACACCTATCAAGACTGCCACACACTGAGTTTGACTCCCTGGGCACGGACCGGGTCCCCGCCACTCGGAGACTACAACCCTCATCTGATCCGGTTCCGGGTAAGCCCCCGAGCGCGAGACGCTGCGCGACACAGCAGGCCCAGGGGCGCGTCACACACATGCTCCTTTCTTCTTTTCATTTGCTTTCTCTCTTGCGCTATTTAATCCTTGCAAAATACCAGCATCCTTCTCATCACCGTGGGCCTCCAGCATTGTTGCTTATTTACTTTTAATACTAGGCTTCTTTTCACCAGGACCAGCGACTCCCGCATGACTGGAGGCAACCACCGCTGACCTGGAGGCAACCACCGGTAACCTGGAGGCCAGTTTACAGCACAACCCAAGCAAAACACCTTTGCAGGCCACACGACCCCCCCGAAGAGCAGCTCAAATTCACTCGCAACCATCTCACCCTCTTCCTTCATTCACTCCTGGGCGTTTCGCTCCACCCCAAGTTGCGGGTCCAGCTTGCTCTTTCTGTCACATCCCCGCGATGAACGGTTTAGCCTGCAAACAAACAACACCTATAGGGACGGCACAGCCTATGCATCGGTCCTTCGGAGACCGCCCCAGAACGGCCAGAGTTCTCGTCCCCACGCAAGCCTGAGGAAGGCTGGCCGGTCGATGGGCCAAGCAGCGTCTACTGGCCATACCACCTTGGATACGTCCGATCTCGGAAGCAAAGCAGAGATGGGTTCGGAAATACTTGGTTGGGACACCTCCTGAGAACACCAGGTATTGTAGACAATTTTGATGACGTTTTGCCATCTTGCGCAGCTCGGCTAGCATGGAGTGGCGCCTTGCTGGACACCGACCTTACGTAAAGTAGAGGATGGAAGTCCCAAGCCGCCCAAGCCCCCCAAGACCTCTAAGATAAGGACGCAACCCCGCCGCCTCTACCAGGCCTCACACCGAGCTCCTTGCCACGGCTAGGAGTGCTTATTGACCCCGCAGCCGGCCGTATGCAAATGATGGCGTTAAAAGCATCTCGCGCTGTGAAGGGGCCAGGCTTTCAGCAGCTGCCCAGGGGATGGTTTTAGAGGGCGACCGCCTAACGAGGGCCAGCAGAAGTAACGTCTTCTTCTTCAAAGAAGCTTGTGTAACTAACCCAATCAGACAGCTGCCCAGGAGCTAACCTTAGTGCTAGGAAGGAGCGGGAGGGAATTGAGGGGGTGGTTCCTGCTAAGGCCCTGAAATAATAATAAGACAGGCAGGAGAGTCTGACGCATGGTGGTGGAAAAGCTGCAGGTGCAAATAGGGAATGTGGTCTCGTGCGAGCAACTTGTGCATGCTCGCTGTGTGTGAGTGTGCGCTTCCTAGGTACGGCGCGCTGCAGACAGTCAAAAGGGTTGCTCCCTTTCATTAAAAGTTAATCCCCGGCTGCAGGCTATTAGAAAGCAACTAACCGCGCTCTACTCACCCTACCCAGGTCTACCGGTGAGTCTCGCCGCTGCTCCCGGCCTGTGGCATTGGCCGCGGCAGCCGATCAGTGAGCTCAGCGGCTCTGAGCGGGGCGTTCTGTCTACAAGACCTTTTTAAGGAGCCAGCAAAAAAGTGAAGAGAAAGGAAAGCACAAAAGCACCTTGTCTTACTAAGCACTGGAAAGGGCAGCCGGCAACCGGACGTCAAAGTAGAAAAGCAGCAAGTGAGTGGCCTGTCTCTGCCTACGGCCACACCACCCTGACCACACCTGATCTCATCTGATCTTGGAATCTAAGCAGGGTTGGGCCTGGTTAGTACTTGGATGGGAGACCGCCTGGGAATACCAGGTGCTGTAGGCCTTTGCTTTTTCTTACTTCCACAAGCAGGGGTCACTCTCCTCTATGCCTTTTTTCCATTCCTTTTTTCACAAGCGCACACATGCTCCTTTCTTCTTTTCATTTGCTTTCTCTCTTGCGCTATTTAATCCTTGCAAAATACCAGCATCCTTCTCATCACCGTGGGCCTCCAGCATTGTTGCTTATTTACTTTTAATACTAGGTTTCTTTTCACCAGGACCAGCGACTCCCGCATGACTGGAGGCAACCACCGGTAACCTGGAGGCCACTTTACAGCACAACCCAAGCAAAACACCTTTGCAGGCCACACGACCCCCCCCGAAGAGCAGCTCAAATTCACTCGCAACCATCTCACCCTCTTCCTTCATTCACTCCTGGGCGTTTCGCTCCACCCCAAGTTGCGGGTCCAGCTTGCTCTTTCTGTCACATCCCCGCGATGAACGGTTTAGCCTGCAGGAGACCCTGCGCCGAGCCATTTTTAAACACATCTGATGCGGCAGGTGTTTCATTGCTCAACAAACAACACCTATAGGGACGGCACAGCCTATGCATCGGTCCTTCGGAGACCGCCCCAGAACGGCCAGAGTTCTCGTCCCCACGCGAGCCTGAGGAAGGCTGGCCGGGCGATGGGCCAAGCAGCGTCTACTGGCCATACCACCTTGGATACGTCCGATCTCGGAAGCAAAGCAGAGATGGGTTCGGAAATACTTGGTTGGGACACCTCCTGAGAACACCAGGTATTGTAGACAATTTTGATGACGTTTTGCCATCTTGCCCAGCTCGGCTAGCATTGAGTGGCGCCTTGCTGGACACCGACCTTACGTAAAGTAGAGGCTGGAAGTCCCAAGCCTCCCAAGCCCCCCAAGACCTCTAAGATAAGGACGCAACCCCGCCGCCTCTACCAGGCCTCACACCGAGCTCTTTGCCACGGCTAGGAGTGCTTATTGACCCCGCAGCCGGCCGTATGCAAATGATGGCGTTAAAAGCATCTCGCGCTGTGAAGGGGCCAGGCTTTCAGCAGCTGCCCAGGGGATGGTTTTAGAGGGCGACCGCCTAACGAGGGCCAGCAGAAGTAACGTCTTCTTCTTCAAAGAAGCTTGTGTAACTAACCCAATCAGACAGCTGCCCAGGAGCTAACCTCAGTGCTAGGAAGGAGCGGGAGGGAATTGAGGGGGTGGTTCCTGCTAAGGCCCTGAAATAATAATAAGACAGGCAGGAGAGTCTGACGCATGGTGGCGGAAAAGCTGCAGGTGCAAATAGGGAATGTGGTCTCGTGCGAGCAACTTGTGCATGCTCGCTGTGTGTGAGTGTGCGCTTCCTAGGTACGGCGCGCTGCAGACAGTCAAAAGGATTGCTCCCTTTCATTAAAAGTTAATCCCCGGCTGCAGGCTATTAGAAAGCAACTAACCGCGCTCTACTCACCCTACCCAGGTCTACCGGTGAGTCTCGCCGCTGCTCCCGGCCTGTGGCATTGGCCGCGACGCTGACGTTCCGTCGACAGCGCGGCAGCCGATCAGTGAGCTCAGCGGCTCTGAGCGGGGCGTTCTGTCTACAAGACCTTTTTAAGGAGCCAGCAAAAAAGTGAAGAGAAAGGAAAGCACAAAAGCACCTTGTCTTACTAAGCACTGGAAAGGGCAGCCGGCAACCGGACGTCAAAGTAGAAAAGCAGCAAGTGAGAGGCCTGTCTCTGCCTACAGCCACACCACCCTGACCACACCTGATCTCATCTGATCTTGGAATCTAAGCAGGGTTGGGCCTGGTTAGTACTTGGATGGGAGACCGCCTGGGAATACCAGGTGCTGTAGGCTTTTGCTTTTTCTTACTTCCACAAGCAGGGGTCATTCTCCTCTATGCCTTTTTTCCATTCCTTTTTTCACAAGCGCACACATGCTCCTTTCTTCTTTTCATTTGCTTTCTCTCTTGCGCTATTTAATCCTTGAAAAATACCAGCATCCTTCTCATCACCGTGGGCCTCCAGCATTGTTGCTTATTTACTTTTAATACTAGGCTTCTTTTCACCAGGACCAGCGACTCCCGCATGACTGGAGGCAACCACCGCTGACCTGGAGGCAACCACCGGTAACCTGGAGGCCAGTTTACAGCACAACCCAAGCAAAACACCTTTGCAGGCCACACGACCCCCCCCGAAGAGCAGCTCAAATTCACTCGCAACCATCTCACCCTCTTCCTTCATTCACTCCTGGGCGTTTCGCTCCACCCCAAGTTGCGGGTCCAGCTTGCTCTTTCTGTCACATCCCCGCGATGAACGGTTTAGCCTGCAGGAGACCCTGCGCCGAGCCATTTTTAAACACATCTGATGCGGCAGGTGTTTCATTGCTCAACAAACAACACCTATAGGGACGGCACAGCCTATGCATCGGTCCTTCGGAGACCGCCCCAGAACGGCCAGAGTTCTCGTCCCCACGCGATCCTGAAGAAGGCTGGCCGGGCGATGGGCCAAGCAGCGTCTACTGGCCATACCACCTTGGATACGTCCGATCTCAGAAGCAAAGCAGAGATGGGTTCGGAAATACTTGGTTGGGACACCTCCTGAGAACACCAGGTATTGTAGACAATTTTGATGACGTTTTGCCATCTTGCCCAGCTCGGCTAACATGGAGTGGCGCCTTGCTGGACACCGACCTTACGTAAAGTAGAGGCTGGAAGTCCCAAGCCTCCCAAGCCCCCCAAGACCTCTAAGATAAGGAAGCAACCCCGCCGCCTCTACCAGGCCTCACACCGAGCTCCTTGCCACAGCTAGGAGTGCTTATTGACCACGCAGCCGGCCGTATGCAAATGATGGCGTTAAAAGCATCTCTCTCGCGCTGTGAAGGGGCCAGGCTTTCAGCAGCTGCCCAGGGGATGGTTTTAGAGGGCGACCGCCTAACGAGGGCCAGCAGAAGTAACGTCTTCTTCTTCAAAGAAGCTTGTGTAACTAACCCAATCAGACAGCTGCCCAGGAGCTGACCTCAGTGCTAGGAAGGAGCGGGAGGGAATTGAGGGGGTGGTTCCTGCTAAGGCCCTGAAATAATAATAAGACAGGCAGGAGAGTCTGACGCATGGTGGCGGAAAAGCTGCAGGTGCAAATAGGGAATGTGGTCTCGTGCGAGCAACTTGTGCATGCTCGCTGTGTGTGAGTGTGCGCTTCCTAGGTACGGCGCGCTGCAGACAGTCAAAAGGGTTGCTCCCTTTCATTAAAAGTTAATCCCCGGCTGCAGGCTATTAGAAAGCAACTAACCGCGCTCTACTCACCCTACCCAGGTCTACCGGTGAGTCTCGCCGCTGCTCCCGGCCTGTGGCATTGGCCGCGACGCTGACGTTCCGTCTACAGCGCGGCAGCCGATCAGTGAGCTCAGCGGCTCTGAGCGGGGCGTTCTGTCTACAAGACCTTTTTAAGGAGCCAGCAAAAAAGTGAAGAGAAAGGAAAGCACAAAAGCACCTTGTCTTACTAAGCACAGGAAAGGGCAGCCGGCAACCGAACGTCAAAGTAGAAAAGCAGCAAGTGAGAGGCCTGTCTCTGCCTACGGCCACACCACCCTGAACACGCCTGATCTCGTCTGATCTTGGAAGCTTAGCAGGCTTGGGCCTGGTTAGTACTTGGATGGGAGACAGCCTGGGAATACCAGGTGCTGTAGGCTTTTGCTTTTTATTACTTCCACCAGCAGGGGTCACTCTCCTCTATGCCTTTTTTCCATTCCTTTTTTCACAAGCGCACACATGCTCCTTTCTTCTTTTCATTTGCTTTCTCTCTTGCGCTATTTAATCCTTGCAAAATACCAGCATCCTTCTCATCACCGTGGGCCTCCAGCATTGTTGCTTATTTACTTTTAATACTAGGCTTCTTTTCACCAGGACCAGCGACTCCCGCATGACTGGAGGCAACCACCGCTGACCTGGAGGCAACCACTGGTAACCTGGAGGCCAGTTTACAGCACAACCCAAGCAAAACACTTTTGCAGGCCACACGACCCCCCCCGAAGAGCAGCTCAAATTCACTCGCAACCATCTCACCCTCTTCCTTCATTCACTCCTGGGCGTTTCGCTCCAACCCAAGTTGCGGGTCCAGCTTGCTCTTTCTGTCACATCCCCCCGATGAACGGTTTAGCCTGCAGGAGACCCTGCGCCAAGCCATTTTTAAACACATCTGATGCGGCAGGTGTTTCATTGCTCAACAAACAACACCTATAGGGACGGCACAGCCTATGCATCGGTCCTTCGGAGACCGCCCCAGAACGGCCAGAGTTCTCGTCCCCACGCGAGCCTGAGGAAGGCTGGCCGGGCGATGGGCCAAGCAGCGTCTACTGGCCATACCACCTTGGATACATCCGATCTCGGAAGCAAAGCAGAGATGGGTTCGGAAATACTTGGTTGGGACACCTCCTGAGAGCACCAGGTATTGTAGACAATTTTGATGACGTTTTGCCATCTTGCCCAGCTCGGCTAGCATGGAGTGGCGCCTTGCTGGACACCGACCTTACGTAAAGTAGAGGCTGGAAGTCCCAAGCCTCCCAAGCCCCCCAAGACCTCTAAGATAAGGACGCAACCCCGCCGCCTCTACCAGGCCTCACACCGAGCTCCTTGCCACGGCTAGGAGTGCTTATTGACCCCGCAGCCGGCCGTATGCAAATGATGGCGTTAAAAGCATCTCGCGCTGTGAAGGGGCCAGGCTTTCAGCAGCTGCCCAGGGGATGGTTTTAGAGGGCGACCGCCTAACGAGGGCCAGCAGAAGTAACGTCTTCTTCTTCAAAGAATCTTGTGTAACTAACCCAATCAGACAGCTGCCCAGGAGCTAACCTCAGTGCTTGGAAGGAGCGGGAGGGAATTGAGGGGGTGGTTCCTGCTAAGGCCCTGAAATAATAATAAGACAGGCAGGAGAGTCTGACGCATGGTGGCGGAAAAGCTGCAGGTGCAAATAGGGAATGTGGTCTCGTGCGAGCAACTTGTGCATGCTCGCTGTGTGTGAGTGTGCGCTTCCTAGGTACGGCGCGCTGCAGACAGTCAAAAGGGTTGCTCCCTTTCATTAAAAGTTAATCCCCGGCTGCAGGCTATTAGAAAGCAACTAACAGCGCTCTACTCACCCTACCCAGGTCTACCGGTGAGTCTCGCCGCTGCTCCCGGCCTGTGGCATTGGCCGCGACGCTGACGTTCCGTCGACAGCGCGGCAGCCGATCAGTGAGCTCAGCGGCTCTGAGCGGGGCGTTCTGTCTACAAGACCTTTTTAAGGAGCCAGCAAAAAAGTGAAGAGAAAGGAAAGCACAAAAGCACCTTGTCTTACTAAGCACTGGAAAGGGCAGTCGGCAACCGAACGTCAAAGTAGAAAAGCAGCAAGTGAGAGGCCTGTCTCTGCCTACGGTCACACCACGCTGAACACGCCCGATCTCGTCTGATCTTGGAAGCTAAGCAGGGTTGGGCCTGGTTAGTACTTGGATGGGAGACCGCCTGGGAATACCAGGTGCTGTAGGCTTTTGCTTTTTCTTACTTCCACCAGCAAGGGTCACTCTCCTCTATGCCTTTTTTCCATTCCTTTTTTCACAAGCGCACACATGCTCCTTTCTTCTTTTCATTTGCTTTCTCTCTTGCGCTATTTAATCCTTGCAAAATACCAGCATCCTTCTCATCACCGTGGGCCTCCAGCATTGTTGCTTATTTACTTTTAATACTAGGCTTCTTTTCACCAGGACCAGCGACTGCCGCATGACTGGAGACAACCACTGGTAACCTGGAGGCCAGTTTACAGCACAACCCAAGCAAAACACCTTTGCAGGCCACACGACCCCCCCGAAGAGCAGCTCAAATTCACTCGCAACCATCTCACCCTCTTCCTTCATTCACTCCTGGGCGTTTCGCTCCACCCCAAGTTGCGGGTCCAGCTTGCTCTTTCTGTCACATCCCCGCGATGAACGGTTTAGCCTGCAGGAGACCCTGCGCCAAGCCATTTTTAAACACATCTGAAGCGGCAGGTGTTTCATTGCTCAACAAACAACACCTATAGGGACGGCACAGCCTATGCATCGGTCCTTCGGAGACCGCCCCAGAACGGCCAGAGTTCTCGTCCCCACGCGAGCCTGAGGAAGGCTGGCCGGGCGATGGGCCAAGCAGCGTCTACTGGCCATACCACCTTGGATACGTCCGATCTCGGAAGCAAAGCAGAGATGGGTTCGGAAATACTTGGTTGGGACACCTCCTGAGAGCACCAGGTATTGTAGACAATTTTGATGACGTTTTGCCATCTTGCCCAGCTCGGCTAGCATGGAGTGGCGCCTTGCTGGACACCGACCTTACGTAAAGTAGAGGCTGGAAGTCCCAAGCCTCCCAAGCCCCCCAAGACCTCTAAGATAAGGACGCAACCCCGCCGCCTCTACCAGGCCTCACACCGAGCTCCTTGCCACGGCTAGGAGTGCTTATTGACCCCGCAGCCGGCCGTATGCAAATGATGGCGTTAAAAGCATCTCGCGCTGTGAAGGGGCCAGGCTTTCAGCAGCTGCCCAGGGGATGGTTTTAGAGGGCGACCGCCTAACGAGGGCCAGCAAAAGTAACGTCTTCTTCTTCAAAGAAGCTTGTGTAACTAACCCAATCAGACAGCTGCCCAGGAGCTAACCTCAGTGCTTGGAAGGAGCGGGAGGGAATTGAGGGGGTGGTTCCTGCTAAGGCCCTGAAATAATAATAAGACAGGCAGGAGAGTCTGACGCATGGTGGCGGAAAAGCTGCAGGTGCAAATAGGGAATGTGGTCTCGTGCGAGCAACTTGTGCATGCTCGCTGTGTGTGAGTGTGCGCTTCCTAGGTACGGCGCGCTGCAGACAGTCAAAAGGGTTGCTCCCTTTCATTAAAAGTTAATCCCCGGCTGCAGGCTATTAGAAAGCAACTAACCGCGCTCTACTCACCCTACCCAGGTCTACCGGTGAGTCTCGCCGCTGCTCCCGGCCTGTGGCATTGGCCGCGACGCTGACGTTCCGTCGACAGCGCGGCAGCCGATCAGTGAGCTCAGCGGCTCTGAGCGGGGCGTTCTGTCTACAAGACCTTTTTAAGGAGCCAGCAAAAAAGTGAAGAGAAAGGAAAGCACAAAAGCACCTTGTCTTACGAAGCACTGGAAAGGGCAGCCGGCAACCGAACGTCATAGTAGAAAAGCAGCAAGTGAGAGGCCTGTCTCTGCCTACGGTCACACCACCCTGAACACGCCCGATCTTGTCTGATCTTGGAAGCTAAGCAGGGTTGGGCCTGGTTAGTACTTGGATGGGAGACCGCCTGGGAATACCAGGTGCTGTAGGCTTTTGCTTTTTCTTACTTCCACCAGCAAGGGTCACTCTCCTCTATGCCTTTTTTCCATTCCTTTTTTCACAAGCGCACACATGCTCCTTTCTTCTTTTCATTTGCTTTCTCTCTTGCGCTATTTAATCCTTGCAAAATACCAGCATCCTTCTCATCACCGTGGGCCTCCAGCATTGTTGCTTATTTACTTTTAATACTAGGCTTCTTTTCACCAGGACCAGCGACTGCCGCATGACTGGAGGCAACCACCGCTGACCTGGAGGCAACCACTGGTAACCTGGAGGCCAGTTTACAGCACAACCCAAGCAAAACACCTTTGCAGGCCACACGACCCCCCCCGAAGAGCAGCTCAAATTCACTCGCAACCATCTCACCCTCTTCCTTCATTCACTCCTGGGCGTTTCGCTCCACCCCAAGTTGCGGGTCCAGCTTGCTCTTTCTGTCACATCCCCGCGATGAACGGTTTAGCCTGCAGGAGACCCTGCGCCGAGCCATTTTTAAACACATCTGAAGCGGCAGGTGTTTCATTGCTCAACAAACAACACCTATAGGGACGGCACAGCCTATGCATCGGTCCTTCGGAGACCGCCCCAGAACGGCCAGAGTTCTCGTCCCCACGCAAGCCTGAGGAAGGCTGGCCGGGCGATGGGCCAAGCAGCGTCTACTGGCCATACCACCTTGGATACGTCCGATCTCGGAAGCAAAGCAGAGATGGGTTCGGAAATACTTGGTTGGGACACCTCCTGAGAGCACCAGGTATTGTAGACAATTTTGATGACGTTTTGCCATCTTGCCCAGCTCGGCTAGCATGGAGTGGCGCCTTGCTGGACACCGACCTTACGTAAAGTAGAGGCTGGAAGTCCCAAGCCTCCCAAGCCCCCCAAGACCTCTAAGATAAGGACGCAACCCCGCCGCCTCTACCAGGCCTCACACCGAGCTCCTTGCCACGGCTAGGAGTGCTTATTGACCCCGCAGCCGGCCGTATGCAAATGATGGCGTTAAAAGCATCTCGCGCTGTGAAGGGGCCAGGCTTTCAGCAGCTGCCCAGGGGATGGTTTTAGAGGGCGACCGCCTAACGAGGGCCAGCAGAAGTAACGTCTTCTTCTTCAAAGAAGCTTGTGTAACTAACCCAATCAGACAGCTGCCCAGGAGCTAACCTCAGTGCTTGGAAGGAGCGGGAGGGAATTGAGGGGGTGGTTCCTGCTAAGGCCCTGAAATAATAATAAGACAGGCAGGAGAGTCTGACGCATGGTGGCGGAAAAGCTGCAGGTGCAAATAGGGAATGTGGTCTCGTGCGAGCAACTTGTGCATGCTCGCTGTGTGTGAGTGTGCGCTTCCTAGGTACGGCGCGCTGCAGACAGTCAAAAGGGTTGCTCTCTTTCATTAAAAGTTAATCCCCGGCTGCAGGCTATTAGAAAGCAACTAACCGCGCTCTACTCACCCTACCCAGGTCTACCGGTGAGTCTCGCCGCTGCTCCCGGCCTGTGGCATTGGCCGCGACGGTGACGTTCCGTCGACAGCGCGGCAGCCGATCAGTGAGCTCAGCGGCTCTGAGCGGGGCGTTCTGTCTACAAGACCTTTTTAAGGAGCCAGCAAAAAAGTGAAGAGAAAGGAAAGCACAAAAGCACCTTGTCTTACTAAGCACTGGAAAGGGCAGCCGGCAACCGAACGTCAAAGTAGAAAAGCAGCAAGTGAGAGCCCTGTCTCTGCCTACGGCCACACCACCCTGAACATGCCTGATCTCAGAAGCTAAGCAGGGTCGGGCCTGCTTAGTACTTGGATGGGAGACCGCCTGGGAATACCAGGTGCTGTACGCTTTTGCTTTTTCTTACTTCCACAAGCAGGGGTCACTCTCCTCTATGCCTTTTTTCCATTCCTTTTTTCACAAGCGCACACATGCTCCTTTCTTCTTTTCATTTGCTTTCTCTCTTGCGCTATTTAATCCTTGCAAAATACCAGCATCCTTCTCATCACCGTGGGCCTCCAGCATTGTTGCTTATTTACTTTTAATACTAGGCTTCTTTTCACCAGGACCAGCGACTCCCGCATGACTGGAGGCAACCACCGCTGACCTGGAGGCAACCACCGGTAACCTGGAGGCCAGTTTACAGCACAACCCAAGCAAAACACCTTTGCAGGACACACGGCCCCCCCGAAGAGCAGCTCAAATTCACTCGCAACCATCTCACCCTCTTCCTTCATTCACTCCTGGGCGTTTCGCTCCACCCCAAGTTGCGGGTCCAGCTTGCTCTTTCTGTCACATCCCCGCGATGAACGGTTTAGCCTGCAGGAGACCCTGCGCCGAGCCATTTTTAAACACATCTGAAGCGGCAGGTGTTTCATTGCTCAACAAACAACACCTATAGGGACGGCACAGCCTATGCATCGGTCCTTCGGAGACCGCCCCACGCGAGCCTGAGGAAGGCTGGTCGGGCAATGGGCCAAGCAGCGTCTACTGGCCATACCACCTTGGATACGTCCGATCTCGGAAGCAAAGCAGAGATGGGTTCGGAAATACTTGGTTGGGACACCTCCTGAGAACACCAGGTATTGTAGACAATTTTGATGACGTTTTGCCATCTTGCCCAGCTCGGCTAGCATGGAGTGGCGCCTTGCTGGACACCGACCTTACGTAAAGTAGAGGCTAGAAGTCCCAAGCCTCCCAAGCCCCCCAAGACCTCTAAGATAAGGACGCAACCCCGCCGCCTCTACCAGGCCTCACACCGAGCTCCTTGCCACGGCTAGGAGTGCTTATTGACCCCGCAGCCGGCCGTATGCAAATGATGGCGTTAAAAGCATCTCGCGCTGTGAAGGGGCCAGGCTTTCAGCAGCTGCCCAGGGGATGGTTTTAGAGGGCGACCGCCTAACGAGGGCCAGCAGAAGTAACGTCTTCTTCTTCAAAGAAGCTTGTGTAACTAACCCAATCAGACAGCTGCCCAGGAGCTAACCTCAGTGCTAGGAAGGAGCGGGAGGGAATTGAGGGGGTGGTTCCTGCTAAGGCCCTGAAATAATAATAAGACAGGCAGGAGAGTCTGACGCATGGTGGCGGAAAAGCTGCAGGTGCAAATAGGGAATGTGGTCTCGTGCGAGCAACTTGTGCATGCTCGCTGTGTGTGAGTGTGCGCTTCCTAGGTACGGCGCGCTGCAGACAGTCAAAAGGGTTGCTCCCTTTCATTAAAAGTTAATCCCCGGCTGCAGGCTATTAGAAAGCAACTAACCGCGCTCTACTCACCCTACCCAGGTCTACCGGTGAGTCTCGCCACTGCTCCCGGCCTGTGGCATTGGCCGCGACGCTGACGTTCCGTCGACAGCGCGGCAGCCGATCAGTGAGCTCAGCGGCTGTGAGCGGGGCGTTCTGTCTACAAGACCTTTTTAAGGAGCCAGCAAAAAAGTGAAGAGAAAGGAAAGCACAAAAGCACCTTGTCTTACTAAGCACTGGAAAGGGCAGCCGGCAACCGGACGTCAAAGTAGAAAAGCAGCAAGTGAGAGGTTTGCCTCTTCCTCCGGCCACACCACCCTGAACACGCTTGATCTCGTCTGATCTTGGAAGCTAAGCAGGGTCGGGCCTGGTTAGTACTAGGATGGGAGACCGCCTGGGAATACCAGGTGCTGTAGGCTTTTGCTTTTTCTTACTTCCACCAGCAGGGGTCACTCTCCTCTATGCCTTTTTTCCATTCCTTTTTTCACAAGCGCACACATGCTCCTTTCTTCTTTTCATTTGCTTTCTCTCTTGCGCTATTTAATCCTTGCAAAATACCAGCATCCTTCTCATCACCGTGGGCCTCCAGCATTGTTGCTTATTTACTTTTAATACTAGGCTTCTTTTCACCAGGACCAGCAACTCCCGCATGACTGGAGGCAACCACCGCTGACCTGGAGGCAACCACTGGTAACCTGGAGGCCAGTTTACAGCACAACCCAAGCAAAACACCTTTGCAGGCCACACGACCCCCCCCGAAGAGCAGCTCAATTTCACTCGCAACCATCTCATCCTCTTCCTTCATTCACTCCAGGGCGTTTCGCTCCACCCCAAGTTGCGGGTCCAGCTTGCTCTTTCTGTCACATCCCCGCGATGAACGGTTTAGCCTGCAGGAGACCCTGCGCCGAGCCATTTTTAAACACATCTGATGCGGCAGGTGTTTCATTGCTCAACAAACAACACCTATAGGGACGGCACAGCCTATGCATCGGTCCTTCGGAGACCGCCCCAGAACGGCCGAGTTCTCGTCCCCACGCGAGCCTGAGGAAGGCTGGCCGGGCGATGGGCCAAGCAGCGTCTACTGGCCATACCACCTTGGATACGTCCGATCTCGGAAGCAAAGCAGAGATGGGTTCGGAAATACTTGGTTGGGACACCTCCTGAGAACACCAGGTATTGTAGACAATTTTGATGACGTTTTTCCATCTTGCCCAGCTCGGCTAGCATGGAGTGGCGCCTTGCTGGACACCGACCTTACGTAAAGTAGAGGCTGGAAGTCCCAAGCCTCCCAAGCCCCCCAAGACCTCTAAGATAAGGACGCAACCCCGCCGCCTCTACCAGGCCTCACACCGAGCTCCTTGCCACGGCTAGGAGTGCTTATTGACCCCGCAGCCGGCCGTATGCAAATGATGGCGTTAAAAGCATCTCGCGCTGTGAAGGGGCCAGGCTTTCAGCAGCTGCCCAGGGGATGGTTTTAGAGGGCGACCGCCTAACGAGGGCCAGCAGAAGTAACGTCTTCTTCTTCAAAGAAGCTTGTGTAACTAACCCAATCAGACAGCTGCCCAGGAGCTAACCTCAGTGCTAGGAAGGAGCGGGAGGGAATTGAGGGAGTGGTTCCTGCTAAGGCCCTGAAATAATAATAAGACAGGCAGGAGAGTCTGACGCATGGTGGCGGAAAAGCTGCAGGTGCTGACGCGCCCCCTGGGCCAGTGTTGTTTGGGGGATACCCGGAGCCGGATCAGATGGGGGGTTGTAGTCTCCGAGTGGCGGTGACCCGGTCCGTGCCCAGGGTGTCAAACTCAGTGTGTGGCAGTCCTACAGATGTTGCTGGATGTTCTTTAGTGTCGACTACGCCACCCGTTGATTTGCGGTCAATACGGCCGCCGCTGCAGCAGGGTCCGCTGAGGCTGGTGGTGTGTGTGCAGCTTCTGGTAGTATAACCCCCAACGGGAGGGGTATAGCCTCAGGGGGTCAGTTGTAGAGGACGGTGGTTGTGGTGGTGCAGTGAGGATGGTAATCAGACTCAGAGTCGGGCTGTGCAGTTCAGGGTTTTTACTTACTGCTGTTGTGCTGGTCACTCCGGCCTTGAGTGACCGCCCGAGCCGTGCTGCGTCCACCAGGTCCTGGACTCGGCCAACCCCCAGGTAATTCTGGAGCGTGATCCTGAGCTCCCTTTCTGACGTTCCTTTTCTCTGGCCTTCCCCACCAGGGATCCACTTATGTCCGGCTCCCTCGGGCCTCTTGTTGGTAAAACCCTTGTCTCTGGGTTCCCTGACCCTATACTCGGTGTGCCTTCGCAGTGGATTTAGTGGGGGGTCGTGGCAGATCCTGCCCACAACCTCCGGTCTCTGGCTGAGGATTAGTGCCCTCCACCAGCTTGGGATCCGGTACCCTTGTGCCAACCCTTCACCCTTCTGGTTGTATTTGGGCTCTTGGGGTTCCCTCTTCTTCCCCTCTGGGTCCTTCTTTTCTCCTCTCTCTCTTCTTTCAGGACTGCTTGACCCTCTACAAAAGACTGACTGGTAACTGTCTGCCTGTCTGACCCTGATCTAAGATGGTTCCCACCTTATATACTCCCTCTATGTGTGAGCTCAGGTGACCAGCACCCAATGAGCTCCTAGCATTACCCAGACTGCTCCCCCTATCTGCCCCTACACTACTGGGATGTTCCACCCCCCTCCCACTCCAGCCAGGGACAGACACTGTCGTACCTGCACATAAACTGGTGGGAGTACCGTCGATCTGTCCCCCGGAAATGGGATGTATGTAGTGCATGCAGCCTACTGAGCTCAGTTCCACACTCCATCCTTACCCGGGAGTGGAATACCACACCTCTGGAGTGAGGTGCAATACCCCTGTAGCAGCCGAATCCTCAGGGTGCTACATTCCCCCCTGGTAAATCACAGCACGTCCTCGGGCTGTAAGAGAATAAAACATCAAACATACAAAATTTTTTTTTTTTCATAAAACATAAACAAATAAAACATCATATATATATATCAGCATAAAACTTCTTCATAATAAACATTCTTATAAACTTTTCTTGTTCCTCCGGCCACGGTGCGACTTGTGACCGGGTAAAGTGCGACAGTCTCTTTTAGAAACACGGTTTCCTAAAAAAACAGTAGGGGGCGCCTTAAAAAGCGCAACTATATACAAGGGGAGGTATGGCCGCTCTCAGTCCTCGGCCAGTGGGATTAAGGGACACACGGGTTAACAGTTCACTCTTGTCCCAACGGGGACATATTTAAAGCAGCAACAGTTCACTGTACCCCGACGGGTAACTATTTACAGTCTCTTTACCGTAACGACGGCGTCCTCCTGCTCCTTCTTTGTCTTCAGACCCGTCCGGGTCCTCTTGCTCCTCCTCACACCGCAGCTCCTCCTCCGTCAGGCGATGTACATGGAGGGCGTAGGGTCCTTTGGCACACTTGTGCCGGGTGAACGTGACCTCGTCCCCTACGTACAGGTCACGACCTCTGTGTCCCTCCGGCAGATGGCTTTCTACGTCTCTGCGGGTTACAAAGACGTCGCCGTGGGTATGATGGTCTCTTATGAAGCCCCACCCATGCTGCAGGTTGAATTTAATCACAGTCCCGGTGGTACGGGGACCATGAGCTGCACGGGGGTTCCTCATGGTCCGGCTCTTCTGCCCTGCGCTCTGTTCCTGCAGCCGCTGCTCACGGATCCGCCTCTCTTTCCGCTCTTGCTCGAAGGCTGCCAACTGCTGGCGGCAGCACTCCACTCGCTCTGCTGCGGCTGCCCGCGTTTCTTGAGTGAACCCCATGAGGTCTCCTCCAGTGGGGTCCCACTCGAATTGTGCTTCTTCTAGCGGGAGCGGGGTTCTCCTGACGGGCTTCGGAGCCGGAATCAGGGGCTCGCACAGGGGCCTTGCTCTTTGGAGTTCCAGTTGGTAGTACTCCTGGGGCCAAACAAAGGGCTGCCCATCCGGGCACGTGTGCTGGGCAAATAGATCTTCGCCCAGGTGCGGCACTCGAGATGTTGAGGGCGCGTTGATGGTAGCGGCGCCCGGGTCGACCAGGCCTTGCGACCAGGCTTGGGGCACCCTAAAGGTAAAGGGCACCGTAAGGACGGCGGCGCCCGGGGTTACTCGGCCTTGCGACCAGGCCGGTGGCTCCGCGGAGGTAGGGGGCGCTGTTGGAATTGCGGCGCCCGGAGGTACTAGACCTTGCGACCAGGCCGATGGTATTTCCTGCTTCGCCGCGCTCAGAGTTGAGGCGCGTGACGTCACAGGGGTCGCGGCCGCGGCTTCTGCTTGAGGCCTAGTCTGGCACGGTGACGATGCAGCGACGGGCACGGCAGGGGGAATTTCGGGCTCTGCGACGGGGAGCTGGGACAGGTACACGGTTTCTCGGCTCGGGGTAGAGACGTCCCCTTTACCTGCCTCCGTCCGTTCAGCTCCCTTCTCGGCGCTGTCTCCGGCCTTCATTCCTCCTGCGCCATCCTCAGAGGCGGTCTGTCTCCTCGTCTCGGGCGGCGTGCTCCGCTGACGGGTTCCGGTCTGCTGGGCCATCTCACGGCTCCACTCCGTCAGCGTGTCTTGCTGCACCTGGACCATCCTCCGTGCGAGGCCCTCCAGCGCGGTCTGTGCACACTCCCGGTCTCGGGGGAGCTGTGCTAGGATCTCCACTAAGCCTAGTGGGGTTGTTGCTTGCAGCAGGCTCCTGACCACTGGGTCGGTGCTGCCTGTCTCTCCCTCCATCTCCGGGTACGCTTTCTCTGGACTCCTCTCCAGACTTCTTGTCTCCGGGTGCGCTCCCTCTGGACTCCTCCAGGCTGCACCCATCTTCGCTCCTTTGTTCTGTCTCCGCCCACATTGAGGGTGGTCCCGGGGCAACTTAGTGATTGTCAGTTCCAGGGGCAGTTCTCTCACGCTGATGGACACTTCCAGCATCACAGTCTCTGTTGGTGGGCGCGGTTTCCGCTTTTGGCGCCATTCTTCGACCTGGCCCACGATGGGAGGTGGCCTTTTGCCACCCTCTGGCACGCCCATAATGGCGTCCGCTCTTCCAAGGCGGGAAATCTTTGGAAATGGCGGGAATCGTCTCCCAGTGGCGGGAAACTCCATGGATGGCGGGAAAAAGCTGCAAATGGCGGACAACCGGCGGAAAAACGACCTGTGATGGGGTCCGTTGGCGGGGACCCTCCGGAACCGGCGGGAGACTTCTTTTTGAGGTAACGGTGAACTTTCCTTCAGGCACGCAGTACCCGGTTGTTGCGGGCACGTGATCCTGCCGACTACGCCAAAATTGACGCGCCCCCTGGGCCAGTGTTGTTTGGGGGATACCCGGAGCTGGATCAGATGGGGGGTTGTAGTCTCCGAGTGGCGGTGACCCGGTCCGTGCCCAGGGTGTCAAACTCAGTGTGTGGCAGTCCTACAGATGTTGCTGGATGTTCTTTAGTGTCGACTACGCCACCCGTTGATTTGCGGTCAATACGGCCGCCGCTGCAGCAGGGTCCGCTGAGGCTGGTGGTGTGTGTGCAGCTTCTGGTAGTATAACCCCCAACGGGAGGGGTATAGCCTCAGGGGGTCAGTTGTAGAGGACGGTGGTTGTGGTGGTGCAGTGAGGATGGTAATCAGACTCAGAGTTGGGCTGTGCAGTTCAGGGTTTTTACTTACTGCTGTTGTGCTGGTCACTCCGGCCTTGAGTGACCGCCCGAGCCGTGCTGCGTCCACCAGGTCCTGGACTCGGCCAACCCCCAGGTAATTCTGGAGCGTGATCCTGAGCTCCCTTTCTGACGTTCCTTTTCTCTGGCCTTCCCCACCAGGGATCCACTTATGTCCGGCTCCCTCGGGCCTCTTGTTGGTAAAACCCTTGTCTCTGGGTTCCCTGACCCTATACTCGGTGTGCCTTCGCAGTGGATTTAGTGGGGGGTCGTGGCAGATCCTGCCCACAACCTCCGGTCTCTGGCTGAGGATTAGTGCCCTCCACCAGCTTGGGATCCGGTACCCTTGTGCCAACCCTTCACCCTTCTGGTTGTATTTGGGCTCTTGGGGTTCCCTCTTCTTCCCCTCTGGGTCCTTCTTTTCTCCTCTCTCTCTTCTTTCAGGACTGCTTGACCCTCTACAAAAGACTGACTGGTAACTGTCTGCCTGTCTGACCCTGATCTAAGATGGTTCCCACCTTATATACTCCCTCTATGTGTGAGCTCAGGTGACCAGCACCCAATGAGCTCCTAGCATTACCCAGACTGCTCCCCCTATCTGCCCCTACACTACTGGGATGTTCCACCCCCCTCCCACTCCAGCCAGGGACAGACACTGTCGTACCTGCACATAAACTGGTGGGAGTACCGTCGATCTGTCCCCCGGAAATGGGATGTATGTAGTGCATGCAGCCTACTGAGCTCAGTTCCACACTCCATCCTTACCCGGGAGTGGAATACCACACCTCTGGAGTGAGGTGCAATACCCCTGTAGCAGCCGAATCCTCAGGGTGCTACAGTGCAAATAGGGAATGTGGTCTCGTGCGAGCAACTTGTGCATGCTCGCTGTGTGTGAGTGTGCGCTTCCTAGGTACGGCGCGCTGCAGACAGTCAAAAGGGTTGCTCCCTTTCATTAAAAGTTAATCCCCGGCTGCAGGCTATTAGAAAGCAACTAACCGCGCTCTACTCACCCTACCCAGGTCTACCGGTGAGTCTCGCCGCTGCTCCCGGCCTGTGGCATTGGCCGCGACGCTGACGTTCCGTCGACAGCGCGGCAGCCGATCAGTGAGCTCAGCGGATCTGAGCGGGGCGTTCTGTCTACAAGACCTTTTTAAGGAGCCAGCAAAAAAGTGAAGAGAAAGGAAAGCACAAAATCACCTTGTCTTACTAAGCACTGGAAAGGGCAGCCGGCAACCGGACGTCAAAGTAGAAAAGCAGCAAGTGAGAGGCTTCTCTCTGCCTACGGCCACACCACCCTGAACACGCCTGATCTCGTCTGATCTTGGAAGCTAAGCAGGGTTGGGCCTGGTTAGTACTTGGATGGGAGACTGCCTGGGAATACCAGGTGCTGTAGGCTTTTGCTTTTTCTTACTTCCACAAGCAGGGGTCACTCTCCTCTATGCCTTTTTTCCATTCCTTTTTTCACAAGCGCACACATGCTCCTTTCTTCTTTTCATTTGCTTTCTCTCTTGCGCTATTTAATCCTTGCAAAATACCAGCATCCTTCTCATCACCGTGGGCCTCCAGCATTGTTGCTTATTTACTTTTAATACTAGGCTTCTTTTCACCAGGACCAGCGACTCCCGCATGACTGGAGGCAACCACCGCTGACCTGGAGGCCAGTTTACAGCACAACCCAAGCAAAACACCTTTGCAGGCCACACGACCCCCCCGAAGAGCAGCTTAAATTCACTCGCAACCATCTCACCCTCTTCCTTCATTCACTCCTGGGCGTTTCGCTCCACCCCAAGTTGTTCGTCCAGCTTGCTCTTTCTGTCACATCCCCGCGATGAACGGTTTAGCCTGCAGGAGACCCTGCGCCGAGCCATTTTTAAACACATCTGATGCGGCAGGTGTTTCATTGCTCAACAAACAACACCTATAGGGACGGCACAGCCTATGCATCGGTCCTTCGGAGACCGCCCCAGAACGGCCAGAGTTCTCGTCCCCACGCAAGCCTGAGGAAGGCTGGCCGGTCGATGGGCCAAGCAGCGTCTACTGGCCATACCACCTTGGATATGTCCGATCTCGGAAGCAAAGCAGAGATGGGTTCGGAAATACTTGGTTGGGACACCTCCTGAGAACACCAGGTATTGTAGACAACTTTGATGACTTTTTGCCATCTTGCGCAGCTCGGCTAGCATGGAGTGGCGCCTTGCTGGACACCGACCTTACGTAAAGTAGAGGCTGGAAGTCCCAAGCCTCCCAAGACCTCTAAGATAAGGACGCAACCCCGCCGCCTCTACCAGGCCTCACACCGAGCTCCTTGCCACGGCTAGGAGTGCTTATTGACCCCGCAGCCGGCCGTATGCAAATGATGGCGTTAAAAGCATCTCGCGCTGTGAAGGGGCCAGGCTTTCAGCAGCTGCCCAGGGGATGGTTTTAGAGGGCGAACGCCTAACGAGGGCCAGCAGAAGTAACGTCTTCTTCTTCAAAGAAGCTTGTATAACTAACCCAATCAGACAGCTGCCCAGGAGCTAACCTCAGTGCTAGGAAGGAGCGGGATGGAATTGAGGGGGTGGTTCCTGCTAAGGCCCTGAAATAATAATAAGACAGGCAGGAGAGTCTGACGCATGGTGGCGGAAAAGCTGCAGGTGCAAATAGGGAATGTGGTCTCGTGCGAGCAACTTGTGCATGCTCGCTGTGCGTGAGTGTGCGCTTCCTAGGTACGGCGCGCTGCAGACAGTCAAAAGGGTTGCTCCCTTTCATTAAAAGTTAATCCCCGGCTGCAGGCTATTACAAAGCAACTAACCGCGCTCTACTCATCCTACCCAGGTCTACCGGTGAGTCTCGCCGCTGCTCCCGGCCTGTGGCATTGGCCGCGACGCTGACGTTCCGTCGACAGCGCGGCAGCCGATCAGTGAGCTCAGCGGCTGTGAGCGGGGCGTTCTGTCTACAAGACCTTTTTAAGGAGCCAGCAAAAAAGTGAAGAGAAAGGAAAGCACAAAAGCACCTTGTCTTACTAAGCACTGGAAAGGGCAGCCGGCAACCGGACGTCAAAGTGGAAAAGCAGCAAGTGAGAGGCCTGTCTCTGCCTACGGCCACACCACCCTGAGCACGCCCAATCTCATCTGATCTCGGAAGCTAAGCAGGGTTGGGCCTGGTTAGTACTTGGATGGGAAACCGCCTGGGAATACCAGGTGCTGTAGGCTTTTGCTTTTTCTTACTTCCACCAGCATGGGTCACTCTCCTCTATGCCTTTTTTCCATTCCTTTTTTCACAAGCGCACACATGTTCCTTTCTTCTTTTCATTTGCTTTCTCTCTTGCGCTATTTAATCCTTGCAAAATACCAGCATCCTTCTCATCACCGTGGGCCTCCAGCATTGTTGCTTATTTACTTTTAATACTAGGCTTCTTTTCACCAGGACCAGCGACTCCCGCATGACTGGAGGCAACCACCGCTGACCTGGAGGTAACCACCGGTAACCTGGAGGCCAGTTTACAGCACAACCCAAGCAAAACACCTTTGCAGGCCACACAACCCCCCCGAAGAGCAGCTCAAATTCACTCGCAACCATCTCACCCTCTTCCTTCATTCACTCCTGGGCGTTTCGCTCCACCCCAAGTTGCGGGTCCAGCTTGCTCTTTCTGTCACATCCCCGCGATGAACGGTTTAGCCTGCAGGAGACCCTGCGCCGAGCCATTTTTAAACACATCTGATGCGGCAGGTGTTTCATTGCTCAACAAACAACACCTATAGGGACGGCACAGCCTATGCATCGGTCCTTCGGAGACCGCCCCAGAACGGCCAGAGTTCTCGTCCCCACGCGAGCCTGAGGAAGCCTAGCCGGGCGATGGGCCAAGCAGCGTCTACTGGCCATACCACCTTGGATACGTCCGATCTCGGAAGCAAAGCAGAGATGGGTTCGGAAATACTTGGTTGGGACACCTCCTGAGAACACCAGGTATTGTAGACAATTTTGATGACGTTTTGCCATCTTGCCCAGCTCGGCTAGCATTGAGTGGCGCCTTGCTGGACACCGACCTTACGTAAAGTAGAGGCTGGAAGTCCCAAGCCTCCCAAGCCCCACAAGACCTCTAAGATAAGGACGCAACCCCGCCGCCTCTACCAGGCCTCACACCGAGCTCCTTGCCATGGCTAGGAGTGTTTATTGACCCCGCAGCCGGCCGTATGCAAATGATGGCGTTAAAAGCATCTCGCGCTGTGAAGGGGCCAGGCTTTCAGCAGCTGCCCAGGGGATGGTTTTAGAGGGCGACCGCCTAACGAGGGCCAGCAGAAGTAACGACTTCTTCTTCAAAGAAGCTTGTGTAACTAACCCAATCAGACAGCTGCCCAGGAGCTAACCTCAGTGCTAGGAAGGAGCGGGAAGGAATTGAGGGGGTGGTTCCTGCTAAGGCCCTGAAATAATAATAAGACAGGCAGGAGAGTCTGACGCATGGTGGCGGAAAAGCTGCAGGTGCAAATAGGGAATGTGGTCTCGTGCGAGCAACTTGTGCATGCTCGCTGTGCGTGAGTGTGCGCTTCCTAGGTACGGCGCGCTGCAGACAGTCAAAAGGGTTGCTCCCTTTCATTAAAAGTTAATCCCCGGCTGCAGGCTATTACAAAGCAACTAACCGCGCTCTACTCATCCTACCCAGGTCTACCGGTGAGTCTCGCCGCTGCTCCCGGCCTGTGGCATTGGCCGCGACGCTGACGTTCCGTCGACAGCGCGGCAGCCGATCAGTGAGCTCAGCGGCTGTGAGCGGGGCGTTCTGTCTACAAGACCTTTTTAAGGAGCCAGCAAAAAAGTGAAGAGAAAGGAAAGCACAAAAGCACCTTGTCTTACTAAGCACTGGAAAGGGCAGCCGGCAACCGGACGTCAAAGTGGAAAAGCAGCAAGTGAGAGGCCTGTCTCTGCCTACGGCCACACCACCCTGAACACGCCCAATCTCATCTGATCTCGGAAGCTAAGCAGGGTTGGGGCTGGTTAGTACTTGGATGGGAAACCGCCTGGGAATACCAGGTGCTGTAGGCTTTTGCTTTTTCTTACTTCCACCAGCATGGGTCACTCTCCTCTATGCCTTTTTTCCATTCCTTTTTTCACAAGCGCACACATGCTCCTTTCTTCTTTTCATTTGCTTTCTCTCTTACGCTATTTAATCCTTGCAAAATACCAGCATCCTTCTCATCACCGTGGGCCTCCAGCATTGTTGCTTATTTACTTTTAATACTAGGCTTCTTTTCACCAGGACCAGCGACTCCCGCATGACTGGAGGCAACCACCGCTGACCTGGAGGCAACCACCGGTAACCTGGAGGCCAGTTTACAGCACAACCCAAGCAAAACACCTTTGCAGGCCACACAACCCCCCCGAAGAGCAGCTCAAATTCACTCGCAACCATCTCACCCTCTTCCTTCATTCACTCCTGGGCGTTTCGCTCCACCCCAAGTTGCGGGTCCAGCTTGCTCTTTCTGTCACATCCCCGCGATGAACGGTTTAGCCTGCAGGAGACCCTGCGCCGAGCCATTTTTAAACACATCTGATGCGGCAGGTGTTTCATTGCTCAACAAACAACACATATAGGGACGGCACAGCCTATGCATCGGTCCTTCGGAGACCGCCCCAGAAAGGCCAGAGTTCTCGTCCCCACGCGAGCCTGAGGAAGGCTGGCCGGTCGATGGGCCAAGCAGCGTCTACTGGCCATACCACCTTGGATACGTCCGATCTCGGAAGCAAAGCAGAGATGGGTTCGGAAATACTTGGTTGAGACACCTCCTGAGAACACCAGGTATTGTAGACAATTTTGATGACGTTTTGCCATCTTGCCCAGCTCGGCTAGCATGGAGTGGCGCCTTGCTGGACACCGACCTTACGTAAAGTAGAGGCTGGAAGTCCCAAGCCTCCCAAGCCCCCCAAGACCTCTAAGATAAGGACGCAACCCCGCCGACTCTACCAGGCCTCACACCGAGCTCCTTGTCACGGCTAGGAGTGCTTATTGACCCCACAGCCGGCCGTATGCAAATGATGGCGTTAAAAGCATCTCGCGCTGTGAAGGGGCCAGGCTTTCAGCAGCTGCCCAGGGGATGGTTTTAGAGGGCGACCGCCTAACGAGGGCCAGCAGAAGTAACGTCTTCTTCTTCAAAGAAGCTTGTGTAACTAACCCAATCAGACAGCTGCCCAGGAGCTAACCTCAGTGCTAGGAAGGAGCGGGAGGGAATTGAGGGGGTGGTTCCTGCTAAGGCCCTGAAATAATAATAAGACAGGCAGGAGAGTCTGACGCATGGTGGCGGAAAAGCTGCAGGTGCAAATAGGGAATGTGGTCTCGTGCGAGCAACTTGTGCATGCTCGCTGTGTGTGAGTGTGCGCTTCCTAGGCGCGGCGCGCTGCAGACAGTCAAAAGGGTTGCTCCCTTTCATTAAAAGTTAATCCCCGGCTGCAGGCTATTAGAAAGCAACTAACCGCGCTCTACTCACCCTACCCAGGTCTACCGGTGAGTCTCGCCGCTGCTCCCGGCCTGTGGCATTGGCCGCGACGCTGACGTTCAGTCGACAGCGCGGCAGCTGATCAGTGAGCTCAGCGGCTCTGAGTGGGGCGTTCTGTCTACAAGACCTTTTTAAGGAGCCAGCAAAAAAGTGAAGAGAAAGGAAAGCACAAAAGCACCTAGTCTTACTAAGCATTGGAAAAGGCAGCCGGCAACCGAACGTCAAAGTAGAAAAGCAGCAAGTGAGAGGCTTGTCTCTGCCTATGGCCACACCACCCTGAACACGCCCGATCTCGTCTGATCTTGGAAGCTAAGCAGGGTTGAGCCTGGTTAGTACTTGGATGGGAGACTGCCTAGGAATACCAGGTGCTGTAGGCTTCTGCTTTTTCTTACTTCCACAAGCAGGGGTCACTCTCCTCTATGCCTTTTTTCCATTCCTTTTTTCACAAGCGCACACATGCTCCTTTCTTCTTTTCATTTACTTTCTCTCTTGCGCTATTTAATCCTTGCAAAATACCAGCATCCTTCTCATCACCGTGGGCCTCCAGCATTGTTGCTTATTTACTTTTAATACTAGGCTTCTTTTCACCAGGACCAGCGACTCCCGCATGACTGGAGGCAACCACCGCTGACCTGGAGGCAACCACCGGTAACCTGGAGGCCAGTTTTCAGCACAACCCAAGCAAAACACCTTTGCAGGCCACACGACCCCCCCGAAGAGCAGCTCAAATTCACTCGCAACCATCTCACCCTCTTCCTTCATTCACTCCTGGGCGTTTCGCTCCACCCCAAGTTGCGGGTCCAGCTTGCTCTTTCTGTCACATCCCCGCGATGAACGGTTTAGCCTGCAGGAGACCCTACGCCGAGCCATTTTTAAACACATCTGATGCGGCAGGTGTTTCATTGCTCAACAAACAACACCTATAGGGACGGCACAGCCTATGCATTGGTCCTTCGGAGACCGCCCCAGAACGGCCAGAGTTCTCGTCCCCACGCGAGCCTGAGGAAGGCTGGCCGGGCGATGGGCCAAGCAGCGTCTACTGGCCATACCACCTTGGATACGTCTGATCTCGGAAGCAAAGCAGAGATGGGTTCGGAAATACTTGGTTGGGACACCTCCTGAGAACACCAGGTATTGTAGACAATTTTGATGACGTTTTGCCATCTTGCGCAGCTCGGCTAGCATGGAGTGGCGCCTTGCTGGACACCGACCTTACGTAAAGTAGAGGCTGGAAGTCCCAAGCCTCCCAAGCCCCCCAAGACCTCTAAGATAAGGACGCAACCCCGCCGCCTCTACCAGGCCTCACACTGCGCTCCTTGCCACGGCTAGGAGTGCTTACTGACCCCGCAGCCGGCCGTATGCAAATGATGGCGTTAAAAGCATCTCGCGCTGTGAAGGGGCCAGGCTTTCAGCAGCTGCCCAGGGGATGGTTTTAGAGGGCGACCGCCTAACGAGGGCCAGCAGAAGTAACGTCTTCTTCTTCAAAGAAGCTTGTGTAACTAACCCAATCAGACAGCTGCCCAGGAGCTAACCTCAGTGCTAGGAAGGAGCGGGAGGGAATTGAGGGGGTGGTTCCTGCTAAGGCCCTGAAATAATAATAAGACAGGCAGGAGAGTCTGACGCATGGTGGCGGAAAAGCTGCAGGTGCAAATAGGGAATGTGGTCTCGTGCGAGCAACTTGTGCATGCTCGCTCTGTGTGAGTGTGCGCTTCCTAGGTACGGCGCGCTGCAGACAGTCAAAAGGGTTGCTCCCTTTCATTAAAAGTTAATCCCTGGCTGCAGGCTATTAGAAAGCAACTAACCGCGCTCTACTCACCCTACCCAGGTCTACCGGTGAGTCTCGCAGCTGCTCCCGGCCTGTGGCATTGGCCGCGACGCTTACGTTCCGTTGACAGCGTGGCAGCCGATCAGTGAGCTCAGCGGCTCTGAGCGGGGCGTTCTGTCTACAAGACGTTTTTAAGGAGCCAGCAAAAAAGTGAAGAGAAAGGAAAGCACAAAAGCACCTTGTCTCACTAAGCACTGGAAAGGGCAGCCGGCAACCGGACGTCAAAGTAGAAAAGCAGCAAGTGAGAGTCTTGTCTCTGCCTATGGCCACACCACCCGGAACACGCCTGATCTCGTCTAATCTTGGAAGCTAAGCAGGGTCAGGCCTGGTTAGTACTTGGATGGGAGACTGCCAGGGAATACCAGGTGCTTTAGGCTTTTGCTTTTTCTTACTTCCACAAGCAGGGGTCACTCTCCTCTATGCCTCTTTTCCATTCCTTTTTTCACAAGCGCACACATGCTCCTTTCTTCTTTTCATTTGCTTTCTCTCTTGCGCTATTTAATCCTTGCAAAATACCAGCATCTTTCTCATCACCGTGGGCCTCCAGCATTGTTGCTTATTTACTTTTAATACTAGGCTTCTTTTCACCAGGACCAGCGACTCCCGGCTGACTGGAGGCAACCACCGCTGACCTGGAGGCAACCACCGGTAACCTGGAGGCCAGTTTACAGCACAACCCAAGCAAAACACCTTTGGAGGCCACACGACCCCCCCGAAGAGCAGCTCAAATTCACTCGCAACCATCTCACCCTCTTCCTTCATTCACTCCTGGGCGTTTCGCTCCACCCCTAGTTGCGGGTCCAGCTTGCTCTTTCTGTCACATCCCCGCGATGAACGGTTTAGCCTGCAGGAGACCCTGCGCCGAGCCATTTTTAAACACATCTGATGCGGCAGGTGTTTCATTGCTCAACAAACAACACCTATAGGGACGGCACAGCCTATGCATCGGTCCTTCGGAGACCGCCCCACGCGAGCCTGAGGAAGGCTGGCCGGGCGATGGGCCAAGCAGCGTCTACTGGCCATACCACCTTGGATACGTCCAATCTTGGAAGCAAAGCAGAGATGGGTTCGGAAATACTTGGTTGGGACACCTCCTGAGAACACCAGGTATTGTAGACAATTTTGATGACGTTTTGCCATCTTGCCCAGCTTGGCTAGCATGGAGTGGCGCCTTGCTGGACACCGACCTTACGTAAAGTAGAGGCTGGAAGTCCCAAGCCTCCCAAGCCCCCAAGACCTCTAAGATAAGGACGCAACCCCGCCGCCTCTACCAGGCCTCACACCGAGCTCCTTGCCACGGCTAGGAGTGCTTATTGACCCCGCAGCCGGCCGTATGCAAACGATGGCGTTAAAAGCATCTCGCGCTGTGAAGGGGCCAGGCTTTCAGCAGCTGACCAGGGGATGGTTTTAGAGGGCGACCGCCTAACGAGGGCCAGCAGAAGTAACGTCTTCTTCTTCAAAGAAGCTTGTGTAACTAACCCAATCAGACAGCTGCCCAGGAGCTAACCTCAGTGCTAGGAAGGAGCGGGAGGGAATTGAGGGGGTGGTTCCTGCTAAGGCCCTGAAATAATAATAAGACAGGCAGGAGAGTCTGACGCATGGTGGCGGAAAAGCTGCAGGTGCAAATAGGGAATGTGATCTCGTGCGAGCAACTTGTGCATGCTCGCTGTGTGTGAGTGTGCGCTTCCTAGGTACGGCGCGCTGCAGACAGTCAAAAGGGTTGCTCCCTTTCATTAAAAGTTAATCTAGAAAGCAACTAACCGCACTCTACTCACCCTACCCAGGTCTACCGGTGAGTCTCGCCGCTGCTCCCGGCCTGTGGCATTGGCCGCGACGCTGACGTTCCGTCGACAGCGCGGCAGCCGATCAGTGAGCTCAGCGACTCTGAGCGGGGCGTTCTGTCTACAAGACCTTTTTAAGGAGCCAGCAAAAAAGTGAAGAGAAAGGAAAGCACAAAAGCACCTTGTCTTACTAAGCACTGGAAAGGGCAGCCGGCAACCGGACATCAAAGTAGAAAAGCAGCAAGTGAGAGGCCTGTCTCTTCCTCCGGCCACACCACCCTGAACACGCCCGGTCTCGTCTGATCTCGGAAACTAAGCAGGGTCAGGCCTGGTTAGTACTTGGTTGGGAGACTGCCTGGGAATACCAGGTGCTGTAGGCTTTTGCTTTTTCTTACTTCACAAGCAGGGGTCACTCTCCTCTATGCCTTTTTTCCATTCCTTTTTTCACAAGCGCACACATGCTCCTTTCTTCTTTTCATTTGCTTTCTCTCTTGCGCTATTTAATCCTTGCAAAATACCAGCATCCTTCTCATCACCGTGGGCCTCCAGCATTGTTGCTTATTTACTTTTAATACTAGGCTTCTTTTCACCAGGACCAGCGACTCCCGCATGACTGGAGGCAACCACCGCTGACCTGGAGGCAACCACCGGTAACCTGGAGGCCAGTTTACAGCACAACCCAAGCAAAACACCTTTGCAGGCCACACGACCCCCCCCGAAGAGCAGCTCAAATTCACTCGCAACCATCTCACCCTCTTCCTTCATTCACTCCTGGGCGTTTCGCTCCACCCCAAGTTGCGGGTCCAGCTTGCTCTTTCTGTCACATCCCCGCGATGAACGGTTTAGCCTGCAGGAGACCCTGCGCCGAGCCATTTTTAAACACATCTGATGCGGCAGGTGTTTCATTGCTCAACAAACAACACCTATAGGGACGGCACAGCCTATGCATCGGTCCTTCGGAGAACGCCCCAGAACGGCCGAGTTCTCGTCCCCACGCGAGCCTGAGGAAGGCTGGCCGGGCGGTGGGCCAAGCAGCGTCTACTGGCCATACCACCTTGGATACGTCCGATCTCGGAAGCAAAGCAGAGATGGGTTCGGAAATACTTGGTTGGGACACCTCCTGAGAACACCAGGTATTGTAGACAATTTTGATGACGTTTTGCCATCTTGCCCAGCTCGGCTAGCATGGAGTGGCGCCTTGCTGGACACCGACCTTACGTAAAGTAGAGGCTGGAAGTCCCAAGCCTCCCAAGCCCCCCAAGACCTCTAAGATAAGGACGCAACCCCGCCGCCTCTACCAGGCCTCACACCGAGCTCCTTGCCACGGCTAGGAGTGCTTATTGACCCCGCAGCCGGCCGTATGCAAATTATGGCGTTAAAAGCATCTCGCGCTGTGAAGGGGCCAGGCTTTCAGCAGCTGCCCAGGGGATGGTTTTAGAGGGCGACCGCCTAACGAGGGCCAGCAGAAGTAACGTCTTCTTCTTCAAAGAAGCTTGTGTAACTAACCCAATCAGACAGCTGCCCAGGAGCTAACCTCAGTGCTAGGAAGGAGCGGGAGGGAATTGAGGGGGTGGTTCTGACGCACCCCCTGAGCCATATTCTTTAGGGGAATACCCGGAGCCGGATCAGATGGGGGTTGTAGTCTCCGAGTGGCTGTGACCCGGTCCGTGCCCAGGGTGTCAAGCTCAGTGTGTGGCAGTCCTTACTGATGTTACTAAAGTTCTTTATGTCGACTACGCCACCCGTTGAATTGCGGTCACTACGGCCGCCGCTGCAGCAGGGTCCGCTGAGGTTGATGGTGTTGGTGCAGCTTAGGTAGTATAACCCCCAACGGGAGGGGTATAGCCTCAGGGGGTCAGGTGCAGAGGATGGTGGTTGTGGAGGTGCAGTGAGGATGGTAATGAGAGACAGAGTCGGGTTGTGCAGTTCAGGGTTTTTACTTACTGCAGATGTTCCGGTCACTCCGGCCTTGAGTGACCACCCGAGCCGTGCTGCGTCCACCAGGTCCTGGACTCGGCCAACCCCCAAGTAGTTCTGGAGCGTGGTTCTGAGCTCCCTTTCTGTCCTGTCCTCGTCTCTGGCCGTCCCCACCAGGGATCCACCTATGTCCGGCTCCCTCGGGCCTCTTGGTGGCAAACCCTTGTCTCTGGGTTCCCTGACCCTACGCGTGGTCTGCCTTCCGGGTGGATATGGTGGGTGGCCGTGGCAGATGCTGCCCACGGCCTCCAGTCTCTGGCTGAGGTATGCTGTAGCCCCCACCAGTTTGGGATCCGGTACCCTGTTGCCAACTCTTCACCCTTTGGTCTGATTTGGGCTCTCAGAGTTCCTTCTGTCTCCCCCTCTGGGTCTTTCTTTCTCCTCTCTCTCTCTGGGCCTTGGAGTTGCTCTGCTTCTCTGCTCTGCTCCTCTGACTCAGCAAAAAGACCCCTCTGCAAAGACTGGCTGACTGACTCAACTCTGACAGACTGACCCTGATCTCAGATGGTTCCCACCTTATATACTCCCTCTATGTGTGAGCTCAGGTGACCAGCACCCAATGAGCTCCTATCTTTACCCAGACTGCTCCCCCTATCTGCCCCTACACTACTGGGATGGTCCACCCCCCTCCCACTCCAGCCAAGGACAGACTCGGTCGTACCTGCACATTTCTAAGTGGGAGTACCGTTGGTCTGCCCTCCGGAAATGGGATGTGTGTAGTGCATGCAGCCTTCTGAGCTCAGTCCTACACTCCATCCTTACCCGGGAGTGGAATATCACACCTCTGGGTTGAGGTGCAATACCCCTGTAGCAGCCGAATCCTCAGGGTGCTACATTCCCCCCTGGTAAATCACAGCACGTCCTCGGGCTGTAAAAGAATAAACACCACAAACATACAATTTTTGCATAAACATATAAAACATCATATAAAACATTATATATATATATATCAATAAAACTTTTCATATAAAACATTCTTGTAGACTTTTCCTCGCTTCTAGCTCCTCCTCCGGTCACTGTGCAACTGGTGACCGGGCAAAGCGCGACAGTCTCTTTTCTTGGAAGTGGTTTTCCTGTAAAACCAGTAGGGGGCGCTTTAGGACGCGCAACTATATACAAAAGGGGATAGGTGGCCGTTCTCAGTCCTCGGCCAGGTAGTAGGAAGGGATGACCGCTCTCAGTCCTCGGTCAGTGGGTTTAAGGGACACGCGGGTTAACAGTTCACACAGGCTGGTCCCAACGGGGACTATTTTAGCAGCAACAGTTCACTGTGCCCCGACGGGCAACTATATACAGCTTCTACTCTGCCGTACTCAACGACGACGTCCTCCTGCTCTTTCTTTGTGATTAACTTTAGCTTCAGACCCGTCCGGCCATGTGTGTTGGGCGAACAGGTCTTCTCCCAGATGCGGCACTCTCGATGTTACGGGCGCTGTGGTGGTAGCGGCGCCCGGGTTGCCCTGGCCTTGCGACCAGGCTTGGGGCACTTTGAAGGTGAAGGGCACCGTAAGGACGGCGGCGCCCTGGGCTACTTGGCCCTGCGACCAGGCCGGTGGCTCCGCGGAGGTAGGGGGCGCTGTTGGTAATGCCGCGCCCGGGGGTACTAGGCCTTGCGACCAGGCTGGTGGTACTTCCTGCTTGGCCACGCTCGGGGTCGAGGCGTGTGACGTCACAGGGGTCGCGGCTTCCGTTTGAGGCCTAGTCTGCGGCGGTGACGTTGCAGCGACGGGCACGGCAGGGGGTACTTCGAGCTCTGCGACTTGGAGCTGGGGCAGGTACGCGGTTTCCCGGTTTGGGGTAGAGACGTCCCCTTTACCTGCCTCCTTTCGTTCGGCTCCCTTCTCGGCGCCGTCTCCGGCCTTCAGTCCTCCTGCGCCATCCTCAGAGGCGGTCTGTCTCCTCGTCTCGGGTGGCGTGCTCCGCTGACGGGTTCTTGTCTGCTGGGCCATCTCACGGCTCCATTCTGCTAACGTCTCTCGCTGCACCCGGGCCATCCTCCGTGCGAGGCCCTCCAGCGCAGTCTGTGCACACTCCCGATCTCGGGGGAGCTGTGCCAAGACCTCCACTAAGCCTAGTGGGGTCGTTGCTTCTAGCAGGCTCCTGACCAACGGGTCGGTGCTGCTCTGCTCTCCTCCCGTTGTCTCCAGCAGGCCTTCTGGAGTGGCGACCGGCAACAGGCTCCTGACCACTGGGTCGGTGCTGCCTGGAGTGGCGGCCCGCATCAGGCTCCTGACCACTGGGTCGGTGCTGCCTGGCTCTCCCTCCATCTCCGGGTAGGCTCTTTCTGGACTCTGCTCCAGGCTTCTTGTCTCCGGGTGCGCTCTCTCCAGACTGCTCCAGGCGACACCCATCTTTGCTCTCTTCTTCTCAGTCCTCCCACTTCGAGGGCGGTCCCGGGGCCACTTGGTGATTGTCAGCTCCAGGGGCAGTTCTTTCACGCTGACAGACACCTCTAGCATCACAGTCTCTGTTGGTGGGGGCGGTTTCCACTTTTGGCGCCATTTTCGGTCCTGGCCCACGATGGGAGGCGGCCTCTTGCCATCCTCTGGCACGCCCATAATGGCGTCCGCTCTGACAAGGCGGGAAACCTTTGGAAATGGCGGGAATCGTCTCCCAGTGGCGGGAAACTCTGCAGATGGCGGGAAAAAGCTGTTAATGGCGGACAACCGGCGGGAATCGATCTGTGATGGAGTCCGATGGCGGGGACCCTCCGGAACCGGCAGGAGACTTCTTTTTGAGGTAAACTTGTTCTTTTCTTCAGGCACGCAGTACCCGGGTGTTGCGGGCACGTAATCCTGCCGACTACGCCAAAGTTGACGCACCCCCTGAGCCATATTCTTTAGGGGAATACCCGGAGCCGGATCAGATGGGGGTTGTAGTCTCCGAGTGGCTGTGACCCGGTCCGTGCCCAGGGTGTCAAGCTCAGTGTGTGGCAGTCCTTACTGATGTTACTAAAGTTCTTTATGTCGACTACGCCACCCGTTGAATTGCGGTCACTACGGCCGCCGCTGCAGCAGGGTCCGCTGAGGTTGATGGTGTTGGTGCAGCTTAGGTAGTATAACCCCCAACGGGAGGGGTATAGCCTCAGGGGGTCAGGTGCAGAGGATGGTGGTTGTGGAGGTGCAGTGAGGATGGTAATGAGAGACAGAGTCGGGTTGTGCAGTTCAGGGTTTTTACTTACTGCAGATGTTCCGGTCACTCCGGCCTTGAGTGACCACCCGAGCCGTGCTGCGTCCACCAGGTCCTGGACTCGGCCAACCCCCAAGTAGTTCTGGAGCGTGGTTCTGAGCTCCCTTTCTGTCCTGTCCTCGTCTCTGGCCGTCCCCACCAGGGATCCACCTATGTCCGGCTCCCTCGGGCCTCTTGGTGGCAAACCCTTGTCTCTGGGTTCCCTGACCCTACGCGTGGTCTGCCTTCCGGGTGGATATGGTGGGTGGCCGTGGCAGATGCTGCCCACGGCCTCCAGTCTCTGGCTGAGGTATGCTGTAGCCCCCACCAGTTTGGGATCCGGTACCCTGTTGCCAACTCTTCACCCTTTGGTCTGATTTGGGCTCTCAGAGTTCCTTCTGTCTCCCCCTCTGGGTCTTTCTTTCTCCTCTCTCTCTCTGGGCCTTGGAGTTGCTCTGCTTCTCTGCTCTGCTCCTCTGACTCAGCAAAAAGACCCCTCTGCAAAGACTGGCTGACTGACTCAACTCTGACAGACTGACCCTGATCTCAGATGGTTCCCACCTTATATACTCCCTCTATGTGTGAGCTCAGGTGACCAGCACCCAATGAGCTCCTATCTTTACCCAGACTGCTCCCCCTATCTGCCCCTACACTACTGGGATGGTCCACCCCCCTCCCACTCCAGCCAAGGACAGACTCGGTCGTACCTGCACATTTCTAAGTGGGAGTACCGTTGGTCTGCCCTCCGGAAATGGGATGTGTGTAGTGCATGCAGCCTTCTGAGCTCAGTCCTACACTCCATCCTTACCCGGGAGTGGAATATCACACCTCTGGGTTGAGGTGCAATACCCCTGTAGCAGCCGAATCCTCAGGGTGCTACAGGTCCTGCTAAGGCCCTGAAATAATAATAAGACAGGCAGGAGAGTCTGACGCATGGTGGCGGAAAAGCTGCAGGTGCAAATAGGGAATGTGGTCTCGTGCGAGCAACTTGTGCATGCTCGCTGTGTGTGAGTGTGCGCTTCCTAGGTACGGCGCGCTACAGACAGTCAAAAGGGTTGCTCCCTTTCATTAAAAGTTAATCCCCGGCTGCAGGCTATTAGAAAGCAACTAACCGCGCTCTACTCACCCTACCCAGGTCTACCGGTGAGTCTCGCCGCTGCTCCCGGCCTGTGGCATTGGCCGCGACGCTGACGTTCCGTCGACAGCGCGGCAGCCGATCAGTGAGCTCAGCGGCTCTGAGCGGGGCGTTCTGTCTACAAGACCTTTTTAAGGAGCCAGCAAAAAAGTGAAGAGAAAGGAAAGCACAAAAGCACCTTGTCTTACTAAGCACTGGAAAGGGGAGCCGGCGACCGGACGTCAAAGTAGAAAAGCAGCAAGTGAGAGACTTGTCTCTACCCACGGCCACACCAACCTGAACACGCCCGATCTCGTCTGATCTTGGAAGCTAAGCAGGGTTGGGCCTGGTTAGTACTAGGGTGGGAGACCGCCTGGGAATACCAGGTGCTGTAGGCTTTTGCTTTTTCTTACTTCCACCAGCAGGGGTCACTCTCCTCTATGCCGTTTTTCCATTCCTTTTTTCACAAGCGCACACATGCTCCTTTCTTCTTTTCATTTGCTTTCTCTCTTGCGCTATTTAATCCTTGCAAAATACCAGCATCCTTCTCATCACCGTGGGCCTCCAGCATTGTTGCTTATTTACTTTTAATACTAGGCTTCTTTTCACCAGGACCAGCGACTCCCGCATGACTGGAGGCAACCACCGCTGACCTGGAGGCAACCACCGGTAACCTGGAGGCCAGTTTACAGCACAACCCAAGCAAAACACCTTTGCAGGCCACACGACACCCCCGAAGAGCAGCTCAAATTCACTCGCAATCATCTCACCCTCTTCCTTCATTCACTCCTGGGCGTTTCGCTCCACCCCAAGTTGCGGGTCCAGCTTGCTCTTTCTGTCACATCCCCGCGATGAACGGTTTAGCCTGCAGGAGTCCCTGCGCCGAGCCATTTTTAAACACATCTGATGCAGCAGGTGTTTCATTGCTAAACAAACAACACCTATAGGGACGGCACAGCCTATGCATCGGTCCTTCGGAGACCGCCCCAGAACGGCCAGAGTTCTCGTCCCCACGCGAGCCTGAGGAAGGCTGGCCGGGCGATGGGCCAAGCAGCGTCTACTGTCCATACCACCTTGGATACGTCCGATCTCGGAAGCAAAGCAGAGATGGGTTCGGAAATACTTGGTTGGGACACCTCCTGAGAACACCAGGTATTGTAGACAATTTTGATGACGTTTTGCCATCTTGCCCAGCTCGGCTAGCATGGAGTGGCGCCTTGCTGGACACCGACCTTACGTAAAGTAGAGGCTGGAAGTCCCAAGCCTCCCAAGCCCCCCAAGACCTCTAAGATAAGGACGCAACCCCGCCGCCTCTACCAGGCCTCACACCGAGCTCCTTGCCACGGCTAGGAGTGCTTATTGACCGCGCAGCCGGCCGTATGCAAATGATGGCATTAAAAGCATCTCGCGCTGTGAAGGGGCCAGGCTTTCAGCAGCTGCCCAGGGTATGGTTTTAGAGGGCGACCGCCTAACGAGGGCCAGCAGAAGTAACGTCTTCTTATTCAAAGAAGCTTGTGTAACTAACCCAATCAGACAGCTGCCCAGGAGCTAACATCAGTGCTAGGAAGGAGCGGGAGGGAATTGAGGGGGTGGTTCCTGCTAAGGCCCTGAAATAATAATAAGACAGGCAGGAGAGTCTGACGCATGGTGGCGGAAAAGCTGCAGGTGCAAATAGGGAATGTGGTCTCGTGCGAGCAACTTGTGCATGCTCGCTGTGTGTGAGTGTGCGCTTCCTAGGTACGGCGCGCTGCAGACAGTCAAAAGGGTTGCTCCCTTTCATTAAAAGTTAATCCCCGGCTGCAGGCTATTAGAAAGCAACTGACCGCGCTCTACTCACCCTACCCAGGTCTACCGGTGAGTCTCGCCGCTGCTCCCGGCCTGTGGCATTGGCCACGACGCTGACGTTCCGTCGACAGCGCGGCAGCCGATCAGTGAGCTCAGTGGCTCTGAGCGGGGCGTTCTGTCTACAAGACCTTTTTAAGGAGCCAGCAAAAAAGTGAAGAGAAAGGAAAGCACAAAAGCACCTTGTCTCACTAAGCACTGGAAAGGGCAGCCGGCAGCCGGACGTCAAAGTAGAAAAGCAGCAAGTGAGAGGCCTGTCTCTGCCTACGGTCACACCACCCTGAACACACCCGATCTCGTCTGATCTTGGAATCTAAGCAGGGTTGGGCCTGCTTAGTACTTGGATGGGAGACCGCCTGGGAATACCAGGTGCTGTAGGCTTTTGCTTTTTCTTACTTCCACCAGCAGGGGTCACTCTCCTCTATGCCTTTTTTCCATTCCTTTTTTCACAAGCGCACACATGCTCCTTTCTTCTTTTCATTTGCTTTCTCTCTTGCGCTATTTAATCCTTGCAAAATACCAGCATCCTTCTCATCACCGTGGGCCTCCAGCATTGTTGCTTATTTACTTTTAATACTAGGCTTCTTTTCACCAGGACCAGCGACTCCCGCATGACTGGAGGCAACCACCGCTGACTTGGAGGCCAGTTTACAGCACAACCCAAGCAAAACACCTTTGCAGGCCACACGACCCCCCCGAAGAGCAGCTCAAATTCACTCGCAACCATCTCACCCTCTTCCTTCATTCACTCCTGGGCGTTTCGCTCCACCCCAAGTTGTTGGTCCAGATTGCTCTTTCTGTCACATCCCCGCGATGAACGGTTTAGCCTGCAGGAGACCCTGCGCCGAGCCATTTTTAAGCACATCTGATGCGGCAGGTGTTTCATTGCTCAACAAACAACACCTATAGGGACGGCACAGCCTATGCATCGGTCCTTCGGAGACCGCCCCAGAACGCCCAGAGTTCTCGTCCCCACGCAAGCCTGAGGAAGGCTGGCCGGTCGATGGGCCAAGCAGCGTCTACTGGCCATACCACCTTGGATACGTCCGATCTCGGAAGCAAAGCAGAGATGGTTTCGGAAATACTTGGTTGGGACACCTCTTGAGAACACCAGGTATTGTAGACAATTTTGATGACGTTTTGCCATCTTGCGCAGCTCGGCTAGCATGGAGTGGCGCCTTGCTGGACACCGACCTTACGTAAAGTAGAGGATGGAAGTCCCAAGCCTCCCAAGCCCACCAAGACCTCTAAGATAAGGACGCAACCCCGCCGCCTCTACCAAGCCTCACACCGAGCTCCTTGCCACGGCTAGGAGTGCTTATTGACCCCGCAGCCGGCCGTATGCAAATGATGGCGTTAAAAGCATCTCGCGCTGTGAAGGGGCCAGGCTTTCAGCAGCTGCCCAGGGGATGGTTTTAGAGGGCGACCGCCTAACGAGGGCCAGCAGAAGTAACGTCTTTTTCATCAAAGAAGCTTGTGTAACTAACCCAATCAGACAGCTGCCCAGGAGCTAACCTCAGTGCTAGGAAGGAGCGGGAGGGAATTGAGGGGGTGGTTCCTGCTAAGGCCCTGAAATAATAATAAGACAGGCAGGAGAGTCTGACGCATGGTGGCGGAAAAGCTGCAGGTGCAAATAGGGAATGTGGTCTTGTGCGAGCAACTTGTGCATGCTCGCTGTGTGTGAGTGTGCGCTTCCTAGGTACGGCGCGCTGCAGACAGTCAAAAGGGTTGCTCCCTTTCATTAAAAGTTAATCCCTGGCTGCAGGCTATTAGAAAGCAACTAACCGCGCTCTACTCACCCTACCCAGGTCTACCGGTGAGTCTCGCCGCTGCTCCCGGCCTGTGGCATTGGCCGCGACGCTGACGTTCCGTCGACAGCGCGGCAGCCGATCAGTGAGCTCAGCGGCTCTGAGCGGGGCGTTCTGTCTACAAGACCTTTTTAAGGAGCCAGCAAAAAAGTGAAGAGAAAGGAAAGCACAAAAGCACCTTGTCTCACTAAGCACTGGAAAGGGCAGCCGGCAGTCGGACGTCAAAGTAGAAAAGCAGCAAGTGAGAGGCCTGTCTCTGCCTACGGCCACACCACCCTGAACACACCTGTTCTTGTCTGATCTTGGAATCTAAGCAGGATTGGGCCTGGTTAGTACTTGGATGGGAGACTGCCTGGGAATACCAGGTGCTGTAGGCTTCTGCTTTTTCTTACTTCCACCAGCTGGGGTCACTCTCCTCTATGCCTTTTTTCCATTCCTTTTTTCACAAGCGCACACATGCTCCTTTCTTCTTTTCATTTGCTTTCTCTCTTGCGCTATTTAATCCTTGCAAAATACCAGCATCCTTCTCATCACCGTGGGCCTCCAGCATTGTTGCTTATTTACTTTTAATACTAGGCTTCTTTTCACCAGGACCAGCGACTCCCGCATGACTGGAGGCAACCACCGCTGACCTGGAGGCAACCACCGCTGACCTGGAGGCCAGCTTACAGCACAACCCAAGCAAAACACCTTTGCAGGCCACACGACCCCCCCGAAGAGCAGCTCAAATTCACTCGCAACCATCTCACCCTCTTCCTTCATTCACTCCTGGGCGTTTCGCTCCACCCCAAGTTGCGGGTCCAGCTTGCTCTTTCTGTCACATCCCCGCGATGAACGGTTTAGCCTGCAGGAGACCCTGCGCCGAGCCATTTTTAAACACATCTGATGCGGCAGGTGTTTCATTGCTCAACAAACAACACCTATAGGGACGGCACAGCCTATGCATCGGTCCTTCGGAGACCGCCCCAGAACGGCCAGAGTTCTCGTCCCCACGCGAGCCTGAGGAAGGCTGGCCGGTCGATGGGCCAAGCAGCGTCTACTGGCCATACCACCTTGGATACGTCCGATCTCGGAAGCAAAGCAGAGATGGGTTCGGAAATACTTGGTTGGGACACCTCCTGAGAACACCAGGTATTGTAGACAATTTTGATGACGTTTTGCCATCTTGCGCAGCTCGGCTAGCATGGAGTGGCGCCTTGCTGGACACCGACCTTACGTAAAGTAGAGGATGTAAGTCCCAAGCCTCCCAAGCCCCCCAAGACCTCTAAGATAAGGACGCAACCCCGCCGCCTCTACCAGGCCTCACACCGAGCTCCTTGCCACGGCTAGGAGTGCTTATTGACCCCGCAGCCGGCCGTATGCAAATGATGGCGTTAAAAGCATCTCGCGCTGTGAAGGGGCCAGGCTTTCAGCAGCTGCCCAGGGGATGGTTTTAGAGGGCGACCGCCTAACGAGGGCCAGCAGAAGTAACGTCTTCTTCTTCAAAGAAGCTTGTGTAACTAACCCAATCAGACAGCTGCCCAGGAGCTAACCTCAGTGCTAGGAAGGAGCGGGAGGGAATTGAGGGGGTGGTTCCTGCTAAGGCCCTGAAATAATAATAAGACAGGCAGGAGAGTCTGACGCATGGTGGCGGAAAAGCTGCAGGTGCAAATAGGGAATGTGGTCTCGTGCGAGCAACTTGTGCATGCTCGCTGTGTGTGAGTGTGCGCTTCCTAGGTACGGCGCGCTGCAGACAGTCAAAAGGGTTGCTCCCTTTCATTAAAAGTTAATCCCCGGCTGCAGGCTATTAGAAAGCAACTAACCGCGCTGTACTCACCCTACCCAGGTCTACCGGTGAGTCTCGCCGCTGCTCCCGGCCTGTGGCATTGGCCGCGACGCTGACGTTCCGTCGACAGCGCGGCAGCCGATCAGTGAGCTCAGCGGCTCTGAGCGGGGCGTTCTGTCTACAAGACCTTTTTAAGGAGCCAGCAAAAAAGTGAAGAGAAAGGAAAGCACAAAAGCACCTTGTCTTACTAAGCACTGGAAAGGGCAGCCGGCAACCGGACGTCAAAGTAGAAAAGCAGCAAGTGAGAGACCTGTTTCTGCCCACGGCCACACCACCGTGAACACACCTGATCTTGTCTGATCTTGGAAGCTAAGCAGGGTTGGGCCTGCTTAGTACTTGGATGGGAGACCGCCTGGGAATACCAGGTGCTGTAGGCTTTTGCTTTTTCTTACTTCCACCAGCAGGGGTCACTCTCCTCTATGCCTTTTTTCCATTCCTTTTTTCACAAGCGCACACATGCTCCTTTCTTCTTTTCATTTGCTTTCTCTCTTGCGCTATTTAATCCTTGCAAAATACCAGCATCCTTCTCATCACCGTGGGCCTCCAGCATTGTTGCTTATTTACTTTTAATACTAGGCTTCTTTTCACCAGGACCAGCGACTCCCGCATGACTGGAGGCAACCACCGCTGACCTGGAGGCAACCACCGGTAACCTGGAGGCCAGTTTACAGCACAACCCAAGCAAAACACCTTTGCAGGCCACACGACCCCCCCCGAAGAGCAGCTCAAATTCACTCGCAATCATCTCACCGTCTTCCTTCATTCACTCCTGGGCGTTTCGCTCCACCCCAAGTTGCGGGTCCAGCTTGCTCTTTCTGTCACATCCCCGCGATGAACGGTTTAGCCTGCAGGAGACCCTGCGCCGAGCCATTTTTAAACACATCTGTTGCGACAGGTGTTTCATTGCTCAACAAACAACACCTATAGGGACGGCACAGCCTATGCATCGGTCCTTCGGAGACCGCCCCAGAACGGCCAGAGTTCTCGTCCCCACGCGAGCCTGAGGAAGGCTGGCCGGTCGATGGGCCAAGCAGCGTCTACTGGCCATACCACCTTGGATACGTCCGATCTCGGAAGCAAAGCAGAGATGGGTTCGGAAATACTTGGTTGGGACACCTCCTGAGAACACCAGGTATTGTAGACAATTTTGATGACGTTTTGCCATCTTGCCCAGCTCGGCTAGCATGGAGTGGCGCCTTGCTGGACACCGACCTTACGTAAAGTAGAGGCTGGAAGTCCCAAGCCTCCCAAGCCCCCCAAGACCTCTAAGATAAGGACGCAACCCGCCGCCTCTACCAGGCCTCACACCGAGCTCCTTGCCACGGCTAGGAGTGCTTATTGACCCCGCAGCCGGCCGTATGCAAATGATGGCGTTAAAAGCATCTCTCTCGCGTTGTGAAGGGGCCAGGCTTTCAGCAGCTGCCCAGGGGATGGTTTTAGAGGGCGACCGCCTAACGAGGGCCAGCAGAAGTAACGTCTTCTTCTTCAAAAAAGCTTGTGTAACTAACCTAATCAGACAGCTGCCCAGGAGCTAACCTCAGTGCTAGGAAGGAGCGGAGGGAATTGAGGGGGTGGTTCCTGCTAAGGCCCTGAAATAATAATAAGACAGGCAGGAGAGTCTGACGCATGGTGGCGGAAAAGCTGCAGGTGCAAATAGGGAATGTGGTCTCGTGCGAGCAACTTGTGCATGCTCGCTGTGTGTGAGTGTGCGCTTCCTAGGTACGGCGCGCTGCAGACAGTCAAAAGGGTTGCTCCCTTTCATTAAAAGTTAATCCCCGGCTGCAGGCTATTAGAAAGCAACTAACCGCGCTCTACTCACTCTACCCAGGTCTACCGGTGAGTCTCGCTGCTGCTCCCGGCCTGTGGCATTGGCCGCGACGCTGATGTTCCGTCGACAGCGCGGCAGCCGATCAGTGAGCTCAGCGGCTCTGAGCGGGGCGTTCTGTCTACAAGACCTTTTTAAGGAGCCAGCAAAAAAGTGAAGAGAAAGGAAAGCACAAAAGCACCTTGTCTCACTAAGCACTGGAAAGGGCAGCCGGCAACCGGACGTCAAAGTGGAAAAGCAGCAAGTGAGAGGCCTGTCTCTGCCTACGGCCACACCACCCTGAACACACCTGTTCTCGTCTGATCTTGGAATCTAAGCAGGGTTGGGCCTGGTTAGTACTTGGATGGGAGACCGCCTGGGAATACCAGGTGCTGTAGGCTTTTGCTTTTTCTTACTTCCACAAGCAGGGGTCACTCTCCTCTATGCCTTTTTTCCATTCCTTTTTTCACAAGCGCACACATGCTCCTTTCTTCTTTTCATTTGCTTTCTCTCTTGCGCTATTTAATCCTTGCAAAATACCAGCATCCTTCTCATCACCGTGGACCTCCAGCATTGTTGCTTATTTACTTTTAATACTAGGCTTCTTTTCACCAGGACCAGCGACTCCCGCATGACTGGAGGCAACCACTGCTGACCTGGAGGCAACCACCGGTAACCTGGAGGCCAGTTTACAGCACAACCCAAGCAAAACACCTTTGCAGGCCACACGACCCCCCCCCCGAAGAGCAGCTCAAATTCACTCGCAACCATCTCACCCTCTTCCTTCATTCACTCCTGGGCGTTTCGCTCCACCCCAAGTTGCGGGTCCAGCTTGCTCTTTCTGTCACATCCCCGCGATGAACGGTTTAGCCTGCAGGAGACCCTGCGCCAAGCCATTTTTAAACACATCTGATGCGGCAGGTGTTTCATTGCTCAACAAACAACACCTATAGGGACGGCACAGCCTATGCATCGGTCCTTCGGAGACCGCCCCAGAACGGCCAGAGTTCTCGTCCCCACGCGAGCCTGAGGAAGGCTGGCCGGTCGATGGGCCAAGCAGCGTCTACTGGCCATACCACCTTGGATACGTCCGATCTCGGAAGCAAAGCAGAGATGGGTTCGGAAATACTTGGTTGGGACACCTCCTGAGAGCACCAGGTATTGTAGACAATTTTGATGACGTTTTGCCATCTTGCCCAGCTCGGCTAGCATGGAGTGGCGCCTTGCTGGACACCGACCTTACGTAAAGTAGAGGCTGGAAGTCCCAAGCCTCCCAGACCCCCCAAGACCTCTAAGATAAGGACGCAACCCCGCCGCCTCTACCAGGTCTCACACCGAGCTCCTTGCCACGGCTAGGAGTGCTTATTGACCCCGCAGCCGGCCGTATGCAAATGATGGCGTTAAAAGCATCTCGCGCTGTGAAGGGGCCAGGCTTTCAGCAGCTGCCCAGGGGATGGTTTTAGAGGGCGACCGCCTAACGAGGGCCAGCAGAAGTAACGTCTTCTTCTTCAAAGAAGCTTGTGTAACTAACCCAATCAGACAGCTGCCCAGGAGCTAACCTCAGTGCTAGGAAGGAGCGGGAGGGAATTGAGGGGGTGGTTCCTGCTAAGGCCCTGAAATAATAATAAGACAGGCAGGAGAGTCTGACGCATGGTGGCGGAAAAGCTGCAGGTGCAAATAGGGAATGTGGTCTCGTGCGAGCAACTTGTGCATGCTCGCTGTGTGTGAGTGTGCGCTTCCTAGGTACGGCGCGCTGCAGACAGTCAAAAGGGTTGCTCCCTTTCATTAAAAGTTAATCCCCGGCTGCAGGCTATTAGAAAGCAACTAACCGCGCTGTACTCACCCTACCCAGGTCTACCGGTGAGTCTCGCCGCTGCTCCCGGCCTGTGGCATTGGCCGCGACGCTGACGTTCCGTCGACAGCGCGGCAGCAGATCAGTGAGCTCAGCGGCTCTGAGCGGGGCGTTCTGTCTACAAGACCTTTTTAAGGAGCCAGCAAAAAAGTGAAGAGAAAGGAAAGCACAAAAGCACCTTGTCTTACTAAGCACTGGAAAGGGCAGCCGGCAACCGGACGTCAAAGTAGAAAAGCAGCAAGTGAGAGGCCTGTTTCTGCCCACGGCCACACCACCGTGAACACACCTGATCTTGTCTGATCTTGGAAGCTAAGCAGGTGTGGGCCTGCTTAGTACTTGGATGGGAGACCACCTGGGAATACCAGGTGCTGTAGGCTTTTGCCTTTTCTTACTTCCACCAGCAGGGGTCACTCTCCTCTTTGCCTTTTTTCCATTCCTTTTTTCACAAGCGCACACATGCTCCTTTCTTCTTTTCATTTGCTTTCTCTCTTGCGCTATTTAATCCTTGCAAAATACCAGCATCCTTCTCATCACCGTGGGCCTCCAGCATTGTTGCTTATTTACTTTTAATACTAGGCTTCTTTTCACCATGACCAGCGACTCCCGCATGACTGGAGGCAACCACCGCTGACCTGGAGGCAACCACCGGTAACCTGGAGGCCAGTTTACAGCACAACCCAAGCAAAACACCTTTGCAGGCCACACGACCCCCCCGAAGAGCAGCTCAAATTCACTCGCAACCATCTCACCCTCTTCCTTCATTCACTCCTGGGCGTTTCGCTCCACCCCAAGTTGCGGGTCCAGCTTGCTCTTTCTGTCACATCCCCGCGATGAACGGTTTAGCCTGCAGGAGACCCTGCGCCGAGCCATTTTTAAACACATCTGATGCGGCAGGTGTTTCATTGCTCAACAAACAACACCTATAGGGACGGCACAGCCTATGCATCGGTCCTTCGGAGACCGCCCCAGAACGGCCAGAGTTCTCGTCCCCACGCGAGCCTGAGGAAGGCTGGCCGGGCGATGGGCCAAGCAGCGTCTACTGGCCATACCACCTTGGATACGTCCGATCTCGGAAGCAAAGCAGAGATGGGTTTGGAAATACTTGGTTGGGACACCTCCTGAGAACACCAGGTATTGTAGACAATTTTGATGACGTTTTGCCATCTTGCCCAGCTCGGCTAGCATTGAGTGGTGCCTTGCTGGACACCGACCTTACGTAAAGTAGAGGCTGGAAGTCCCAAGCATCCCAAGCCCCCCAAGACCTCTAAGATAAGGACGCAACCCCGCCGCCTCTACCAGGCCTCACACCGAGCTCCTTGCCACGGCTAGGAGTGCTTATTGACCCCGCAGCCGGCCGTATGCAAATGATGGCGTTAAAAGCATCTCGCGCTGTGAAGGGGCCAGGCTTTCAGCAGCTGCCCAGGGGATGGTTTTAGAGGGCGACCGCCTAACGAGGGCCAGCAGAAGTAACGTCTTCTTCTTCAAAGAATCTTGTGTAACTAACCCAATCAGACAGCTGCCCAGGAGCTAACCTCAGTGCTAGGAAGGAGCGGGAGGGAATTGAGGGGGTGGTTCCTGCTAAGGCCCTGAAATAATAATAAGACAGGCAGGAGAGTCTGACGCATGGTGGCGGAAAAGCTGCAGGTGCAAATAGGGAATGTGGTCTCGTGCGAGCAACTTGTGCATGCTCGCTGTGTGTGAGTGTGCGCTTCCTAGGTACGGCGCGCTGCAGACAGTCAAAAGGGTTGCTCCCTTTCATTAAAAGTTAATCCCCGGCTGCAGGCTATTAGAAAGCAACTAACCGCGCTCTACTCACCCTACCCAGGTCTACCGGTGAGTCTCGCCGCTGCTCCCGGCCTGTGGCATTGGCCGCGACGCTGACGTTCCGTCGACAGCGCGGCAGCCGATCAGTGAGCTCAGCGGCTCTGAGCGGGGCGTTCTGTCTACAAGACCTTGTTAAGGAGCCAGCAAAAAAGTGAAGAGAAAAGAAAGCACAAAAGCACCTTGTCTTACTAAGCACTGGAAAGGGCAGCCGGCAACCGGACGTCAAAGTGGAAAAGCAGCAAGTGAGAGCCCTGTCTCTGCCTACGGCCACACCACCCTGAACACGCCTGTTCTCGTCTGATCTTGGAAGCTAAGCAGGGGTGGGCCTGGTTAGTACTTGAATGGGAGACCGCCTGGGAATACCAGGTGCTGTAGGCTTTTGCTTTTTCTTACTTCCACCAGCAGGGGTCACTCTCCTCTATGCCTTTTTTCCATTCCTTTTTTCACAAGCGCACACATGCTCCTTTCTTCTTTTCATTTGCTTTCTCTCTTGCGCTATTTAATCCTTGCAAAATACCAGCATCCTTCTCATCACCGTGGGCCTCCAGCATTGTTGCTTATTTACTTTTAATACTAGGCTTCTTTTCACCAGGACCAGCGACTCCCGCATGACTGGAGGCAACCACCGGTAACCTGGAGGCCAGTTTACAGCACAACCCAAGCAAAACACCTTTGCAGGCCACACGACCCCCCCGAAGAGCAGCTCAAATTCACTCGCAACCATCTCACCCTCTTCCTTCATTCACTCCTGGGCGTTTCGCTCCACCCCAAGTTGCGGGTCCAGCTTGCTCTTTCTGTCACATCCCCGCGATGAACGGTTTAGCCTGCAGGAGACCCTGCGCCGAGCCATTTTTAAACACATCTGATGCGGCAGGTGTTTCATTGCTCAACAAACAACACCTATAGGGACGGCACAGCCTATGCATCGGTCCTTCGGAGACCGCCCCAGAACGGCCAGAGTTCTCGTCCCCACGCGAGCCTGAGGAAGGCTGGCCGGGCGATGGGCCAAGCAGCATCTACTGGCCATACCACCTTGGATACGTCCGATCTCGGAAGCAAAGCAGAGATGGGTTCGGAAATACTTGGTTGGGACACCTCCTGAGAACACCAGGTATTGTAGACAATTTTGATGACGTTTTGCCATCTTGCCCAGCTCGGCTAGCATTGAGTGGCGCCTTGCTGGACACCGACCTTACGTAAAGTAGAGGCTGGAAGTCCCAAGCATCCCAAGCCCCCCAAGACCTCTAAGATAAGGACGCAACCCCGCCGCCTCTACCAGGCCTCACACCGAGCTCCTTGCCACGGCTAGGAGTGCTTATTGACCCCGCAGCCGGCCGTATGCAAATGATGGCGTTAAAAGCATCTCGCGCTGTGAAGGGGCCAGGCTTTCAGCAGCTGCCCAGGGGATGGTTTTAGAGGGCGACCGCCTAACGAGGGCCAGCAGAAGTAACGTCTTCTTCTTCAAAGAATCTTGTGTAACTAACCCAATCAGACAGCTGCCCAGGAGCTAACCTCAGTGCTAGGAAGGAGCGGGAGGGAATTGAGGGGGTGGTTCCTGCTAAGGCCCTGAAATAATAATAAGACAGGCAGGAGAGTCTGACGCATGGTGGCGGAAAAGCTGCAGGTGCAAATAGGGAATGTGGTCTCGTGCGAGCAACTTGTGCATGCTCGCTGTGTATGAGTGTGCGCTTCCTAGGTACGGCGCGCTGCAGACAGTCAAAAGGGTTGCTCCCTTTCATTAAAAGTTAATCCCCGGCTGCAGGCTATTAGAAAGCAACTAACCGCGCTCTACTCACCCTACCCAGGTCTACCGGTGAGTCTCGCCGCTGCTCCCGGCCTGTGGCATTGGCCGCGACGCTGACGTTCCGTCGACAGCGCGGCAGCCGATCAGTGAGCTTAGCGGCTCTGAGCGGGGCGTTCTGTCTACAAGACCTTTTTAAGGAGCCAGCAAAAAAGTGAAGAGAAAAGAAAGCACAAAAGCACCTTGTCTTACTAAGCACTGGAAAGGGCAGCCGGCAACCGGACGTCAAAGTGGAAAAGCAGCAAGTGAGAGGCCTGTCTCTGCCTATGGCCACACCACCCTGAACACGCCCGATCTCGTCTGATCTTGGAAGCTAAGCAGGGTTGGGCCTGCTTAGTACTTGGATGGGAGGCCGCCTGGGAATACCAGGTGCTGTAGGCTTTTGCTTTTTCTTACTTCCACAAGCAGGGGTCACTCTCCTCTATGCCTTTTTTCCATTCCTTTTTTCACAAGCGCACACATGCTCCTTTCTTCTTTTCATTTGCTTTCTCTCTTGCGCTATTTAATCCTTGCAAAATACCAGCATCCTTCTCATCACCGTGGACCTCCAGCATTGTTGCTTATTTACTTTTAATACTAGGCTTCTTTTCACCAGGACCAGCGACTCCCGCATGACTGGAGGCAACCACCGCTGACCTGGAGGCAACCACCGGTAACCTGGAGGCCAGTTTACAGCACAACCCAAGCAAAACACCTTTGCAGGCCACACGACCCCCCCGAAGAGCAGCTCAAATTCACTCGCAACCATCTCACCCTCTTCCTTCATTCACTCCTGGGCGTTTCGCTCCACCCCAAGTTGCGGGTCCAGCTTGCTCTTTCTGTCACATCCCCGCGATGAACGGTTTAGCCTGCAGGAGACCCTGCGCCGAGCCATTTTTAAACACATCTGATGCGGCAGGTGTTTCATTGCTCAACAAACAACACCTATAGGGACGGCACAGCCTATGCATCGGTCCTTCGGAGACCGCCCCAGAACGGCCAGAGTTCTCGTCCCCACGCGAGCCTGAGGAAGGCTGGCCGGGCGATGGGCCAAGCAGCGTCTACTGGCCATACCACCTTGGATACGTCCGATCTCAGAAGCAAAGCAGAGATGGGTTCGGAAATACTTGGTTGGGACACCTCCTGAGAACACCAGGTATTGTAGACAATTTTGATGACGTTTTGCCATCTTGCGCAGCTCGGCTAGCATTGAGTGGCGCCTTGCTGGACACCGACCTTACGTAAAGTAGAGGCTGGAATTCCCAAGCCTCCCAAGCCCCCCAAGACCTCTAAGATAAGGACGCAACCCCGCCGCCTCTACCAGGCCTCACACCGAGCTCCTTGCCACGGCTAGGAGTGCTTATTGACCCCGCAGCCGGCCGTATGCAAATGATGGCGTTAAAAGCATCTCGCGCTGTGAAGGGGCCAGGCTTTCAGCAGCTGCCCAGGGGATGGTTTTAGAGGGCGACCGCCTAACGAGGGCCAGCAGAAGTAACGTCTTCTTCTTCAAAGAAGCTTGTGTAACTAACCCAATCAGACAGCTGCCCAGGAGCTAACCTCAGTGCTAGGAAGGAGCGGGAGGGAATTGAGGGGGTGGTTCCTGCTAAGGCCCTGAAATAATAATAAGACAGGCAGGAGAGTCTGACGCATGGTGGCGGAAAAGCTGCAGGTGCAAATAGGGAATGTGGTCTCGTGCGAGCAACTTGTGCATGCTCGCTGTGTGTGAGTGTGCGCATCCTAGGTACGGCGCGCTCCAGACAGTCAAAAGGGTTGCTCCCTTTCATTAAAAGTTAATCCCCGGCTGCAGGCTATTAGAAAGCAACTAACCGCGCTCTACTCACCCTACCCAGGTCTACCGGTGAGTCTCGCCGCTGCTCCCGGCCTGTGGCATTGGCCGCGACGCTGACGTTCCGTCGACAGCGCGGCAGCCGATCAGTGAGCTCAGCGGCTGTGAGCGGGGCGTTCTGTCTACAAGACCTTTTTAAGGAGCCAGCAAAAAAGTGAAGAGAAAGGAAAGCATAAAAGCACCTTGTCTTACTAAGCACTGGAAAGGGCAGCCGGCAACCGGACGTCAAAGTAGAAAAGCAGCAAGTGAGAGGCTTGTCTCCGCCTATGGCCACACCACCCTGAACACGCCTGATCTCGTCTGATCTCCGATTATAAGCAGGGTTGGGCCTGGTTAGTACTTGGATGGGAGACCGCCTGGGAATACCAGGTGCTGTAGGCTTTTGCTTTTTCTTACTTCCACCAGCAGGGGTCACTCTCCTCTATGCCTTTTTTCCATTCCTTTTTTCACAAGCGCACACATGCTCCTTTCTTCTTTTCATTTGCTTTCTCTCTTGCGCTATTTAATCCTTGCAAAATACCAGCATCCTTCTCATCACCGTGGGCCTCCAGCATTGTTGCTTATTTACTTTTAATACTAGGCTTCTTTTCACCAGGACCAGCGACTCCCGCATGACTGGAGGCAACCACCGCTGACCTGGAGGCAACCACCGGTAACCTGGAGGCCAGTTTACAGCACAACCCAAGCAAAACACCTTTGCAGGCCACACGACCCCCCCGAAGAGCAGCTCAAATTCACTCGCAACCATCTCACCCTCTTCCTTCATTCACTCCTGGGCGTTTCGCTCCACCCCAAGTTGCGGGTCCAGCTTGCTCTTTCTGTCACATCCCCGCGATGAACGGTTTAGCCTGCAGGAGACCCTGCGCCGAGCCATTTTTAAACACATCTGATGCGGCAGGTGTTTCATTGCTCAACAAACAACACCTATAGGGACGGCACAGCCTATGCATCGGTCCTTCGGAGACCGCCCCAGAACGGCCAGAGTTCTCGTCCCCACGCGAGCCTGAGGAAGGCTGGCCGGGCGATGGGCCAAGCAGCGTCTACTGGCCATACCACCTTGGATACGTTCGATCTCGGAAGCAAAGCAGAGATGGGTTCGGAAATACTTGGTTGGGACACCTCCTGAGAACTCCAGGTATTGTAGACAATTTTGATGACGTTTTGCCATCTTGCCCAGCTCGGCTAGCATTGAGTGGCGCCTTGCTGGACACCGACCTTACGTAAAGTAGAGGCTGGAAGTCCCAAGCCTCCCAAGCCCCCCAAGACCTCTAAGATAAGGACGCAACCCCGCCGCCTCTACCAGGCCTCACACCGAGCTCCTAGCCACGGCTAGGAGTGCTTATTGACCCCGCAGCCGGCCGTATGCAAATGATGGCGTTAAAAGCATCTCGCGCTGTGAAGGGGCCAGGCTTTCAGCAGCTGCCCAGGGGATGGTTTTAGAGGGCGACCGCCTAACGAGGGCCAGCAGAAGTAACGTCTTCTTCTTCAAAGAAGCTTGTGTAACTAACCCAATCAGACAGCTGCCCAGGAGCTAACCTCAGTGCTAGGAAGGAGCGGGAGGGAATTGAGGGGGTGGTTCCTGCTAAGGCCCTGAAATAATAATAAGACAGGCAGGAGAGTCTGACGCATGGTGGCGGAAAAGCTGCAGGTGCAAATAGGGAATGTGGTCTCGTGCGAGCAACTTGTGCATGCTCGCTGTGTGTGAGTGTGCGCTTCCTAGGTACGGCGCGCTGCAGACAGTCAAAAGGGTTGCTCCCTTTCATTAAAAGTTAATCCCCGGCTGCAGGCTATTAGAAAGCAACTAACCGCGCTCTACTCACCCTACCCAGGTCTACCGGTGAGTCTCGCCGCTGCTCCCGGCCTGTGGCATTGGCCGCGATGCTGACGTTCCGTCGAAAGCGCGGCAGCCGATCAGTGAGCTCAGCGGCTCTGAGCGGGGCGTTCTGTCTACAAGACCTTTTTAAGGAGCCAGCAAAAAAGTGAAGAGAAAGGAAAGCACAAAAGCACCTTGTCTTACTAAGCACTGGAAAGGGCAGCCGGCAACCGGACGTCAAAGTGGAAAAGCAGCAAGTGAGAGGCCTGTCTCTGCCTACGGCCACACCACCCTGAACATGCCCGATCTTGTCTGATCTTGGAAGCTAAGCAGGGTTGGGCCTGGTTAGTACTTGGATGGGAGACCACCTGGGAATACCAGGTGCTGTAGGCTTTTGCTTTTTCTTACTTCCACCAGCAGGGGTCACTCTCCTCTATGCCTTTTTTCCATTCCTTTTTTCACAAGCGCACACATGCTCCTTTCTTCTTTTCATTTGCTTTCTCTCTTGCGCTATTTAATCCTTGCAAAATACCAGCATCCTTCTTATCACCGTGGGCCTCCAGCATTGTTGCTTATTTACTTTTAATACAGGCTTCTTTTCACCAGGACCAGCGACTCCCGCATGACTGGAGGCAACCACCGCTGACCTGGAGGCAACCACCGGTAACCTGGAGGCCAGTTTACAGCACAACCCAAGCAAAACACCTTTGCAGGCCACACAACCCCCCCGAAGAGCAGCTCAAATTCACTCGCAACCATCTCACCCTCTTCCTTCATTCACTCCTGGGCGTTTCGCTCCACCCCAAGTTGCGGGTCCAGCTTGCTCTTTCTGTCACATCCCCGCGATGAACGGTTTAGCCTGCAGGAGACCCTGCGCCGAGCCATTTTTAAACACATCTGATGCGGCAGGTGTTTCATTGCTCAACAAACAACACCTATAGGGACGGCACAGCCTATGCATCAGTCCTTCGGAGACCGCCCCAGAACGGCCAGAGTTCTCGTCCCCACGCGAGCCTGAGGAAGGCTGGCCGGGCGATGGGCCAAGCAGCGTCTACTGGCCATACCACCTTGGATACGTCCGATCTCGGAAGCAAAGCAGAGATGGGTTCGGAAATACTTGGTTGGGACACCTCCTGAGAACACCAGGTATTGTAGACAATTTTGATGACGTTTTGCCATCTTGCCCAGCTCGGCTAACATTGAGTGGCGCCTTGCTGGACACCGACCTTACGTAAAGTAGAGGCTGGAAGTCCCAAGCCTCCCAAGCCCCCCAAGACCTCTAAGATAAGGACGCAACCCCGCCGCCTCTACCAGGCCTCACACCGAGCTCCTTGCCACGGCTAGGAGTGCTTATTGACCCCGCAGCCGGCCGTATGCAAATGATGGCGTTAAAAGCATCTCGCGCTGTGAAGGGGCCAGGCTTTCAGCAGCTGCCCAGGGGATGGTTTTAGAGGGCGACCGCCTAACGAGGGCCAGCAGAAGTAACGTCTTCTTCTTCAAAGAAGCTTGTGTAACTAACCCAATCAGACAGCTGCCCAGGAGCTAACCTCAGTGCTAGGAAGGAGCGGGAGGGAATTGAGGGGGTGGTTCCTGCTAAGGCCCTGAAATAATAATAAGAGAGGCAGGAGAGTCTGACGCATGGTGGCGGAAAAGCTGCAGGTGCAAATAGGGAATGTGGTCTCGTGCGAGCAACTTGTGCATGCTCGCTGTGTGTGAGTGTGCGCTTCCTAGGTACGGCGCGCTGCAGACAGTCAAAAGGGTTGCTCCCTTTCATTAAAAGTTAATCCCTGGCTGCAGGCTATTAGAAAGCAACTAACCGCGCTCTACTCACCCTACCCAGGTCTACCGGTGAGTCTCGCCGCTGCTCCCGGCCTGTGGCATTGGCCGCGACGCTGACGTTCCGTCGACAGCGCGGCAGCCGATCAGTGAGCTCAGCGGCTCTGAGCGGGGCGTTCTGTCTACAAGACCTTTTTAAGGAGCCAGCAAAAAAGTGAAGAGAAAGGAAAGCACAAAAGCACCTTGTCTTACTAAGCACTGGAAAGGGCAGCCGGCAACCGGACGTCAAAGTGGAAAAGCAGCAAGTGAGAGGCCTGTCTCTGCCTACGGCCACACCACCCTGAACATGCCCGATCTTGTCTGATCTTGGAAGCTAAGCAGGGTTGGGCCTGGTTAGTACTTGGATGGGAGACCACCTGGGAATACCAGGTGCTGTAGGCTTTTGCTTTTTCTTACTTCCACCAGCAGGGGTCACTCTCCTCTATGCCTTTTTTCCATTCCTTTTTTCACAAGCGCACACATGCTCCTTTCTTCTTTTCATTTGCTTTCTCTCTTGCGCTATTTAATCCTTGCAAAATACCAGCATCCTTCTTATCACCGTGGGCCTCCAGCATTGTTGCTTATTTACTTTTAATACAGGCTTCTTTTCACCAGGACCAGCGACTCCCGCATGACTGGAGGCAACCACCGCTGACCTGGAGGCAACCACCGGTAACCTGGAGGCCAGTTTACAGCACAACCCAAGCAAAACACCTTTGCAGGCCACACAACCCCCCCGAAGAGCAGCTCAAATTCACTCGCAACCATCTCACCCTCTTCCTTCATTCACTCCTGGGCGTTTCGCTCCACCCCAAGTTGCGGGTCCAGCTTGCTCTTTCTGTCACATCCCCGCGATGAACGGTTTAGCCTGCAGGAGACCCTGCGCCGAGCCATTTTTAAACACATCTGATGCGGCAGGTGTTTCATTGCTCAACAAACAACACCTATAGGGACGGCACAGCCTATGCATCAGTCCTTCGGAGACCGCCCCAGAACGGCCAGAGTTCTCGTCCCCACGCGAGCCTGAGGAAGGCTGGCCGGGCGATGGGCCAAGCAGCGTCTACTGGCCATACCACCTTGGATACGTCCGATCTCGGAAGCAAAGCAGAGATGGGTTCGGAAATACTTGGTTGGGACACCTCCTGAGAACACCAGGTATTGTAGACAATTTTGATGACGTTTTGCCATCTTGCCCAGCTCGGCTAACATTGAGTGGCGCCTTGCTGGACACCGACCTTACGTAAAGTAGAGGCTGGAAGTCCCAAGCCTCCCAAGCCCCCCAAGACCTCTAAGATAAGGACGCAACCCCGCCGCCTCTACCAGGCCTCACACCGAGCTCCTTGCCACGGCTAGGAGTGCTTATTGACCCCGCAGCCGGCCGTATGCAAATGATGGCGTTAAAAGCATCTCGCGCTGTGAAGGGGCCAGGCTTTCAGCAGCTGCCCAGGGGATGGTTTTAGAGGGCGACCGCCTAACGAGGGCCAGCAGAAGTAACGTCTTCTTCTTCAAAGAAGCTTGTGTAACTAACCCAATCAGACAGCTGCCCAGGAGCTAACCTCAGTGCTAGGAAGGAGCGGGAGGGAATTGAGGGGGTGGTTCCTGCTAAGGCCCTGAAATAATAATAAGAGAGGCAGGAGAGTCTGACGCATGGTGGCGGAAAAGCTGCAGGTGCAAATAGGGAATGTGGTCTCGTGCGAGCAACTTGTGCATGCTCGCTGTGTGTGAGTGTGCGCTTCCTAGGTACGGCGCGCTGCAGACAGTCAAAAGGGTTGCTCCCTTTCATTAAAAGTTAATCCCTGGCTGCAGGCTATTAGAAAGCAACTAACCGCGCTCTACTCACCCTACCCAGGTCTACCGGTGAGTCTCGCCGCTGCTCCCGGCCTGTGGCATTGGCCGCGACGCTGACGTTCCGTCGACAGCGCGGCAGCCGATCAGTGAGCTCAGCGGCTCTGAGCTGGGCGTTCTGTCTACAAGACCTTTTTAAGGAGCCAGCAAAAAAGTGAAGAGAAAGGAAAGCACAAAAGCACCTTGTCTTACTAAGCACTGGAAAGGGCAGCCGGCAACCGGACGTCAAAGTGGAAAAGCAGCAAGTGAGAGTCTTGTCTCTGCCTACGGCCACACCACCCTGAACACGCCCGATCTCGTCTGATCTTGGAAGCTAAGCAGGGTCAGGCCTGGTTAGTACTTGGATGGGAGACCGCCTGGGAATACCAGGTGCTGTAGGCTTTTGCTTTTTCTTACTTCCACCAGCAGGGGTCACTCTCCTCTATGCCTTTTTTCCATTCCTTTTTTCACAAGCGCACACATGCTCCTTTCTTCTTTTCATTTGCTTTCTCTCTTGCGCTATTTAATCCTTGCAAAATACCAGCATCCTTCTCATCACCGTGGGCCTCCAGCATTGTTGCTTATTTACTTTTAATACTAGGCTTCTTTTCACCAGGACCAGCGACTCCCGCATGACTGGAGGCAACCACCGCTGACCTGGAGGCAACCACCGGTAACCTGGAGGCCAGTTTACAGCACAACCGAAGCAAAACACCTTTGCAGGCCACACGACCCCCCCGAAGAGCAGCTCAAATTCACTCGCAACCATCTCACCCTCTTCCTTCATTCACTCCTGGGCGTTTCGCTCCACCCCAAGTTGCGGGTCCAGCTTGCTCTTTCTGTCACATCCCCGCGATGAATGGTTTAGCCTGCAGGAGACCCTGCACCGAGCCATTTTTAAACACATCTGATGCGGCAGGTGTTTCATTGCTCAACAAACAACACCTATAGGGACGGCACAGCCTATGCATCGGTCCTTCAGAGACCGCCCCAGAACGGCCAGAGTTCTCGTCCCCACGCGAGCCTGAGGAAGGCTGGCCGGGCGATGGGCCAAGCAGCGTCTACTGGCCATACCACCTTGGATACGTCCGATCTCGGAAGCAAAGCAGAGATGGGTTTGGAAATACTTGGTTGGGACACCTCCTGAGAACACCAGGTATTGTAGACAATTTTGATGACGTTTTGCCATCTTGCCCAGCTCGGCTAGCATTGAGTGGCGCCTTGCTGGACACCGACCTTACGTAAAGTAGAGGCTGGAAGTCCCAAGCCTCCCAAGCCCCCCAAGACCTCTAAGAGACTCAGAAAGAGAATAGGAGGGATCCAATGGCTGGATGTCCTTAAGGACAAAAATGTCCAGGAAGGATGGGAAATTTTTAAAAATGAGATTCTCAAAGCACAATCGTTAACAATCCCGAAAAGTAGGAAGAATGGGAAGCATTTAAGGAAACCAGGATGGATGAACACAGAACTTAAACACATGCTAAAAAGAAAGAAAGAAATGTTTATTAAATGGAAAGAGGGAGGCATATCTAAAGAAGATTATAATGCAGTCTGCAGATCCTGCAGGGGACGTATCAGGTTAGCTAAAGCTGACAATGAATTAAGGCTTGCAAGAGATGTCAAAAGCAATAAAAAAGGATTTTGGGGGTATGTCAAAAGTAAAAGAAAAGTCAAAGATGCTATAGGATTTTTACAGGATGAAAATGGAGAAATGGTAAGAGAGGATGTTGAGAAGGCCGAACTTTTTAATTCCTATTTTGCATCTGTTTTCCCTCAGAAAGAAAATGTAACATCAACTGATCTTCACTGTCCTTTTAAAGGAATAGAGGAATCCAAGTTATCTGTAAACAGAAAGATTGTGAGGGAATATTTAGCTAACATAAATGAGTTCAAGTCTCCAGGTCCAGATGAATTACACCCCAGAGTACTGAAGGAGATCGTAGAAGAAATTTTAGAACCACTCTCCATAATCTTTGAAAATTCTTGGAGAACAGGAGAAGTCCCAGAAGACTGGAGAAGAGCAAATGTTGTTCCTATCTTCAAAAAGGGGAAGAAGGTGGACCCAGGGAACTATAGGCCGGTGAGTCTGACTTCTATACCAGGAAAGATCTTTGAACAAATTATTAAACAACATGTATGTAAGTACATGGATAAGAATGAAGTGATTAACCAGAGTCAGCATGGGTTTGTAACTAACAAGTCATGTCAGACTAACTTAATTTCCTTCTATGACAGAATCACTGACTGGGTGGATCAGGGAAATGCTGTAGATATAGTATATCTTGACTTCAGCAAAGCATTTGACAAAGTATCTCACACCATCCTTATTGAAAAAATGACCAAGTATGCAATGGACCAGGCAACTGTTAGGTGGATTCATAACTGGCTTAGTGATCGGACTCAAAGGGTGGTTGTAAATGGCTTCACATCCAGCTGGATGAATGTCTCAAGTGGGGTACCACAGGGCTCTGTCCTGGGACCTGTATTGTTCAACATCTTTATCAATGATTTAGATGAAGGAATTGAGGGTAAACTGATTAAATTTGCTGATGACACAAAGCTAGGAGGGATAGCTAATACTAGAGAAGAGAGAGAGAGGATTCAAAAAGACCTAAATAAACTGGAGCAGTGGGCAGCAACCAACAGAATGGTTTTTAACAGGGAAAAATGCAAAGTACTACATCTGGGCAATAAAAATGAAAAAAGCATATACAGAATGGGAGGAATAGAGCTAAGCAACAGTACATGTGAAAAAGACTTAGGTATACTAATAGATCATAGACTGAACATGAGTCAACAGTGTGATGCAGCAGCAAAAAAGGCAAATACAATTCTGGGATGTATTAACAGAAGCATACAGTCTAGATCACGTGAAGTCATTATCGGTCTTTACTCCTCTTTGGTCAGACCTCATCTGGAATACTGTGTACAGTTTTGGGCACCACATTTTAAAAAAGACATAGAGAAACTGGAGCAAGTTCAGAGAAGAGCGACCAGAATGGTGACTGGTCTGCAAACCATGTCCTATGAGGAACGGTTGCAGGATTTGGGAATGTTTAGCTTGCAAAAAAGAAGACTGAGAGGAGACTTAATAGCTGTCTACAAATATGTCAAGGGCTGTCACATTGTAGAAGGATCATCTTTATTCTCATTTGCACAAGGAAAGACTAGAAGCAATGGGATGAAACTAAATGGGAGGAGACACAGATTAGATATTAGAAAAAACTTTTTGACAGTTAGGGTGATTAATGAGTGGAACAGGCTGCCACGAGAGGTGGTGAGTTCCCCTTCAATGGACGTCTTCAAACAGAGGCTGGACAGACATCTGTCTGAGATGATCTAGTGAATCCTGCTTTGAGCAGGGGGTTGGACCAGATGACCCAGGAGGTCCCTTCCAACTCTACCATTCTATGATTCTATGATTCTATGATAAGGACGCAACCCCGCCGCCTCTACCAGGCCTCACACCGAGCTCCTTGCCACGGCTAGGAGTGCTTATTGATCCCGCAGCCGGCCGTATGCAAATGATGGCGTTAAAAGCATCTCGCGCTGTGAAGGGGCCAGGCTTTCAGCAGCTGCCCAGGGGATGGTTTTAGAGGGCGACCGCCTAACGAGGGCCAGCAGAAGTAACGTCTTCTTCTTCAAAGAAGCTTGTGTAACTAACCCAATCAGACAGCTGCCCAGGAGCTAACCTCAGTGCTAGGAAGGAGCAGGAGGGAATTGAGGGGGTGGTTCCTGCTAAGGCCCTGAAATAATAATAAGACAGGCAGGAGAGTCTGACGCATGGTGGCGGAAAAGCTGCAGGTGCAAATAGGGAATGTGGTCTCGTGCGAGCAACTTGTGCATGCTCGCTGTGTGTGAGTGTGCGCTTCCTAGGTACGGCGCGCTGCAGACAGTCAAAAGGGTTGCTCCCTTTCATTAAAAGTTAATCCCCGGCTGCAGGCTATTAGAAAGCAACTAACCGCGCTCTACTCACCCTACCCAGGTCTACCGGTGAGTCTCGCCGCTGCTCCCGGCCTGTGGCATTGGCCGCGACGCTGACGTTCCGTCGACAGCGCGGCAGCCGATCAGTGAGCTCAGCGGCTCTGAGCGGGGCGTTCTGTCTACAAGACCTTTTTAAGGAGCCAGCAAAAAAGTGAAGAGAAAGGAAAGCACAAAAGCACCTTGTCTTACTAAGCACTGGAAAGGGCAGCCGGCAGCCGGCAACCGGACGTCAAAGTGGAAAAGCAGCAAGTGAGAGGCCTGTCTCTGCCTACGGCCACACCACCCTGAACACGCCCGATCTTGTCTGATCTCGGAAGCCAAGCAGGGTCAGGCCTGGTTAGTACTTGGATGGGAGACTGCCTGGGAATACCAGGTGCTGTAGGCTTTTGCTTTTTCTTACTTCCACCAGCAGGGGTCACTCTCCTCTATGCCTTTTTTCCATTCCTTTTTTCACAAGCGCACACATGCTCCTTTCTTCTTTTCATTTGCTTTCTCTCTTGCGCTATTTAATCCTTGCAAAATACCAGCATCCTTCTCATCACCGTGGGCCTCCAGCATTGTTGCTTATTTACTTTTAATACTAGGCTTCTTTTCACCAGGACCAGCGACTCCCGCATGACTGGAGGCAACCACCGCTGACCTGGAGGCAACCACCGGTAACCTGGAGGCCAGTTTACAGCACAACCCAAGCAAAACACCTTTGCAGGCCACACGACCCCCCCGAAGAGCAGCTCAAATTCACTCGCAACCATCTCACCCTCTTCCTTCATTCACTCCTGGGCGTTTCGCTCCACCCCAAGTTGCGGGTCCAGCTTGCTCTTTCTGTCACATCCCCGCGATGAACGGTTTAGCCTGCAGGAGACCCTGCGCCGAGCCATTTTTAAACACATCTGATGCGGCAGGCGTTTCATTGCTCAACAAACAACACCTATAGGGACGGCACAGCCTATGCATCGGTCCTTCGGAGACCGCCCCAGAACGGCCAGAGTTCTCGTCCCCACGCGAGCCTGAGGAAGGCTGGCCGGGCGATGGGCCAAGCAGCGTCTACTGGCCATACCACCTTGGATACGTCCGATCTCGGAAGCAAAGCAGAGATGGGTTCGGAAATACTTGGTTGGGACACCTCCTGAGAACACCAGGTATTGTAGACAATTTTGATGACATTTTGCCATCTTGCCCAGCTCGGCTAGCATGGAGTGGCGCCTTGCTGGACACCGACCTTACGTAAAGTAGAGGCTGGAAGTCCCAAGCCTCCCAAGCCCCCCAAGACCTCTAAGATAAGGACGCAACCCCGCCGCCTCTACCAGGCCTCACACCGAGCTCCTTGCCACGGCTAGGAGTGCTTATTGACCCCGCAGCCGGCCGTATGCAAATGATGGCGTTAAAAGCATCTCGCGCTGTGAAGGGGCCAGGCTTTCAGCAGCTGCCCAGGGGATGGTTTTAGAGGGCGACCGCCTAACGAGGGCCAGCAGAAGTAACGTCTTCTTCTTCAAAGAAGCTTGTGTAACTAACCCAATCAGACAGCTGCCCAGGAGCTAAGCTCAGTGCTAGGAAGGAGCGGGAGGGAATTGAGGGGGTGGTTCCTGCTAAGGCCCTGAAATAATAATAAGACAGGCAGGAGAGTCTGACGCATGGTGGCGGAAAAGCTGCAGGTGCAAATAGGGAATGTGGTCTCGTGCGAGCAACTTGTGCATGCTCGCTGTGTGTGAGTGTGCGCTTCCTAGGTACGGCGCGCTGCAGACAGTCAAAAGGGTTGCTCCCTTTCATTAAAAGTTAATCTCCGGCTGCAGGCTATTAGAAAGCAACTAACCGCGCTCTACTCACCCTACCCAGGTCTACCGGTGAGTCTCGCCGCTGCTCCCGGCCTGTGGCATTGGCCGCGACGCTGACGTTCCGTCGACAGCGCGGCAGCCGATCAGTGAGCTCAGCGGCTCTGAGCGGGGCGTTCTGTCTACAAGACCTTTTTAAGGAGCCAGCAAAAAAGTGAAGAGAAAGGAAAGCACAAAAGCACCTTGTCTTAGTAAGCACTGGAAAGGGCAGCCGGCAGCCGGACGTCAAAGTAGAAAAGCAGCAAGTGAGACGCCTGTCTCTGCCTACGTCCACACCACCCTGAACACACCCGATCTCGTCTGATCTTGGAATCTAAGCAGGGTTGGGGCTGGTTAGTACTTGGATGGGAGACTGCCTGGGAATACCAGGTGCTGTAGGCTTTTGCTTTTTCTTACTTCCACAAGCAGGGGTCACTCTCCTCTATGCCTTTTTTCCATTCCTTTTTTCACAAGCGCACACATGCTCCTTTCTTCTTTTCATTTGCTTTCTCTCTTGCGCTATTTAATCCTTGCAAAATACCAGCATCCTTCTCATCACCGTGGGCCTCCAGCATTGTTGCTTATTTACTTTTAATACTAGGCTTCTTTTCACCAGGACCAGCGACTCCCGCATGACTGGAGGCAACCACCGCTGACCTGGACGCAACCACCGGTAACCTGGAGGCCAGTTTACAGCACAACCCAAGCAAAACACCTTTGCAGGCCACACGACCCCCCCCCGAAGAGCAGCTCAAATTCACTCGCAACCATCTCACCCTCTTCCTTCATTCACTCCTGGGCGTTTCTCTCCACCCCAAGTTGCGGGTCCAGCTTGCTCTTTCTGTCACATCCCCGCGATGAACGGTTTAGCCTGCAGGAGACCCTGCGCCGAGCCATTTTTAAACACATATGATGCGGCAGGTGTTTCATTGCTCAACAAACAACACCTATAGGGACGGCACAGCCTATGCATGGCTCCTTCGGAGACCGCCCCAGAACGGCCAGAGTTCTCGTCCCCACGCGAGCCTGAGGAAGGCTGGCCGGGCGATGGGCCAAGCAGCGTCTACTGGCCATACCACCTTGGATACGTCCGATCTCGGAAGCAAAGCAGAGATGGGTTCGGAAATACTTGTTGGGACACCTCCTGAGAACACCAGGTATTGTAGACAATTTTGATGACGTTTTGCCATCTTGCCCAGCTCGGCTAGCATGGAGTGGCGCCTTGCTGGACACCGACCTTACGTAAAGTAGAGGCTGGAAGTCCCAAGCCTCCCAAGCCCCCCAACACCTCTAAGATAAGGACGCAACCCCGCCGCCTCTACCAGGCCTCACACCGAGCTCCTTGCCACGGCTAGGAGTGCTTATTGACCCCGCAGCCGGCCGTATGCAAATGATGGCGTTAAAAGCATCTCGCGCTGTGAAGGGGCCAGGCTTTCAGCAGCTGCCCAGGGGATGGTTTTAGAGGGCGACCGCCTAACGAGGGCCAGCAGAAGTAACGTCTTCTTCTTCAAAGAATCTTGTGTAACTAACCCAATCAGACAGCTGCCCAGGAGCTAATCTCAGTGCTAGGAAGGAGCGGGAGGGAATTGAGGGGGTGGTTCCTGCTAAGGCCCTGAAATAATAATAAGACAGGCAGGAGAGTCTGACGCATGGTGGCGGAAAAGCTGCAGGTGCAAATAGGGAATGTGGTCTCGTGCGAGCAACTTGTGCATGCTCGCTGTGTGTGAGTGTGCGCTTCCTAGGTACGGCGCGCTGCAGACAGTCAAAAGGGTTGCTCCCTTTCATTAAAAGTTAATCTAGAAAGCAACTAACCGCGCTCTACTCACCTTACCCAGGTCTACCGGTGAGTCTCGCCGCTGCTCCCGGCCTGTGGCATTGGCCTCGACGCTTACGTTCCGTCGACAGCGCGGCAGCCGATCAGTGAGCTCAGCAGCTCTGAGCGGGGCGTTCTGTCTACAAGACCTTTTTAAGGAGCCAGCAAAAAAGTGAAGAGAAAGGAAAGCACAAAAGCACCTTGTCTCACTAAGCACTGGAAAGGGCAGCCGGCGACCGGACGTCAAAGTAGAAAAGCAGCAAGTGAGAGCCCTGTCTCTGCCTACGGCCGCACCACCTTGAACACACCCTATCTTGTCTGATCTCAGAAGCTAAGCAGGGTCAGGCCTGGTTAGTACTTGGATGGGAGACCACCTGGGAATACCAGGTGCTGTAGGCTTCTGCTATTTCTTACTTCCACAAGCAGGGGTCACTCTCCTCTATGCCTTTTTTCCATTCCTTTTTTCACAAGCGCACACATGCTCCTTTCTTCTTTTCATTTGCTTTCTCTCTTGCGCTATTTAATCCTTGCAAAATACCAGCATCCTTCTCATCACCGTGGGCCTCCAGCATTGTTGCTTATTTACTTTTAATACTAGGCTTCTTTTCACCAGGACCAGCGACTCCCGGCTGACTGGAGGCAACCACCGCTGACCTGGAGGCAGCCACCGGTAACCTGGAGGCCAGTTTACAGCACAACCCAAGCAAAACACCTTTGGAGGCCACACGACCCCCCCGAAGAGCAGCTCAAATTCACTCGCAACCATCTCACCCTCTTCCTTCATTCACTCCTGGGCGTTTCGCTCCACCCCAAGTTGCGGGTCCAGCTTGCTCTTTCTGTCACATCCCCGCGATGAACGGTTTAGCCTGCAGGAGACCCTGCGCCGAGCCATTTTTAAACACATCTGATGTGGCAGGTGTTTCATTGCTCAACAAACAACACCTATAGGGACGGCACAGCCTATGCATCGGTCCTTCGGAGACCGCCCCAGAACGGCCAGAGTTCTCGTCCCCACGCGAGCCTGAGGAAGGCTGGCCGGGCGATGGGCCAAGCAGCGTCTACTGGCCATACCACCTTGGATACGTCCGATCTCGGAAGCAAAGCAGAGATGGGTTTGGAAATACTTGGTAGGGACACCTCCTGAGAACACCAGTTATTGTAGACAATTTTGATGACGTTTTGCCATCTTGCCCAGCTCGGCTAGCATGGAGTGGCGCCTTGCTGGACACCGACCTTACGTAAAGTAGAGGCTGGAAGTCCCAAGCCTCCCAAGACCTCTAAGATAAGGGCGCAACCCCGCCGCCTCTACCAGGCCTCACACCGAGCTCCTTGCCACGGCTAGGAGTGCTTATTGACCCCGCAGCCGGCCGTATGCAAATGATGGCGTTAAAAGCATCTCGCGCTGTGAAGGGGCCAGGCTTTCAGCAGCTGCCCAGGGGATGGTTTTAGAGGGCGACCGCCTAACGAGGGCCAGCAGAAGTAACGTCTTCTTCTTCAAAGAAGCTTGTGTAACTAACCCAATCAGACAGCTGCCCAGGAGCTAACCTCAGTGCTAGGAAGGAGCGGGAGGGAATTGAGGGGGTGGTTCCTGCTAAGGCCCTGAAATAATAATAAGACAGGCAGGAGAGTCTGACGCATGGTGGCGGAAAAGCTGCAGGTGCAAATAGGGAATGTGGTCTCGTGCGAGCAACTTGTGCATGCTCGCTGTGTGTGAGTGTGCGCTTCCTAGGTACGGCGCGCTGCAGACAGTCAAAAGGGTTGCTCCCTTTCATTAAAAGTTAATCCCCGGCTGCAGGCTATTAGAAAGCAACTAACCGCGCTCTACTCACCCTACCCAGGTCTACCGGTGAGTCTCGCCGCTGCTCCCGGCCTGTGGCATTGGCCGCGACGCTGACGTTCCGTCGACAGCGCGGCAGCCGATCAGTGAGCTCAGTGGCTCTGAGCGGGGCGTTCTGTCTACAAGACCTTTTTAAGGAGCCAGCAAAAAAGTGAAGAGAAAGGAAAGCACAAAAGCACCTTGTCTCACTAAGCACTGGAAAGGGCAGCCGGCAGCCGGACGTCAAAGTAGAAAAGCAGCAAGTGAGAGGCCTGTCTCTGCCTATGGCAACACCACCCTGAACACACCCGATCTTGTCTGATCTCGGAATCTTAGCAGGGTTGGGCCTGCTTAGTACTTGGATGGGAGACTGCCTGGGAATATCAGGTGCTGTAGGCTTTTGCTTTTTCTTACTTCCACCAGCAGGGGTCACTCTCCTCTATGCCTTTTTTCCATTCCTTTTTTCACAAGCGCACACATGCTCCTTTCTTCTTTTCATTTGCTTTCTCTCTTGCGCTATTTAATCCTTGCAAAATACCAGCATCCTTCTCATCACCGTGGGCCTCCAGCATTGTTGCTTATTTACTTTTAATACTAGGCTTCTTTTCACCAGGACCAGCGACTCCCGCATGACTGGAGGAAACCACCGCTGACCTGGAGGCCAGTTTACAGCACAACCCAAGCAAAACACCTTTGCAGGCCACACGACCCCCCCGAAGAGCAGCTCAAATTCACTCGCAACCATCTCACCCTCTTCCTTCATTCACTCCTGGGCGTTTCGCTCCACCCTAAGTTGTTGGTCCAGCTTGCTCTTTCTGTCACATCCCCGCGATGAACGGTTTAGCCTGCAGGAGACCCTGCGCCGAGCCATTTTTAAACACATCTGATGCGGCAGGTGTTTCATTGATCAACAAACAACACCTATAGGGACGGCACAGCCTATGCATCAGTCCTTCGGAGACCGCCCCAGAACGGCCAGAGTTCTCGTCCCCACGCAAGCCTGAGGAAGGCTGGCCGGTCGATGGGCCAAGCAGCGTCTACTGGCCATACCACCTTGGATACGTCCGATCTCGGAAGCAAAGCAGAGATGGGTTCGGAAATACTTGGTTGGGACACCTCCTGAGAACACCAGGTATTGTAGACAATTTTGATGACGTTTTGCCATCTTGCGCAGCTCGGCTAGCATGGAGTGGCGCCTTGCTGGACACCGACCTTACGTAAAGTAGAGGCTGGAAGTCCCAAGCCTCCCAAGCCCCCCAAGACCTCTAAGATAAGGACGCAACCCCGCCGCCTCTACCAGGCCTCACACCGAGCTCCTTGCCACAGCTCGGAGTGCTTATTGACCCCGCAGCCGGCCGTATGCAAATGATGGCGTTAAAAGCATCTCGCGCTGTGAAGGGGCCAGGCTTTCAGCAGCTGCCCAGGGGATGGTTTTAGAGGGCGACCGCCTAACGAGGGCCAGCAGAAGTAACGTCTTCTTCTTCAAAGAAGCTTGTGTAACTAACCCAATCAGACAGCTGCCCAGGAGCTAACCTCAGTGCTAGGAAGGAGCGGGAGGGAATTGAGGGGGTGGTTCCTGCTAAGGCCCTGAAATAATAATAAGACAGGCAGGAGAGTCTGACGCATGGTGGCGGAAAAGCTGCAGGTGCAAATAGGGAATGTGGTCTCGTGCGAGCAACTTGTGCATGCTCGCTGTGTGTGAGTGTGCGCTTCCTAGGTACGGCGCTCTGCAGACAGTCAAAAGGGTTGCTCCCTTTCATTAAAAGTTAATCCCTGGCTGCAGGCTATTAGAAAGCAACTAACCGCGCTCTACTCACCCTACCCAGGTCTACCGGTGAGTCTCGCCGCTGCTCCCGGCCTGTGGCATTGGCCGCGACGCTGACGTTCCGTCGACAGCGCGGCAGCCGATCAGTGAGCTCAGCGGCTCTGAGCGGGGCGTTCTGTCTACAAGACCTTTTTAAGGAGCCAGCAAAAAAGTGAAGAGAAAGGAAAGCACAAAAGCACCTTGTCTCACTAAGCACTGGAAAGGGCAGCCGGCAGTCGGACGTCAAAGTAGAAAAGCAGCAAGTGAGAGGCCTGTCTCTGCCTACGGCCACACCTCCCTGAACACACCCAATCTCGTCTGATCTTGGAAGCTAAGCAGGGTTGGGCCTGGTTAGTACTTGGATGGGAGACCACCTGGGAATACCAGGTGCTGTAGGCTTTTGCCTTTTCTTACTTCCACAAGCAGGGGTCACTCTCCTCTATGCCTTTTTTCCATTCCTTTTTTCACAAGCCCACACATGCTCCTTTCTTCTTTTCATTTGCTTTCTCTCTTTCGCTATTTAATCCTTGCAAAATACCAGCATCCTTCTCATCACCGTGGGCCTCCAGCATTGTTGCTTATTTACTTTTAATACTAGGCTTCTTTTCACCAGGACCAGCGACTCCCGCATGACTGGAGGCAACCACCGCTGACCTGGAGGCCAGTTTACAGCACAACCCAAGCAAAACAGCTTTGCAGGCCACACGACCCCCCCGAAGAGCAGCTCAAATTCACTCGCAACCATCTCACCCTCTTCCTTCATTCACTCCTGGGCGTTTCGCTCCACCCCAAGTTGTTGGTCCAGCTTGCTCTTTCTGTCACATCCCCGCGATGAACGGTTTAGCCTGCAGGAGACCCTGCGCCGAGCCATTTTTAAACACATCTGATGCGGCAGGTGTTTCATTGCTCAACAAACAACACCTATAGGGACGGCACAGCCTATGCATCGGTCCTTCGGAGACCGCCCCAGAACGGCCAGAGTTCTCGTCCCCACGCAAGCCTGAGGAAGGCTGGCCGGTCGATGGGCCAAGCAGCGTCTACTGGCCATACCACCTTGGATACGTCCGATCTCGGAAGCAAAGCAGAGATGGGTTAGGAAATACTTGGTTGTGTCACCTCCTGAGAACACCAGGTATTGTAGACAATTTTGATGACGTTTTGCCATCTTGCGCAGCTTGGCTAGCATGGAGTGGCGCCTTGCTGGACACCGACCTTACGTAAAGTAGAGGATGGAAGTCCCAAGCCTCACAAGCCCCCCAAGACCTCTAAGATAAGGACGCAACCCCGCCGCCTCTACCAGGCCTCACACCGAGCTCCTTGCCACGGCTAGGAGTGCTTATTGACCCCGCAGCCGGCCGTATGCAAATGATGGCGTTAAAAGCATCTCGCGCTGTGAAGGGGCCAGGCTTTCAGCAGCTGCCCAGGGGATGGTTTTAGAGGGCGACCGCCTAACGAGGGCCAGCCAGTCTTCTTCTTCAAAGAAGCTTGTGTAACTAACCCAATCAGACAGCTGCCCAGGAGCTAACCTCAGTGCTAGGAAGGAGCGGGAGGGAATTGAGGGGGTGGTTCCTGCTAAGGCCCTGAAATAATAATAAGACAGGCAGGAGAGTCTGACGCATGGTGGCGGAAAAGCTGCAGGTGCAAATAGGGAATGTGGTCTCGTGCGAGCAACTTGTGCATGCTCGCTGTGTGTGAGTGTGCGCTTCCTAGGTACGGCGCGCTGCAGACAGTCAAAAGGGTTGCTCCCTTTCATTAAAAGTTAATCCCCGGCTGCAGGCTATTAGAAAGCAACTAACCGCGCTCTACTCACCCTACCCAGGTCTACCGGTGAGTCTCGCCGCTGCTCCCGGCCTGTGGCATTGGCCGCGACGCTGACGTTCCGTCGACAGCGCGGCAGCCGATCAGTGAGCTCAGCGGCTCTGAGCGGGGCGTTCTGTCTACAAGACCTTTTTAAGGAGCCAGCAAAAAAGTGAAGAGAAAGGAAAGCACAAAAGCACCTTGTCTCACTAAGCACTGGAAAGGGCAGCCGGCAGTCGGACGTCAAAGTAGAAAAGCAGCAAGTGAGAGGCCTGTCTCTGCCTACGGCCACACCACACTGAACACACCCAATCTCGTCTGATCTTGGAATCTAAGCAGGGTTGGGCCTGGTTAGTACTTGTATGGGAGACCGCCTGGGAATACCGGGTGCTGTAGGCTTTTGCTTTTTCTTACTTCCACAAGCAGGGGTCACTCTCCTCTATGCCTTTTTTCCATTCCTTTTATCACAAGCGCACACATGCTCCTTTCTTCTTTTCATTTGCTTTCTCTCTTGCGCTATTTAATCCTTGCAAAATACCAGCATCCTTCTCATCACCGTGGGCCTCCAGCATTGTTGCTTATTTACTTTTAATACTAGGCTTCTTTTCACCAGGACCAGCGACTCCCGCATGACTGGAGGCAACCACCGCTGACCTGGAGGCCAGTTTACAGCACAACCCAAGCAAAACAGCTTTGCAGGCCACACGACCCTCCCGAAGAGCAGCTCAAATTCACTCGCAACCATCTCACCCTCTTCCTTCATTCACTCCTGGGCGTTTCGCTCCACCCCAAGTTGTTGGTCCAGCTTGCTCTTTCTGTCACATCCCCGCGATGAACGGTTTAGCCTGCAGGAGACCCTGCGCCGAGCCATTTTTAAACACATCTGATGCGGCAGGTGTTTCATTGCTCAACAAACAACACCTATAGGGACGGCACAGCCTATGCATCGGTCCTTCGGAGACCGCCCCAGAACGGCCAGAGTTCTCGTCCCCACGCAAGCCTGAGGAAGGCTGGCCGGTCGATGGGACAAGCAGCGTCTACTGGCCATACCACCTTGGATACGTCCAATCTCGGAAGCAAAGCAGAGATGGGTTCGGAAATACTTGGTTGGGACACCTCCTGAGAACACCAGGTATTGTAGACAATTTTGATGACGTTTTGCCATCTTGCGCAGCTCGGCTAGCATGGAGTGGCGCCTTGCTGGACACCGACCTTACGTAAAGTAGAGGCTGGAAGTCCCAAGCCCCCCAAGACCTCTAAGATAAGGACGCAACCCCGCCGCCTCTACCAGGCCTCACACCGAGCTCTTTGCCACGGCTAGGAGTGCTTATTGACCCCGCAGCCGGCCGTATGCAAATGATGGCGTTAAAAGCATCTCGCGCTGTGAAGGGGCCAGGCTTTCAGCAGCTGCACAGGGGATGGTTTTAGAGGGCGACCGCCTAACGAGGGCCAGCAGAAGTAACGTCTTCTTCTTCAAAGAAGCTTGTGTAACTAACCCAATCAGACAGCTGCCCAGGAGCTAACCTCAGTGCTAGGAAGGAGCGGGAGGGAATTGAGGGGGTGGTTCCTGCTAAGGCCCTGAAATAATAATAAGACAGGCAGGAGAGTCTGACGCATGGTGGCGGAAAAGCTGCAGGTGCAAATAGGGAATGTGGTCTCGTGCGAGCAACTTGTGCATGCTCGCTGTGTGTGAGTGTGCGCTTCCTAGGTACGGCGCGCTGCAGACAGTCAAAAGGGTTGCTCCCTTTCATTAAAAGTTAATCTAGAAAGCAACTAACTGCGCTCTACTCACCCTACCCAGGTCTACCGGTGAGTCTCGCCGCTGCTCCCGGCCTGTGGCATTGGCCTCGACGCTTACGTTCCGTCGACAGCGCGGCAGCCGATCAGTGAGCTCAGCGGCTCTGAGCGGGGCGTTCTGTCTACAAGACCTTTTTAAGGAGCCAGCAAAAAAGTGAAGAGAAAGGAAAGCACAAAAGCACCTTGTCTTACTAAGCACTGGAAAGGGCAGCCGGCAACCGGACGTCAAAGTAGAAAAGCAGCAAGTGAGAGTCCTGTCTCTGCCTATGGCCACACCACCCTGAACACACCCGATCTCGTCTGATCTTGGAATCTAAGCAGGGTTGGGGCTGGTTAGTATGTGGATGGGAGACCGCCTGGGAATACCAGGTGCTGTAGGCTTTTGCTTTTTCTTACTTCCACAAGCAGGGGTCACTCTCCTCTATGCCTTTTTTCCATTCCTTTTTTCACAAGCGCACACATGCTCCTTTCTTCTTTTCATTTGCTTTCTCTCTTGCGCTATTTAATCCTTGCAAAATACCAGCATCCTTCTCTTCACCGTGGACCTCCAGCATTGTTGCTTATTTACTTTTAATACTAGGCTTCTTTTCACCAGGACCAGCGACTCCCGCATGACTGGAGGCAACCACCGCTGACCTGGAGGCAACCACCGGTAACCTGGAGGCCAGTTTACAGCACAACCCAAGCAAAACACCTTTGCAGGCCACACGACCCCCCCGAAGAGCAGCTCAAATTCACTCGCAACCATCTCACCCTCCTCCTTCATTCACTCCTGGGCGTTTCGCTCCACCCCAAGTTGCGGGTCCAGCTTGCTCTTTCTGTCACATCCCCGCGATGAACGGTTTAGCCTGCAGGAGACCCTGCGCCGAGCCATTTTTAAACACATCTGATGCGGCAGGTGTTTCATTGCTCAACAAACAACACCTATAGGGACGGCACAGCCTATGCATCGGTCCTTCGGAGACCGCCCCAGAACGGCCAGAGTTCTCGTCCCCACGCAAGCCTGAGGAAGGCTGGCCGGGCGATGGGCCAAGCAGCGTCTACTGGCCATATCACCTTGGATACGTCCGATCTCGGAAGCAAAGCAGAGATGAGTTCGGAAATACTTGGTTGGGACACCTCCTGAGAACACCAGGTATTGTAGACAATTTTGATGACGTTTTGCCATCTTGCCCAGCTCGGCTAGCATTGAGTGGCGCCTTGCTGGACACCGACCTTACGTAAAGTAGAGGCTGGAAGTCCCAAGCCTCCCAAGCCCCCCAAGACCTCTAAGATAAGGACGCAACCCCGCCGCCTCTACCAGGCCTCACACCGAGCTCCTTGCCACGGCTAGGAGCGCTTATTGACCCCGCAGCCGGCCGTATGCAAATGATGGCGTTAAAAGCATCTCGCGCTGTGAAGGGGCCAGGCTTTCAGCAGCTGCCCAGGGGATGGTTTTAGAGGGCGACCGCCTAACGAGGGCCAGCAGAAGTAACGTCTTCTTCTTCAAAGAAGCTTGTGTAACTAACCCAATCAGACAGCTGCCCAGGAGCTAAGCTCAGTGCTAGGAAGGAGCGGGAGGGAATTGAGGGGGTGGTTCCTGCTAAGGCCCTGAAATAATAATAAGACAGGCAGGAGAGTCTGACGCATGGTGGCGGAAAAGCTGCAGGTGCAAATAGGGAATGTGGTCTCGTGCGAGCAACTTGTGCATGCTCGCTGTGTGTGAGTGTGCGCTTCCTAGGTACGGCGCGCTGCAGACAGTCAAAAGGGTTGCTCCCTTTCATTAAAAGTTAATCCCCGGCTGCAGGCTATTAGAAAGCAACTAACCGCGCTCTACTCACCCTACCCAGGTCTACCGGTGAGTCTCGCCGCTGCTCCCGGCCTGTGGCATTGGCCGCGACGCTGACGTTCCGTCGACAGCGCGGCAGCCGATCAGTGAGCTCAGCGGCTGTGAGCGGGGCGTTCTGTCTACAAGACCTTTTTAAGGAGCCAGCAAAAAAGTGAAGAGAAAGGAAAGCACAAAAGCACCTTGTCTTACTAAGCACTGGAAAGGGCAGCCGGCAACCGGACGTCAAAGTGGAAAAACAGCAAGTGAGAGGCATGTCTCTGCCTACGGCCACACCACCCTGAACACGCCCTATCTTGTCTGATTTTGGAAGCTAAGCAGGGTTGGGCCTGGTTAGTACTTGGATGGGAGACCGCCTGGGAATACCAGGTGCTGTAGGCTTTTGCTTTTTCTTACTTCCACCAGCAGGGGTCACTCTCCTCTATGCCTTTTTTCCATTCCTTTTTTCACAATCGCACACATGCTCCTTTCTTCTTTTCATTTGCTTTCTCTCTTGCGCTATTTAATCCTTGCAAAATACCAGCATCCTTCTCATCACCGTGGGCCTCCAGCATTGTTGCTTATTTACTTTTAATACTAGGCTTCTTTTCACCAGGACCAGCGACTCCCGCATGACTGGAGGCAACCACCGCTGACCTGGAGGCCAGTTTACAGCACAACCCAAGCAAAACACCTTTGCAGGCCACACGACCCCCCCGAAGAGCAGCTCAAATTCACTCGCAACCATCTCACCCTCTTCCTTCATTCACTCCTGGGCGTTTCGCTCCACCCCAAGTTGCGGGTCCAGCTTGCTCTTTCTGTCACATCCCCGCGATGAACGGTTTAGCCTGCAGGAGACCCTGCGCCGAGCCATTTTTAAACACATCTGATGCGGCAGGTGTTTCATTGCTCAACAAACAACACCTATAGGGACGGCACAGCCTATGCATCGGTCCTTCGGAGACCGCCCCAGAACGGCTAGAGTTCTCGTCCCCACGCGAGCCTGAGGAAGGCTGGCCAGGCGATGGGCCAAGCAACGTCTACTGGCCATACCACCTTGGAAACGTCCGATCTCGGAAGCAAAGCAGAGATGGGTTCGGAAATACTTGGTTGGGACACCTCCTGAGAACACCAGGTATTGTAGACAATTTTGATGACGTTTTGCCATCTTGCGCAGCTCGGCTAGCATGGAGTGGCGCCTTGCTGGACACCGACCTTACGTAAAGTAGAGGCTGGAAGTCCCAAGCCTCCCAAGCCCCCCAAGACCTCTAAGATAAGGACGCAACCCCGCCGCCTCTACCAGGCCTCACACCGAGCTCCTTGCCACGGCTAGGAGTGCTTATTGACCCCGCAGCCGGCCGTATGCAAATGATGGCGTTAAAAGCATCTCGCGCTGTGAAGGGGCCAGGCTTTCAGCAGCTGCCCAGGGAATGGTTTTAGAGGGCGACCGCCTAACGAGGGCCAGCAGAAGTAACGTCTTCTTCTTCAAAGAAGCTTGTGTAACTAACCCAATCAGACTGCTGCCCAGGAGCTAACCTCAGTGCTAGGAAGGAGCGGGAGGGAATTGAGGGGGTGGTTCCTGCTAAGGCCCTGAAATAATAATAAGACAGGCAGGAGAGTCTGACGCATGGTGGCGGAAAAGCTGCAGGTGCAAATAGGGAATGTGGTCTCGTGCGAGCAACTTGTGCATGCTCGCTGTGTGTGAGTGTGCGCTTCCTAGGTACGGCGCGCTGCAGACAGTAAAAAGGGTTGCTCCCTTTCATTAAAAGATAATCCCCGACTGCAGGCTATTAGAAAGCAACTAACCGCGCTCTACTCACCCTACCCAGGTCTACCGGTGAGTCTCGCCGCTGCTCCCGGCCTGTGGCATTGGCCGCGACGCTGACGTTCCGTCGACAGCGCGGCAGCCGATCAGTGAGCTCAGCGGCTCTGAGCGGGGCGTTCTGTCTACAAGACCTTTTTAAAGAGCCAGTAAAAAAGTGAAGAGAAAGGAAAGCACAAAAGCACCTTGTCTCACTAAGCACTGGAAAGGGCAGCCGGCAGCCGGACGTCAAAGTAGAAAAGGAGCAAGTGAGAGACCTGTCTCTGCCTACGGCCACACCACCCTGAACACACCCGATCTCGTCTGGTCTTGGAATCTAAGCAGGGTTGGGCCTGGTTAGCACTTGGATGGGAGACCGCCTGGGAATACCAGGTGCTGTAGGCTTTTGCTTTTTCTTTCTTCCACAAGCAGGGGTCACTCTCCTCTATGCCTTTTTTCCATTCCTTTTTTCACAAGCGCACACATGCTCCTTTCTTCTTTTCATTTGCTTTCTCTCTTGCGCTATTTAATCCTTGCAAAATACCAGCATCCTTCTCATCACCGTGGGCCTCCAGCATTGTTGCTTATTTACTTTTAATACTAGGCTTCTTTTCACCAGGACCAGCGACTCCCGCATGACTGGAGGCAACCACCGCTGACCTGGAGGCCAGCTTACAGCACAACCCAAGCAAAACACCTTTGCAGGCCACACGACCCCCCCCGAAGAGCAGCTCAAATTCACTCGCAACCATCTCACCCTCTTCCTTCATTCACTCCTGGGCGTTTCGCTCCACCCCAAGTTGCAGGTCCAGCTTGCTCTTTCTGTCACATCCCCGCGATGAACGGTTTAGCCTGCAGGAGACCCTGCGCCGAGCCATTTTTAAACACATCTGATGCGGCAGGTGTTTCATTGCTCAACAAACAACACCTATAGGGACGGCACAGCCTATGCATCGGTCCTTCGGAGACCGCCCCAGAACGGCCAGAGTTCTCGTCCCCACGCGAGCCTGAGGAAGGCTGGCCGGTCGATGGGCCAAGCAGCGTCTACTGGCCATACCACCTTGGATACGTCCGATCTCGGAAGCAAAGCAGAGATGGGTTCGGAAATACTTGGTTGGGACACCTCCTGAGAACACCAGGTATTGTAGACAATTTTGATGACGTTTTGCCATCTTGCGCAGCTCGGCTAACATGGAGTGGCGCCTTGCTGGACACCGACCTTACGTAAAGTAGAGGATGTAAGTCCCAAGCCCCCCAAGACCTCTAAGATAAGGACGCAACCCCGCCGCCTCTACCAGGCCTCACACCGAGCTCCTTGCCACGGCTAGGAGTGCTTATTGACCCCGCAGCCGGCCGTATGCAAATGATGGCGTTAAAAGCATCTCGCGCTGTGAAGGGGCCAGGCTTTCAGCAGCTGCCCAGGGGATGGTTTTAGAGGGCGACCGCCTAACGAGGGCCAGCAGAAGTAACGTCTTCTTCTTCAAAGAAGCTTGTGTAACTAACCCAATCAGACAGCTGCCCAGGAGCTAACCTCAGTGCTAGGAAGGAGCGGGAGGGAACTGAGGGGGTGGTTCCTGCTAAGGCCCTGAAATAATAATAAGACAGGCAGGAGAGTCTGACGCATGGTGGCGGAAAAGCTGCAGGTGCAAATAGGGAATGTGGTCTCGTGCGAGCAACTTGTGCATGCTCGCTGTGTGTGAGTGTGCGCTTCCTAGGTACGGCGCGCTGCAGACAGTCAAAAGGGTTGCTCCCTTTCATTAAAAGTTAATCCCCGGCTGCAGGCTATTAGAAAGCAACTAACCGCGCTCTACTCACCCTACCCAGGTCTACCGGTGAGTCTCGCCGCTGCTCCCGGCCTGTGGCATTGGCCGCGACGCTGACGTTCCGTCGACAGCGCGGCAGCCGATCAGTGAGCTCAGCGGCTCTGAGCGGGGCGTTCTGTCTACAAGACCTTTTTAAGGAGCCAGCAAAAAAGTGAAGAGAAAGGAAAGCACAAAAGCACCTTGTCTTACTAAGCACTGGAAAGGGCAGTCGGCAACCGGACGTCAAAGTAGAAAAGCAGCAAGTGAGAGGTCTGTCTCTGCCTACGGCCACACCACCCTGAACACACCTGATCTCGTCTGATCTTGGAATCTAAGCAGGGTTGGGGCTGGTTAGTACTTGGATGGGAGACCACCTGGGAATACCAGGTGCTGTAGGCTTTTGCTTTTTCTTACTTCCACAAGCAGGGGTCACTCTCCTCTATGCCTTTTTTCCATTCCTTTTTTCACAAGCGCACACATGCTCCTTTCTTCTTTTCATTTGCTTTCTCTCTTGCGCTATTTAATCCTTGCAAAATACCAGCATCCTTCTCATCACCGTGGGCCTCCAGCATTGTTGCTTATTTACTTTTAATACTAGGTTTCTTTTCACCAGGACCAGCGACTCCCGCATGACTGGAGGCAACCACCGCTGACCTGGAGGCAACCACCGGTAACCTGGAGGCCAGTTTACAGCACAACCCAAGCAAAACACCTTTGCAGGCCACACGACCCCCCCCGAAGAGCAGCTCAAATTCACTCGCAACCATCTCACCCTCTTCCTTCATTCACTCCTGGGCGTTTCGCTCCACCCCAAGTTGCGGGTCCAGCTTGCTCTTTCTGTCACATCCCCGCGATGAACGGTTTAGCCTGCAGGAGACCCTGCGCCGAGCCATTTTTAAACACATCTGATGCGGCAGGTGTTTCATTGCTCAACAAACAACACATATAGGGACGGCACAGCCTATGCATCGGTCCTTCGGAGACCGCCCCAGAACGGCCAGAGTTCTTGTCCCCACGCGAGCCTGAGGAAGGCTGGCCGGGCGATGGGCCAAGCAGCGTCTACTGGCCATACCACCTTGGATACGTCCGATCTCGGAAGCAAAGCAGAGATGGGTTCGGAAATACTTGGTTGGGACACCTCCTGAGAACACCAGGTATTGTAGACAATTTTGATGACGTTTTGCCATCTTGCCCAGCTCGGCTAGCATGGAGTGGCGCCTTGCTGGACACCGACCTTACGTAAAGTAGAGGCTGGAAGTCCCAAGCCTCCCAAGCCCCCCAAGACCTCTAAGATAAGGACGCAACCCCGCCGCCTCTACCAGGCCTCACACCGAGCTCCTTGCCACGGCTAGGAGTGCTTATTGACCCCGCAGCCGGCCGTATGCAAATGATGGCGTTAAAAGCATCTCGCGCTGTGAAGGGGCCAGGCTTTCAGCAGCTGCCCAGGGGATGGTTTTAGAGGGCGACCGCCTAACGAGGGCCAGCAGAAGTAACGTCTTCTTCTTCAAAGAAGCTTGTGTAACTAACCCAATCAGACAGCTGCCCAGGAGCTAACCTCAGTGCTAGGAAGGAGCGGGAGGGAATTGAGGGGGTGGTTCCTGCTAAGGCCCTGAAATAATAATAAGACAGGCAGGAGAGTCTGACGCATGGTGGCGGAAAAGCTGGAGGTGCAAATAGGGAATGTGGTCTCGTGCGAGAAACTTGTGCATGCTCGCTGTGTGTGACTGTGCGCTTCCTAGGTACGGCGCGCTGCAGACAGTCAAAAGGGTTGCTCCCTTTCATTAAAAGTTAATCCCCGGCTGCAGGCTATTAGAAAGCAACTAACCGCGCTCTACTCACCCTACCCAGGTCTACCGGTGAGTCTCGCCGCTGCTCCCGGCCTGTGGCATTGGCCGCGACGCTGACGTTCCGTCGACAGCGCGGCAGCCGATCAGTGAGCTCAGCGGCTCTGAGCGGGGCGTTCTGTCTACAAGACCTTTTTAAGGAGCCAGCAAAAAAGTGAAGAGAAAGGAAAGCACAAAAGCACCTTGTCTTACTAAGCACTGGAAAGGGCAGCCGGCAACCGGACGTCAAAGTGGAAAAGCAGCAAGTGAGAGGCCTGTCTCTGCCTGTCTCTGCCTGTCTCTGCCTGTCTCTGCCTGTCTCTGCCTGTCTCTGCCTGTCTCTGCCTGTCTCTGCCTGTCTCTGCCTGTCTTTGCCTGTCTTTGCCTGTCTTTGCCTACGGCCACACCACCCTGAACACGCCTGATCTTGTCTGATCTCGGAAGCTAAGCAGGGTTGGGCCTGGTTAGTACTTGTATGGGAGACCGAATGGGAATACCAGGTGCTGTAGGCTTTTGCTTTTTCTTACTTCCACCAGCAGGGGTCACTCTCCTCTACGCCTTTTTTCCATTCCTTTTTTCACAAGCGCACACATGCTCCTTTCTTCTTTTCATTTGCTTTCTCTCTTGCGCTATTTAATCCTTGCAAAATACCAGCATCCTTCTCATCACCGTGGGCCTCCAGCATTGTTGCTTATTTACTTTTAATACTAGGCTTCTTTTCACCAGGACCAGCGACTCCCGCATGACTGGAGGCAACCACCGCTGACCTGGAGGCCAGTTTACAGCACAACCCAAGCAAAACACCTTTGCAGGCCACACGACCCCCCCGAAGAGCAGCTCAAATTCACTCGCAACCATCTCACCCTCTTCCTTCATTCACTCCTGGGCGTTTCGCTCCACCCCAAGTTGCGGGTCCAGCTTGCTCTTTCTGTCACATCCCTGCGATGAACGGTTTAGGCTGCAGGAGACCCTGCGCCGAGCCATTTTTAAACACATCTGATGCGGCAGGTGTTTCATTGCTCAACAAACAACACCTATAGGGACGGCACAGCCTATGCATCGGTCATTCGGAGACCGCCCCAGAACGGCCAGAGTTCTCGTCCCCACGCGAGCCTGAGGAAGGCTGGCCGGGCGATGGGCCAAGCAGCGTCTACTGGCCATACCACCTTGGATACGTCCGATCTCGGAAGCAAAGCAGAGATGGGTTCGGAAATACTTGGTTGGGACACCTCCTGAGAACACCAGGTATTGTAGACAATTTTGATGACGTTTTGCCATCTTGCCCAGCTCGGCTAGCATTGAGTGGCGCCTTGCTGGACACCGACCTTACGTAAAGTAGAGGCTGGAAGTCCCAAGCATCCCAAGCCCCCCAAGACCTCTAAGATAAGGACGCAACCCTGCCACCTCTACCAGGCCTCACACCGAGCTCCTTGCCACGGCTAGGAGTGCTTATTGACCCCGCAGCCGGTCGTATGCAAATGATGGCGTTAAAAGTATCTCGCGCTGTGAAGGGGCCAGGCTTTCAGCAGCTGCCCAGGGGATGGTTTTAGAGGGCGACCGCCTAACGAGGGCCAGCAGAAGTAACGTCTTCTTCTTCAAAGAATCTTGTGTAACTAACCCAATCAGACAGCTGCCCAGGAGCTAACCTCAGTGCTAGGAAGGAGCGGGAGGGAATTGAGGGGGTGGTTCCTGCTAAGGCCCTGAAATAATAATAAGACAGGCAGGAGAGTCTGACGCATGGTGGCGGAAAAGCTGCAGGTGCAAATAGGGAATGTGGTCTCGTGCGAGCAACTTGTACATGCTCGCTGTGTGTGAGTGTGCGCTTCCTAGGTACGGCGCGCTGCAGACAGTCAAAAGGGTTGCTCCCTTTCATTAAAAGTTAATCCCCGGCTGCAGGCTATTAGAAAGCAGCTAACCGCGCTCTACTCACCCTACCCAGGTCTACCGGTGAGTCTCGCCGCTGCTCCCGGCCTGTGGCATTGGCCGCGACGCTGACGTTCCGTCGACAGCGCGGCAGCCGATCAGTGAGCTCAGCGGCTCTGAGCGGGGCGTTCTGTCTACAAGACCTTTTTAAGGAGCCAGCAAAAAAGTGAAGAGAAAGGAAAGCACAAAAGCACCTTGTCTTACTAAGCACTGGAAAGGGCAGCCGGCAACCGGACGTCAAAGTAGAAAAGCAGCAAGTGAGAGACCTGTCTCTGCCTATGGCCACACCACCCTGAACACACCTGATCTCGTCTGATCTCGGATTATAAGCAGGGTTGGGCCTGGTTAGTACTTGGATGGGAGACCGCCTGGGAATACCAGGTGCTGTAGGCTTTTGCTTTTTCTTACTTCCACCAGCAGGGGTCACTCTCCTCTATGCCTTTTTTCCATTCCTTTTTTCACAAGCGCACACATGCTCCTTTCTTCTTTTCATTTGCTTTCTCTCTTGCGCTATTTAATCCTTGCAAAATACCAGCATCCTTCTCATCACCGTGGGCCTCCAGCATTGTTGCTTATTTACTTTTAATACTAGGCTTCTTTTCACCAGGACCAGCGACTCCCGCATGACTGGAGGCAACCACCGCTGACCTGGAGGCAACCACCGGTAACCTGGAGGCCAGTTTACAGCACAACCCAAGCAAAACACCTTTGCAGGCCACACGACCCCCCCGAAGAGCAGCTCAAATTCACTCGCAACCATCTCACCCTCTTCCTTCATTCACTCCTGGGCGTTTCGCTCCACCCCTAGTTGCGGGTCCAGCTTGCTCTTTCTGTCACATCCCCGCGATGAACGGTTTAGCCTGCAGGAGACCCTGCGCCGAGCCATTTTTAAACACATCTGATGCGGCAGGTGTTTCATTGCTCAACAAACAACACCTATAGGGACGGCACAGCCTATGCATCGGTCCTTCGGAGACCGCCCCAGAACGGCCAGAGTTCTCGTCCCCATGCGAGCCTGAGGAAGGCTGGCCGGGCGATGGGCCAAGCAGCGTCTACTGGCCATACCACCTTGGATACGTCCGATCTCAGAAGCAAAGCAGAGATGGGTTCGGAAATACTTGGTTGGGACACCTCCTGAGAACACCAGGTATTGTAGACAATTTTGATGACGTTTTGCCATCTTGCCCAGCTCGGCTAGCATTGAGTGGCGCCTTGCTGGACACCGACCTTACGTAAAGTAGAGGCTGGAAGTCCCAAGCATCCCAAGCCCCCCAAGACCTCTAAGATAAGGACGCAACCCCGCCGCCTCTACCAGGCCTCACACCGAGCTCCTTGCCACGGCTAGGAGTGCTTATTGACCCCGCAGCCGGCCGTATGCAAATGATGGCGTTAAAAGCATCTCGCGCTGTGAAGGGGCCAGGCTTTCAGCAGCTGCCCAGGGGATGGTTTTAGAGGGCGACCGCCTAACGAGGGCCAGCAGAAGTAACGTCTTCTTCTTCAAAGAATCTTGTATAACTAACCCAATCAGACAGCTGCCCAGGAGCTAATGACGCGCCCCTGGGCCTGTGTCGCGCTGCGTTGCGCACGCGGGAGCTTACCCGGAGCCGGATCTCTTGAGGGTTGTAGTCTCGTGGCGGTGACCCGGTCCGTGCCCAGGGAGTCAAACTGAGCGGCGATGTAACAGCGGTAGATGCAGGACGACTACGCCAGCCGTTGAATGCAGCTATGGAGCTGCCGCTGCAGGACAGTCCGCTGAGGCCGGTGGATGGATGGTGCAGCGTAGATGGTATAACCCCCAATGGGAGGGGTATGGCCTCAGGGCAGCAGATGTGGATGATGGGGGTAGCAGGAACCACTCAGAGACGGTGCGGTGTAATTCAGGGTCTTTACTGGTAACAACGATAGACCCTCCCGGAGTACTTGCTAGTGAACGGGGCCTGGTCAGTCCTTGAGCAGATGGGATCTCCCCTGGCCAGGCGGAGTTGTAGGCCTCCCAAACTGACTGTACTCTTCTGGCTACCTTGCTAGAAGCGGATATAAGTAGCCCACGTCCCTGAGTGTACCGTGTGATGCTCACCCGTATGGCCGGTGACTCGGGGCCTTCTAATGGCTTCCGCTCCACGATGGCGGTGCTGGTCCCACGCGTGTGACCGTGCCTTCGGGTTTCTGGGCCTGAGGACCTGAAATCCTCTGCCGGTCGGCTTCTGCTGCTGGGTGTAACATACCTGGCGGCGTCCTTGCATGGTGGTCCATCTCCCACTGTGCAAGAGCGCGCACTTGATCTCCAGTCCAGAATGTCTCTCTGGCTTCCCTCCATGCTGTCTGTTTGTTTCTGTTTCTGCTGCTTAAGGGTGGCGCCCGATCACTTCCTGCTTTTTGTACCTGCTGTGGGTCACACCCCTTGTGCGTCCTCAGCCTATTGCTGTCTGTCACCTGGTATATAGCTCAGCTGCTCCCATCTATTCCTGCCTGAGCATAGTGTTTCATTCAGTGTGTGCTTGCACTCTGAAGGTGCCAGGTCCCGTTCTGTGTTCTCTTGTCTGCCTATCCTGGAGGCTGTATTTCCAGGCCTGTCTGAACACGCTCCTAGCCTGTTCCTCCCGCCTTCTAGGGGCCGATTACCTAGACCCGTTCCTGTATCTTGTCTGACCTGTCTGAACACGCTCCTAGCCTGTTCCTCCCGCCTTCTAGGGGCCGATTACCTAGACCCGCTCCTGTATCTTGTCTGTCCTGTCTGAACACGCTCCTTGCCTGTTCGTCCTGCCTCTCTGGGGGCTGTATTCCCAGACCCGCTCCTGTATTCCGCTGCAGTGTCGGTCTCCTCCGTACACTCAGTTCCAGTCTGAACTCTCTCCTATCCTTTACCTGTTTTGCCTCTATGTCCGTTCCCTTCCTTTTTCTGCAGAGTCTGAACTCGTACCTAACTCCTGCTTTTTGTCTCTGTACTCCCGTTTGTGAGTTTGTGGTCCACTCGCTACTTCTCTGCAAGTACCCTGTGGGTGTCTGGCTCTGCCTTTCCCTTCCTGTCTGTTCCGTGTGAACAGAGCCCTGTCCCCCCTACTCAGCCTTGCCTGCTCTGACTCCTTTGCTCACTGCTCCGGCGGTTCTAGCCTGCTCTGACTCCTTTGCTCACCGCTCCGGCGGTTCTAGTCTGCTCTGACTCCTTTGCTCACCGCTCCGGCGGTTCTAGTCTGCTCTGACTCCTTTGCTCACCGCTCCGGCGGTTCTAGCCTGCTCTGACTCCTTTGCTCACCGCTCCGGCGGTTCTAGTCTGCTCTGACTCCTTTGCTTACCGCTCCGGCGGTTCTAGTCTGCTCTGACTCCTTTGCTTACCGCTCTGGCGGTTCTAGCCTGCTCTGACTCCTTGCTCACTGCTCCGCAGCCTTGCTCCGCTCTGACCCTTTTGCTCACCGCTCCGGCGGTTCTAGTCTGCTCTGACTCCTTTGCTCACCGCTCCGGCGGTTCTAGTCTGCTCTGACTCCTTTGCTCACCGCTCCGGCGGTTCTAGTCTGCTCTGACTCCTTTGCTCACCGCTCCGGCGGTTCTAGTCTGCTCTGACTCCTTTGCTCACCGCTCCGGCGGTTCTAGTCTGCTCTGACTCCTTTGCTTACCGCTCCGGCGGTTCTAGCCTGCTCTGACTCCTTTGCTCACCGCTCCGGCGGCTCTAGCCTGCTCTGACTCCTTTGCTCACCGCTCCGGCGGTTCTAGCCTGCTCTGACTCCTTTGCTCACCGCTCCGGCGGTTCTAGTCTGCTCTGACTCCTTTGCTCACCGCTCCGGCGGTTCTAGCCTGCTCTGACTCCTTTGCTCACCGCTCCGGCGGTTCTAGCCTGCTCTGACTCCTTTGCTCACCGCTCCGGCGGTTCTAGCCTGCTCTGACTCCTTGCTCACTGCTCCGCAGCCTTGCTCCGCTCTGACCCTTTTGCTCACTGCTCCGGCAGCCTTGCTCCGCTCTGACCCTTTTGCTCACTGCTCCGGCAGTCCTGTCCTGCCCTGCTTCTGCCCGCTGCTCCGGCAGTCCTGTCCTGCCCTGCTTCTGCCCGCTGCTCCGGCAGTCCTGTCCTGCCCTGCTTGTGCTCGCTGCTCCGGCAGTCCTGTCCTGCCCTGCTTCTGCCCGCTGCTCCGGCAGTCCTGTCCTGCCCTGCTTCTGCCCGCTGCTCCGGCAGTCCTGTCCTGCCCTGCTTGTGCTCGCTGCTCCTGCAGCCCCGTCCTGCTCTGTTCTTGCCCACCGCTTCGGGCATTCCCTCTCTGCTGTGGTTGTCTACCGCATCTGCGGTTCTGTGACCCAGTCTGTACTGGGTCTTAACCTTTCTGTGCTCCAGCCCGTCCTTTCGGCCAGTACCTCCCTGCCTGCATACTCGCCTGTATCCACCCATCTGCATACCTGCCGTGTTTGCTTACATCCACCAGTCTGTGCCAGCCTAACCTGCCTGTTCCAGTAATCCCAGTGTGGGTCAACCCCCGTGTCCGGAGTTTGACCTGGAGTAGCACCTGGTCCCTCTGCCCGGTTTCTCCCTGGTGCACTGGCGTCGTATGCCGTCGTGCCACCTTGGTCGGATCGGCCAGATACTTAGTCACGCCCCTCCAGGCACTCTCCGGTCCATGGTCCAGTGGAACAACAACACCCGCACACGCCAGTCAGTCCGGGCGTGTGCATAACAGCATGCTCAGGCCATGGTTCCCGTTGAGCCCCACGGCCTTCGCTCTCTGAGAAGTTTTCCAGCGAATACATGCATTAAAAATAAATAAATAAAATTTATTTTTTTTCTCAGCTGAGTTCCAGGCGAATTACGCACCCGTCCAGATGGATCTATCTGCTCTCGTTCCTGCGGATCCGCCACGTTACTATGGGGATCCAAGACAAAGTCGTGCATTTGTGGAGCAATGCATGCTACACTTCAAGTTCTACCCTCTATGTTTTCCCACCGATCGGGTTAAGGTGGCATTCATTATGTCTTACCTGGCGGGTGATGCCTTGGAATGGATCAACCCCCTATATGAAACACAGGATCCGATCCTCCTGGACCTAATGGCCTTCCTGGTGGCCTTTCTAATGGTCTTCGATGATCCTAACCCGGAGGCTCCTGCTGAAGCTTCACCTCCCAATATCCCGGAGCAGCCCCGATGGGTAATGTGTGTGGGTAGCGCAATAGTCCTCCAGCCCAATGAGACTACTGTCCACCCAGAATCTTCACAGGGTGACTACGCTTTCCGGAATACATCTCCCAACCTCAAGAGGCAGTCCAGACGTGCTAGACGTAGAGGCAAGCCGTCACGCCAGGGTCTGTCCTCCCTGAGACCTCCTCACCCCAACCTTGAAGTCCCTACTGAAGCTTCATCTCCCTGTATCCCGGAGAAGCCCCAACGGGTAATGTGCATGGGTAGTGCTCCGGTTCTCCTGCCCGAAGAGACTTCTGCCCATCCAGACTCCACACAGGAGAACTTCCTGCACCCGGCATCAGATGCTTCACCCACTTTAACCGGTGTGCATGTCCAAGGATGCTCCAAAGCTGTGGTTACCTCTGAGTCTGTGCACCTCTACTACCTGGCGGAGGACCCCCTGTTGCCTCCTGAATCCTCCGGGATACCACTCGATGACAAATGGAGAGAGACTTCTCTACACTCGGTACTCGATACTTTGTCCGCTTCGTCCTGTGAGCCTGACAATCGGTACCCCAAAGTGGTAGTTACCCCCGAGTCTCTACACCCCTCCGACCAGGCGGAGGACCTCCAGTTGTCTCCAGAACCCTTCGGGGTGCTACCTGGTAGCGAAAGGACAGAGACTCTCCTTTACTCTGTACCTGATACCTCGCTCGCTTCGTCCAGTGAGTCCAACCTAGTGTACTCCGAAGCAGAGGTTAATCCCGAGTCTCTACACCCCTCCGACCAGGCGGAGGACCTCCAGTTGTCTCCAGAACCCTTCGGGGTGCCACCTGGTGGTGAATGGACAGAGACTTTCCTATATCCTGGATCTGATACCTCGCTTGCTTCGTCCAGTGAGTCCGACCTTGTGTACTCTGAAGCAGAGGTTACCCTTGAGTCTCTACACCCCTCTGACCAGGTGGAGGACCTCCAGTTGTCTCCAGAACCCTTCGGGGTGCCACCTGGTGGTGAATGGACAGAGACTTTCCTATACTCGGTACCCGATACCTCGCCTGCTTCCTCCAGTGAGTCCGACCTAGTGTACTCTGAAGCAGATGTTTTCTCTGAGCCTCTGCACTCTTCTGAGCCGGCGGAGGACCTCCAGTTGTTTCCTGAATTCTCCGGGGTACCACCAGATAACAAAGAGACAGTGACTTTTCCTCATTATGTACCTGATAACCCGTCTATTTCTTCCTGTGAGCTTGACAAGATGTACCTCGAAGCAGAGATTACCCCCAAGTCTCTGTCCCCCTCCAACCCGGTGAAGGACTTCCAGTTGTCTCCTGTACCCTCTGGGGTGCCACCTGAAAATATGTGGAGAGAGACTTCCTTGTGTGCTGTTCCTGGTACTCCACCCGTTTCGTCTGTTGCTGAGGATGGCTGGATAGGAGGTAGCATCCTAGCTAACCAGATGAGATCAGTTTTTCCTGTGGACAGTGGAAGTGATCTCCTTGAAGTGAACGACAGGTCCTCGAATTCCCTGCGGAAGATTCTGGCAGGCCTGAAGAAGAGGGGGCGTAAGGGGGGGGGGGTACTGTAACATACCTGGCGGCGTCCTTGCATGGTGGTCCATCTCCCACTGTGCAAGAGCGTGCACTTGATCTCCAGTCCAGAATGTCTCTCTGGCTTCCCTCCATGCTGTCTGTTTGTGTCTGTTTCTGCTGCTTAAGGGTGGCGCCCGATCACTTCCTGCTTTTTGTACCTGCTGTGGGTCACACCCCTTGTGCGTCCTCAGCCTATTGCTGTCTGTCACCTGGTATATAGCTCAGCTGCTCCCATCTATTCCTGCCTGAGCATAGTGTTTCATTCAGTGTGTGCTTGCACTCTGAAGGTGCCAGGTCCCGTTCTGTGTTCTCTTGTCTGCCTATCCTGGAGGCTGTATTTCCAGGCCTGTCTGAACACGCTCCTAGCCTGTTCCTCCCGCCTTCTAGGGGCCGATTACCTAGACCCGTTCCTGTATCTTGTCTGACCTGTCTGAACACGCTCCTAGCCTGTTCCTCCCGCCTTCTAGGGGCCGATTACCTAGACCCGCTCCTGTATCTTGTCTGTCCTGTCTGAACACGCTCCTTGCCTGTTCGTCCTGCCTCTCTGGGGGCCGTATTCCCAGACCCGCTCCTGTATTCCGCTGCAGTGTCGGTCTCCTCCGTACACTCAGTTCCAGTCTGAACTCTCTCCTATCCTTTACCTGTTTTGCCTCTATGTCCGTTCCCTTCCTTTATCTGCAGAGTCTGAACTCGTACCTAACTCCTGCTTGTTGTCTCTGTACTCCCGTTTGTGAGTTTGTGGTCCACTCGCTACTTCTCTGCAAGTACCCTGTGGGTGTCTGGCTCTGCCTTTCCCTTCCTGTCTGTTCCGTGTGAACAGAGCCCTGTCCCCCCTACTCAGCCTTGCCTGCTCTGACTCCTTTGCTCACTGCTCCGGCGGTTCTAGCCTGCTCTGACTCCTTTGCTCACCGCTCCGGCGGTTCTAGTCTGCTCTGACTCCTTTGCTCACCGCTCCGGCGGTTCTAGTCTGCTCTGACTCCTTTGCTCACCGCTCCGGCGGTTCTAGCCTGCTCTGACTCCTTTGCTCACCGCTCCAGCGGTTCTAGTCTGCTCTGACTCCTTTGCTTACCGCTCCGGCGGTTCTAGTCTGCTCTGACTCCTTTGCTTACCGCTCCGGCGGTTCTAGCCTGCTCTGACTCCTTTGCTCACCGCTCCGGCGGTTCTAGTCTGCTCTGACTCCTTTGCTCACCGCTCCGGCGGTTCTAGTCTGCTCTGACTCCTTTGCTCACCGCTCCGGCGGTTCTAGTCTGCTCTGACTCCTTTGCTCACCGCTCCGGCGGTTCTAGTCTGCTCTGACTCCTTTGCTCACCGCTCCGGCGGTTCTAGCCTGCTCTGACTCCTTTGCTCACCGCTCCGGCGGTTCTAGCCTGCTCTGACTCCTTTGCCCACCCGCTCCGGCGGTTCTAGCCTGCTCTGACTCCTTTGCTCACCGCTCCGGCGGTTCTAGCCTGCTCTGACTCCTTTGCTCACCGCTCCGGCGGTTCTAGCCTGCTCTGACTCCTTTGCTCACCGCTCCGGCGGTTCTAGCCTGCTCTGACTCCTTTGCTCACCGCTCCGGCGGTTCTAGCCTGCTCTGACTCCTTGCTCACTGCTCCGCAGCCTTGCTCCGCTCTGACCCTTTTGCTCACTGCTCCGGCAGCCTTGCTCCGCTCTGACCCTTTTGCTCACTGCTCCGGCAGTCCTGTCCTGCCCTGCTTCTGCCCGCTGCTCCGGCAGTCCTGTCCTGCCCTGCTTCTGCCCGCTGCTCCGGCAGTCCTGTCCTGCCCTGCTTCTGCCCGCTGCTCCGGCAGTCCTGTCCTGCCCTGCTTCTGCCCGCTGCTCCGGCAGTCCTGTCCTGCCCTGCTTGTGCTCGCTGCTCCTGCAGCCCCGTCCTGCTCTGTTCTTGCCCACCGCTTCGGGCATTCCCTCTCTGCTGTGGTTGTCTACCGCATCTGCGGTTCTGTGACCCAGTCTGTACTGGGTCTTAACCTTTCTGTGCTCCAGCCCGTCCTTTCGGCCAGTACCTCCCTGCCTGCATACTCGCCTGTATCCACCCATCTGCATACCTGCCGTGTTTGCTTACATCCACCAGTCTGTGCCAGCCTAACCTGCCTGTTCCAGTAATCCCAGTGTGGGTCAACCCCCGTGTCCGGAGTTTGACCTGGAGTAGCACCTGGTCCCTCTGCCCGGTTTCTCCCTGGTGCACTGGCGTCGTATGCCGTCGTGCCACCTTGGTCGGATCGGCCAGATACTTAGTCACGCCCCTCCAGGCACTCTCCGGTCCATGGTCCAGTGGAACCACAACACCCGCACACGCCAGTCAGTCCGGGCGTGTGCATAACACTGGGTAAGAGTTAGTCCCCACAGCCTCGGACGCCGGGTCCGGTAAGAAAGCTTCTCAGTCAGGGCGAGCTCTGCAGCTGCCAGCCCCTGACTCGTAGTAGTATTGCTTCTGCTGTTTCTTGTCTCTACTCTCCTTGACTGTTAACCCTGCTTCAGCCCCGGGTTTATATAGGGGAAGTTCTTCCCCTCCCAAGACTGGGCAGGAGGTGTGGCATGCACAGGATCCCTGACCAAAGGACCTCCCACCTGCTCTCAGACATAACATCTCTATCACTGTGGCAACCAGACCCCTGGGGTGTCACATTCCCCCCTAGTGAAATTTAGTACTCCGGGACTAAACATATTTTAGAAAAACATAACAAGATAAAAACAATAATAATACAATAAGAAAAACATATAAAGTTGGTTACGGCATGTCCGTAACCGGGTGCAGTCTTTGAAGAAAAGCAAGGTGTCCATTTCACCAAAACAGGGAGACGTAACCAGGTAGGGGTTTGTCCTACCCCGAGTCCTTAACAGTCTTTAGTCCGTCCTGGGTTACGCTCCAACTATGTACAAGGATTCCCGGTAAATCCACCAAGGATTCCTAAAAATAACTGGAAACACAAAATTATACACAAGCAACAATACACAGATAAACATAAATAAAACAATTTATACACTTCAAATCCTCCAGCGTGCGGGTAACTGGCCTCTAGTGGCCCTAGTGGACCTACGGAGCTGACTGTCTGGCCCTGAACTACAGGGTGTAGGAGCTGTCAAGGGTAAACTGGGCAGCTGTCTACCGGCTCTTTGTCTCACTAGGGGTACGGCAGGCTCACTATAAGCAGAGGGTTGATCCTCCTGTTCTGCTTGTGTGGAGTCTTCTGCCTCCTGGACCGGCTGTTCTTCCAGCTCTACCTGTTGCTCTGTAGGTGCTTGGGATGCTGGTTGGAGGAAGGTGAGTACGGGTACCACAACTGCACCATTGACTTGAGTCCAAGACCGAGGGAAGTCCCCGAGCACAGTACTAACCATATCTTCCCTTTCCTCTACGGGTCGATGGTCTTCTTGTTCCTCTTCAGGGTTCCTCAGTTGTTCGGGACACTTCTTCAGGTGGTCCCGGGATACAATGGCTGTGGTTTCCCCTCCGTCTTTACTGATGGTACAAACCTTCGGGTTCTCGTGGCTTGAGGGCAGTACGGTGTACGGGTCCTTCTCCCACTGGTCGTCCAACTTGTGGAGCCGTCTCTTCCTCTTCAAGACCTGCTCTCCGGGTACCAGGGGAACAGCGGGAGCATACTGGTTGTAAGTTTTCTCTTGTCTTTCCCTAGCCTGACAGAGACTTCGCTCCACGCTCTCCTGTACTCTCCGGTACTGCTGCTGCCTCTCTGTGTCCCAGTCTGTTTCTGGTGAAGTGTCCTCGGGTGTCAGGACTCCCATTTCCAGGTCAACAGGTAACTTACCAGGTCTTGCCCTCATTAGGTAAGCCGGGGTACAGTTGGTGGAACCTACCGGGATGTGGTTGTATAGGTCCACCAGATCGGGCAACTTCTCAGGCCACAGACTGCGTTCTTCCAGGGGCAACGTTTTTAGAAGATCCATTACCACCTGGTTCATTTTCTCACAAAGTCCATTAGTTTGCGGATGGTAGGGTGTCGTCCTTATCTTCCGGCAGCCATACAGATTGCAGAATTCCTGGAAGACCTCCGCTTCAAAGGCAGGTCCCTGGTCCGTCAGCACTTGGTCCGGGTACCCGTGTGGACGGCAAAAGTGCTGCTGAAAGGCTCTAGCTGCTGTTTGAGCCGTTAAGTCCTTGACGGGGACGACAACCAGAAACCGGGAGTAATGATCCACGATGGTTAACGCGTAGACGTAGCCACTTCTGCTTGGGGTCAGTTTTACATGATCCAAGGCTACCAGTTCCAACGGTTGCCGGGTGACGATGGACTGCAGGGGAGTCTTCTGGCTGGCACGGTCCTTCCTTCTCAGGTTGCACGGGCCACAGTCTCTGCACCACTTCTCGATGGTTCCCCTCATGCCTACCCAGTGGAACCGCTCGCGCAGCAGGAACTCCAGCTTCTTCCACCCGAAGTGTCCAGCTCCGTCGTGGTATGCCTCCATCACCATGGCTGCGTCTCTTCGTGGCACCACTACTTGCCAGAGTAATTCATGCGTCCGGGAGTTAACCATTCTGCGGCACAACTTCCCTTTGTAAAGGAACAGTCGACTCTTCTCTGCCCATAGTTGTTTGGCTTCCTCCGGAGCGTCTGGTTCAAGGCGAGCCTCCGGCCGAGTCAGCATCTCCTTCACCAGTCGGACGGCAGGGTCGCTGTCTTGCGTTTCCGCCCAGTTGTAGTGGGGTAAGGGGTTCAACGTAGCAGCCTGCTTACTCCTTACCCGGTGGGAATACTGGATAGTCCCATGACGGTGGAACGCAGGGAGTTCAACTTCTTCCAGTCCCTCCGGATCTTCTCCTCCGTCCGGCAGGTTGGGCATCCTGGACAGGGCGTCCGCGTTGGTATTGGAGCGTCCTGCCCGGTATTTGATTATGAACTCGTAGTTGGACAGACGGGCCATCCACCTCTGCTCCAGGGCACCGAGTCTTGCCGTGTCCAGGTGTGTCAACGGGTTGTTATCCGTGTACACGGTGAACCGGGAAGAAGCGAGGTAATGCTTAAAGCGCTCGGTGACTGCCCATACTACGGCCAGGAACTCTAGCTTAAATGAGCTGTAATTCTCGGGGTTCCTTTCGGTGGGTCGCAGTTTTCGGCTGGCGTAGGCGATTACTCGTTCCTTCCCCTGCTGGATCTGGGACAGTACGGCTCCTAGCCCGATGTTACTGGCGTCGGTGTAGAGGATAAAGGGCTGGCTATAATCCGTGTACGCCAGGATTTAGTCCCCCGTGAGGGCCATCTTCAGCTGGCGGAAGGACTCTTCTTCCAGCTTCTCCCATTTGAAGGGCGGCTTCTGGTTCTTGGCCTTCCGGGACTGGCCTATCAGGAGGTCCTGCATAGGTGCTGCCTTTTTGGTGAAACCGGGAATAAACCTTCGGTAGTAGCCTACCAACCCGAGGAACTGCCGCACTTCTTTTACGCTGGAGGGGCTTGGCCATTCCTTAATTGCGGTGATCTTATCAGGGTCGGGAGCCACTCCGTCAGCGCTCACCACGTGTCCCAGGTACTGCACCTTTGGTTTCAGGAGGTGACACTTGGAGGGTTTCACCTTTAGGCCGTAACTTGCCAGAGCTTCGAACACTTCCGCCAGGTGTTTCAGGTGGTCCTCATACGTCTTGGAATATACGATGACATCGTCCAGGTACAACAGGACCGTCTCGAAGTTTCTGTGGCCCAGACAACACTCCATTAGTCGTTGGAAGGTTCCCGGTGCGTTGCAGAGTCCGAACGGCATGCAGGTGAACTCGCTAAGTCCCATCGGGGTGGTGAATGCGGTCTTCTCCCGGTCCGCCTCTGCTACAGGAACCTGCCAGTACCCGCTAGTGAGATCCAAGGTAGAGAAGAAGTTAGCAGATCTTAAAGCAGCCAATGACTCCTCTATCCTTGGTAAGGGGTACGCATCCTTGTGTGTGATACGATTGATTTTCCGGTAATCTACACACATCCTCATGGTGTTGTCTTTCTTTCGGACTAAGACTAGTGGAGCTGCCCAGGGGCTACAGCTATCCCTGATCACCCCAGCCTCCTTCATGTCTCTAAGCATCCCCTTGGCGTGTTGGTAGTGGGCAGGGGGTACGGGTCGATACCTCTCTTTTATAGGAGGATGGTCTCCCGTGGGGATGTGGTGTTCTACCCCCTTGACTCGCCCGAAGTCTAACGGGTGTTTACTGAACACTCTCTCGTACTCCTGAACCACCCGATAGACTCCTTGTTTCTGGTGGGCGGGAGTGGAGTCAGTACCCAGATGTAGTTGCTGACACCAGTCCTCCATGTTTTTCTTAGAGCCGTTACCTTCCTCCGGGTGAGATGGAGGCAAGGGTTCCACAGATTGTATAGAATTTTGGTTAATGGTATATAATTTGGCTAGCGTGGCATACCGGGGCAGGTACACTTCCCTCTCCCCGATATTTATTATGCGAACGGGCACCCTCCCATGGCGTACATCAACCACCCCCCGTGCTGTCAAAATGGTGGGCCTACTGTCCGAGTAAACTGGTTCTACCATTGCCTGGTAATCTCTACCTCTCAGACCAATAGCTGCCCGGCACCAAATCATCATTTCACTTTTTGGGGGCATGGCAATAGGAAAAGGGTCACACATTCTTACGCTACCAATCTCACCGCCGGAGAGTTCCACCTGTTGCCGTCGCATCAGTGCCCGGATCTCTTTCTGGAGCACCCGCTGCTCGCCGGAGCTGGCGTTCTTGGCAACCTGCTGTAAAAGGAAAATCACCTCTGCAAGACAATTTTCAATTACATTAGTTCCTAGAGTTATTTTTGGGTGACTCTCATGTTTGTCAATATCTACAATGATCAGTCCCTGTGCTGCCAGTTCGACTCTACCGATTTTGATGGTCACCTCTTTAAATCCGATCTGTGGCACGGGCTGGCCATTGCTGGCGATGATACTCAAGTCGTCGTCAGGGTAGCGGGTAATATCCGAGTCATTCCAGTACTGCTTAAACAGCACGTACGGGATGGTGGTGACCTGTGACCCGGTGTCCAGTAGGGCACTCATGGGAATGCCATCCAGTACCACAGGCAAGACTGGACGTCCTCCCACATATCTGTCGCGCCAGTTCGATGGGCCTGGTGATCTTTTTCCTGGGGGTTGGCCCTCTACCCCAGGTTGTGCCCGTTTAAAGAACAGTACCTTGCCATATGTCCAGGTTGATTGCAGCGGCGGCAGATGGGTCGTCCGTCCTCGCTGTATCGGTCACTGGGTCTCCCTCTGGCCGGTGGGGTCCTCCTTGGTCGACGCCACGGGATGTCCTCCGGTCCGGATGCCAGCTGGATCTTCCCTGGGGTGGAAGCCT
>NW_027362764.1:692864724-692887224 GCF_046119375.1 Phyllobates terribilis
GAGCTCGCCCTGACTGAGAAGCTTTCTTACCGGACCCGGCGTCCGAGGCTGTGGGGACTAACTCTTACCCAGCAGCAGAAGCCGACCGGCAGGGGATTTCAGGTCCTCAGGCCCAGAAACCCGAAGGCAAGGTCACACGCGTGGGACCAGCACCGCCAACGTGGAGCGGAAGCCATTAGAAGGCCCCGAGTCACCGGCCATACGGGTGAGCACCACACGGCACACTCAGGGACGTGGGCTACTTATATCCGCTTCTAGCAAGGTAGCCAGAAGAGTACAGTCAGTTTGGGAGGCCTACAACTCCACCTGGCCAGGGGAGATCCCATCTGCTCAAGGACTGACCAGGCCCCGTTCGCTAGCAAGTACTCCGGGAGGGTCTATCGTTGTTACCAGTAAAGACCCTGAATTACACCGCACCGTCTCTGAGTGGTTCCTGCTACCCCCATCTTCCACGTCGGCTGCCCTGAGGCCATACCCCTCCCGTTGGGGGTTATACTATCACGCTGCACAATTCTACATCGGCCTCAGTGGTCTGCCCTGCAGCGGCAGCTCCATAGCTGCAAATCAACGGGTGGCGTAGTCGACACTCAAATAACACCTATCAAGACTGCCACACACTGAGTTTGACTCCCTGGGCACGGACCGGGTCCCCGCCACTCGGAGACTACAACCCTCATCTGATCCGGTTCCGGGTAAGCCCCCGAGCGCGAGACGCTGCGTGACACAGCAGGCCCAGGGGCGCGTCAACTTTGGCGTAGTCGGCAGGATTTCGTGCCCGCAACCACCGGGTACTGCGTGCCTGAAAAAGAGACTTTCAAACTCACCTGTGGTGAAGATTCCCGCCATCCGGCGCCATTTTCAGCCTTCTTCCCGTCATCTGTGAAGATTCCCGCCATCCGGCGCCATCTTCAGCCTTCTTCTCGCCATCCGTGGAGTTTTCCCGCCGTTGGACGCCATCTTGAGGACGCCGCGCGGGAAGAAGAGGGGCGTGGACTCCGAAAAGCCCGCGAGAACTGAAGCCCCGCCTCACGTCCGGACGTTGCATAAGGTCCTGGAAGGAGCCCAGCAGACGCCGACGTCACCGGAGCGCGACGGAAGGTCCTCAACCCTGACGATCCACTGCGGAGCCGCGGCCTACGGAAGAGGATCATCGCAAGGTAGGCCACGGTCCACTAGGGGGGAGAAGGATGTCGGATACGGAGGAGAGCTTCACCGCTTCAACCCCCGCCAGCGCCACCGCTGTCGCGGTCATGCCTTTCACCATGCCCTATATCCCGGGGGCAGCCTGGCTACCCCAGTACTCAGGGGAGTCACATACCCTGCAGGACTTTAGAGAAAGGCTGGATAGCCTCTTCCAGGTGTACCCCCTCACAGAAGAGCAAAAAGTGAGCATCCTGGTGGCCCAATTAACCGGAGCAGCCCGAAGGGAGGTAAAGTCCTGGCCACCTGGGGGGAGGACTGTCGCAGGGATACTAACCCGGCTGAAGGACACCTTTGATACCCGCACCTCAGCCGAGATCAAGCTTAGATTCTACGGGTGCAAACAGCGGGCCCATGAGAGTATAAGGGACTATGCCCTGAACCTACAAGAGGCCCTGAGAGCCGTTAAGCAGACCGACCCTGACGGCGTGGGAGACGAGGACAGGCTGTTGACTGAACAATTTATAGAGGGTTTATATTGCAATGCCCACCGAACCCAGTTGCGGGCAATGGCCCTACAGGACCCTCATCTGGGATTTGCACAGTTCAAGGACAGAGCCATCCGGGTGCTCCGAGAACCGGCACCGGATGGCGTTGTGACCCACAGGCGCCCAGCTATCACTTACCACCAGGAGGCGGCGCCCTTGTCGGCAGGGCCTGTAGGGGCTGATGCGCAGGCTTTGAACAATGACCCGGCTCCAGACCTGCACCATCAGGTCCAAGAGCTAGCTAAAAGCGTTGCTGCGTTAACCCGAACTGTGCAGTCTTCACAGGCTTCCACTCCAGGGAAGATCCAGCTGGCATCCGGACCGGAGAACATCCCGTGGCGTCGACCAAGGAGGACCCCACCGGCCAGAGGAAGACCCAGTGACCGGTACAACGAGGACGGACGACCCATCTGCCGCCGCTGCAATCAACCCGGACATATGGCAAGGTACTGTCCTTTAAACTGGCACAACCTGGGGGTAGAGGGCCTACCCCCAGGAAAAAGACCACAAGGCCCATCGAACTGGCGCGACAAATATGTCGGAGGGCGTCCAGTCTTGCCTGTGGTACTGGATGGCATCCCTATGAGTGCCCTACTGGACACCGGGTCACAGGTCACCACCATTCCGTACGTGCTCTTCAAGCAGTACTGGAATGACTCGGATATAACCCGCTACCCTGACGACGACTTGAGTATCATCGCCAGCAATGGTCAGCCCGTGCCACAGATCAGATTTAAAGAGGCGACCATTAAAATTGGTAGAGTCGAACTGGCAGCATAGGGACTGATTATTGTAGACATTGACAAACACGAGAGTCACCCAAAGATAACGCTAGGAACTAATGTAATTGAAAATTGTCTTGCAGAGGTGATTTTCCTTTTACAACAGGTTGCCAAGAACGCCAGCTCCGGCGAGCAGCGAGTGCTCCAGAAAGAGATCCGGGCACTGAGGCGACGGCAACAGGTGGAACTCTCCGGCGGTGAGATTGGTAGCGTAAGAATGTGTGACCCTTTCCCTATTGCCATGCCCCCAAAAAGTGAAATGATGATTTGGTGCCGGGCAGCTATTGGTCCGAGAGGTAGGGATTACCAGGCAATGGTAGAACCAGTTTACTCAGACAGTAGGCCCACCATTTTGACAGCACGGGGGGTGGTTCATGTACGCCATGGGAGGGTGCCCGTTCGCCTAATAAATATCGGGAAGAGGGAAGTATACCTACCCCGGTATGCCACGCTAGCCAAATTATATACCATCAACCAAAACTCTATACAGTCTGTGGAACCCTTGCCTCCATCTCACCCGGAGGAAGGTAACGGCTCTAAGAAAGTAATGGAGGATTGGTGTCAGCAACTACACTTGGGAACTGACTCCACTCCCTCCCACCAGAAACAGGGAGTCTACCGGGTGGTTCAAGAGTATGAGAGAGTGTTTAGTAAACACCCGTTAGACTTCGGGCGAGTTAAGGGGGTAGAACACCGCATCCCCACGGGAGATCATCCTCCCATAAAAGAGAGGTATCGACCCGTACCCCCTGCACATTACCAACACGCCAAGGGGATGCTTAGAGACATGAAGGAGGCTGGGGTAATCCGGGATAGCTGTAGCCCCTGGGCAGCCCCACTAGTTTTAGTCAAAAAGAAAGACAACACTATGAGGATGTGTGTAGATTACCGGAAAATCAATCGTATCACACACAAGGATGCGTACCCTTTACCAAGGATAGAGGAGTCTTTGGCTGCTTTAAGATCTGCTAACTTCTTCTCTACCTTGGATCTCACTAGCGGGTACTGGCAGGTTCCTGTAGCAGAGGCGGACCGGGAGAAGACCGCATTCACCACCCCGATGGGACTTAGCGAGTTTACCTGTATGCCGTTTGGACTTTGTAACGCACCCAGAACCTTCCAACGATTAATGGAGTGCTGTCTGGGACACAAAAACTTCGAGACGGTCCTGTTGTACCTGGACGATGTCATCGTATATTCCAAGACTTATGAGGACCACCTGAAACATCTGGCGGAAGTGTTCGAAGCCCTGGCAAGTTACGGCCTGAAGGTGAAACCCTCTAAGTGTCACCTCCTGAAGCCAAAGGTGCAGTACCTGGGACACGTGGTGAGCGCTGACGGAGTGGCTCCCGACCCTGATAAGATCACCGCAATTAAGGAATGGCCAAGTCCCTCCAGTATAAAGGAAGTGCGGCAGTTCCTTGGGTTGGTAGGCTATTACTGCAGATTCATCCCCGGTTTCACCAAAAAGGCAGCTCCCATGCAGGACCTCCTGATAGGCCAGTCCCGGAAGGCCAAGAACCAGAAGCCGCCCTTCAGATGGGAGAAATTAGAAGAAGAGTCCTTCCGCCAGCTGAAGATGGCCCTCACGGGGGATGAAATCCTGGCGTACCCCGATTACAGCCAGCCCTTTATCCTCTACACTGACGCAAGTAACATCGGGCTAGGAGCTGTGCTGTCCCAGATCCAGCAGGGGAAAGAACGAGTAATCGCTTACGCCAGCCGAAAACTGCAACCCACCGAGAGAAACCCGGAGAATTACAGCTCCTTTAAGCTAGAGTTCCTGGCAGTGGTGTGGGCAGTCACCGAACGCTTTAAGCACTACCTCGCTTCTTCCCGGTTCATCGTGTACACGGATAACAACCCGTTGACACACCTGGACACAGCAAGACTCGGTGCCCTAGAGCAGAGATGGATGGCTCGTCTGTCCAACTACGAGTTCACAATCAAATACCGGGCAGGACGCTCCAATACCAACGCGGACGCCCTGTCCAGGATGCCAAATCTACCGGACGTAGGAGAAGATCCAGAGGAACTGGAAGAAGTCGAACTCCCTGCGTTCCACCGTCATGGGACTATCCAGTGTTCCCACCGGGTAGGGAGTAAGCAAGCCGCTACGTTTAACCCCTTGCCTCACTACAACTGGGCGGAAACGCAAGACAGCGACCCTGCCGTCCGGCTGGTAAAGGAGATGCTGACTCGGCCAGAGGCTCGCCTTGACCCAGACGCTCCGGAGGAAGCCAAGCAACTGTGGGCAGAAAAGAGTAGACTGTTCCTTTACAAGGGGAAGTTGTGCCGCAGAATGGTTAACTCCCGGACGCATGAACTAATCTGGCAAGTAGTGGTGCCACGAAGAGACGCAGCCATGGTGATGGAGGCATACCACGACGGGGCTGGACACTTCGGATGGAAGAAGCTGGAGTTCCTGCTGCGCGAGCGGTTCCACTGGGTAGGCATGAGGGGAACCATCGAGAGGTGGTGCAGAGACTGTGGCCCGTGCAACCTAAGAAGGAAGGACCGTGCCAGCCAGAAGACTCCCCTGCAGTCCATCGTCACCCGGCAGCCGTTGGAACTGGTAGCCTTGGATCATGTAAAACTGACCCCAAGCAGAAGTGGCTACGTCTACGCGTTAACCATCGTGGATCATTACTCCCGGTTTCTGGTTGTCGTCCCCGTCAAGGACTTAACGGCTCAAACAGCAGCTAGAGCCTTTCAGCAGCACTTTTGCCGTCCACACGGTTACCCGGACCAAGTGCTGACGGACCAGGGACCTGCCTTTGAAGCGGAGGTCTTCCAGGAATTCTGCAATCTGTATGGCTGCCGGAAGATAAGGACGACACCCTACCATCCGCAAACTAATGGACTTTGTGAGAAAATGAACCAGGTGGTAATGGATCTTCTGAAAACGTTACCCCTGGAAGAACGCAGTCTGTGGCCTGAGAAGTTGCCCGATCTGGTGGACCTATACAACCACATCCCGGTAGGTTCCACCAACTGTACCCCGGCTTACCTAATGAGGGCGAGACCTGGTAAGTTACCTGTTGACCTGGAAATGGGAGTCCTGACACCCGAGGACACTTCACCAGAAGCAGACTGGGACACAGAGAGGCAGCAGCAGTACCGGAGAGTACAGGAGAGCGTGGAGCGAAGTCTCTGTCAGGCTAGGGAAAGACAAGAGAAAACTTACAACCAGTATGCTCCCGCTGTTCCCCTGGTACCCGGAGAGCAGGTCTTGAAGAGAAAAAGACGGCTCCACAAGTTGGACGACCAGTGGGAGAAGGACCCGTACACCGTACTGCCCTCAAGCCACGACAACCCAAAGGTCTGTACCATCAGTAAAGATGGAGGGGAAACCACAACCATTGTATCCCGGGATCACCTGAAGAAGTGTCCCGAACAGCTACGGAACCCTGAAGAGGAACAAGAAGACCCTCGACCCGTAGAGGAAAGGGAAGACATGGTTAGTACTGTGCTCGGAGACTTCCCTCGGTCTTGGACTCAAGTCAATGGCGCAGTTGTGGTACCCGTACTCACCTTCCTCCAACCCGCATCCCAAGCACCTACGGAGCGACAGGTAGAGCTGGAAGAGCAGCCGGTCCAGGAGGCAGAAGACTCCACACAAGCAGAACAGGAGGATCAACCCTCTGCTTATAGTGAGCCTGCCGTACCCCTAGTGAGCCAAAGAGCCGGTAGACAGCTGCCCAGTTTACCCTTGACAGCTCCTACACCCTGTAGTTCAGGGCTAGACAGTCAGCTCCGTAGGTCCACTAGGGCCACTAGAGGCCAGTTACCCGCACGTTGGAGGATTTGAAATGTATAAGTTGTTTTATTTGTGGTTACCTGTTTTTCTTATTGCTTGTGTATAATTATGTGTTTCTAGTTGTTTATAGGAGTCTTTGGTGGATTTACCGGGAATCCTGTGTACATAGTTGGAGCGTAACCCAGGACGGACTAAAGACTGTTAAGGACTCGGGGCAGAACAGACCCCTACCTGGTTACGTCTCCCTGTTTTGGTGAAATGGACACCTTGCTTTCTTCAAAGACTGCACCCGGTTACGGATATCCGTGACCACCTTTATGTGTTTCTTCTTATTGTACTATTATTGTTGTTATATCTTGTTATGTTTTTCTAAAATATGTTTAGTCCCGGAGTACTAAATTTCACTAGGGGGGAATGTGGCACCCCAGGGGTCTGGTTTCCACAGTAATGTAATGTTATGTCTGAGAGCAGGTGGGAGGTCCTTTGGTCAGGGATCCTGTGCATGCCACACCTCCTGCCCAGTCTTGGGAGGGGAAGAACTTCCCCTATATAAACCCGGGGCTGAGGCAGGGTTAGGAGTAGAGAAGAAGCAGAGACAAGAAACAGTCATAGGAAGAAACAGCAGAAGCTCAGTGGGAGCAATACTACTATGAGTCAGGGGCTGGCAGCTGCAGAGCTCGCCCTGACTGAGAAGCTTTCTTACCGGACCCGGCGTCCGAGGCTGTGGGGACTAACTCTTACCCAGCAGCAGAAGCCGACCGGCAGGGGATTTCAGGTCCTCAGGCCCAGAAACCCGAAGGCAAGGTCACACGCGTGGGACCAGCACCGCCAACGTGGAGCGGAAGCCATTAGAAGGCCCCGAGTCACCGGCCATACGGGTGAGCACCACACGGCACACTCAGGGACGTGGGCTACTTATATCCGCTTCTAGCAAGGTAGCCAGAAGAGTACAGTCAGTTTGGGAGGCCTACAACTCCGCCTGGCCAGGGGAGATCCCATCTGCTCAAGGACTGACCAGGCCCCGTTCGCTAGCAAGTACTCTGGGAGGGTCTATCGTTGTTACCAGTAAAGACCCTGAATTACACCGCACCGTCTCTGAGTGGTTCCTGCTACCCCCATCTTCCACGTCGGCTGCCCTGAGGCCATACCCCTCCCGTTGGGGGTTATACTATCACGCTGCACAATTCTACATCGGCCTCAGCGGTCTGCCCTGCAGCGGCAGCTCCATAGCTACAAATCAACGGGTGGCGTAGTCGACACTCAAATAACACCTATCAAGACTGCCACACACTGAGTTTGACTCCCTGGCCACGGACCGGGTCCCCGCCACTCGGAGACTACAACCCTCATCTGATCCGGTTCCGGGTAAGCCCCCGAGCGCGAGACGCTGCGCGACACAGCAGGCCCAGGGGCGCGTCACACACATGCTCCTTTCTTCTTTTCATTTGCTTTCTCTCTTGCGCTATTTAATCCTTGCAAAATACCAGCATCCTTCTCATCACCGTGGGCCTCCAGCATTGTTGCTTATTTACTTTTAATACTAGGCTTCTTTTCACCAGGACCAGCGACTCCCGCATGACTGGAGGCAACCACCGCTGACCTGGAGGCAACCACCGGTAACCTGGAGGCCAGTTTACAGCACAACCCAAGCAAAACACCTTTGCAGGCCACACGACCCCCCCGAAGAGCAGCTCAAATTCACTCGCAACCATCTCACCCTCTTCCTTCATTCACTCCTGGGCGTTTCGCTCCACCCCAAGTTGCGGGTCCAGCTTGCTCTTTCTGTCACATCCCCGCGATGAACGGTTTAGCCTGCAAACAAACAACACCTATAGGGACGGCACAGCCTATGCATCGGTCCTTCGGAGACCGCCCCAGAACGGCCAGAGTTCTCGTCCCCACGCAAGCCTGAGGAAGGCTGGCCGGTCGATGGGCCAAGCAGCGTCTACTGGCCATACCACCTTGGATACGTCCGATCTCGGAAGCAAAGCAGAGATGGGTTCGGAAATACTTGGTTGGGACACCTCCTGAGAACACCAGGTATTGTAGACAATTTTGATGACGTTTTGCCATCTTGCGCAGCTCGGCTAGCATGGAGTGGCGCCTTGCTGGACACCGACCTTACGTAAAGTAGAGGATGGAAGTCCCAAGCCGCCCAAGCCCCCCAAGACCTCTAAGATAAGGACGCAACCCCGCCGCCTCTACCAGGCCTCACACCGAGCTCCTTGCCACGGCTAGGAGTGCTTATTGACCCCGCAGCCGGCCGTATGCAAATGATGGCGTTAAAAGCATCTCGCGCTGTGAAGGGGCCAGGCTTTCAGCAGCTGCCCAGGGGATGGTTTTAGAGGGCGACCGCCTAACGAGGGCCAGCAGAAGTAACGTCTTCTTCTTCAAAGAAGCTTGTGTAACTAACCCAATCAGACAGCTGCCCAGGAGCTAACCTTAGTGCTAGGAAGGAGCGGGAGGGAATTGAGGGGGTGGTTCCTGCTAAGGCCCTGAAATAATAATAAGACAGGCAGGAGAGTCTGACGCATGGTGGTGGAAAAGCTGCAGGTGCAAATAGGGAATGTGGTCTCGTGCGAGCAACTTGTGCATGCTCGCTGTGTGTGAGTGTGCGCTTCCTAGGTACGGCGCGCTGCAGACAGTCAAAAGGGTTGCTCCCTTTCATTAAAAGTTAATCCCCGGCTGCAGGCTATTAGAAAGCAACTAACCGCGCTCTACTCACCCTACCCAGGTCTACCGGTGAGTCTCGCCGCTGCTCCCGGCCTGTGGCATTGGCCGCGACGCTGACGTTCCGTCGACAGCGCGGCAGCCGATCAGTGAGCTCAGTGGCTCTGAGCGGGGCGTTCTGTCTACAAGACCTTTTTAAGGAGCCAGCAAAAAAGTGAAGAGAAAGGAAAGCACAAAAGCACCTTGTCTCACTAAGCACTGGAAAGGGCAGCCGGCAACCGGACGTCAAAGTAGAAAAGCAGCAAGTGAGAGGCCTGTCTCTGCCTATGGCCACACCACCCTGAACACACCCGATCTTGTCTGATCTTAGAATCTAAGCAGGGTTGGGCCTGCTTAGTACTTGGATGGGAGACCGCCTGGGAATACCAGGTGCTGTAGGCTTTTGCTTTTTCTTACTTCCACCAGCAGGGGTCACTCTCCTCTATGCCTTTTTTCCATTCCTTTTTTCACAAGCGCACACATGCTCCTTTCTTCTTTTCATTTGCTTTCTCTCTTGCGCTATTTAATCCTTGCAAAATACCAGCATCCTTCTCATCACCGTGGGCCTCCAGCATTGTTGCTTATTTACTTTTAATACTAGGCTTCTTTTCACCAGGACCAGCGACTCCCGCATGACTGGAGGCAACCACCGCTGACCTGGAGGCAACCACTGGTAACCTGGAGGCCAGTTTACAGCACAACCCAAGCAAAACACTTTTGCAGGCCACACGACCCCCCCGAAGAGCAGCTCAAATTCACTCGCAACCATCTCACCCTCTTCCTTCATTCACTCCTGGGCGTTTCGCTCCAACCCAAGTTGCGGGTCCAGCTTGCTCTTTCTGTCACATCCCCGCGATGAACGGTTTAGCCTGCAGGAGACCCTGCGCCAAGCCATTTTTAAACACATCTGATGCGGCAGGTGTTTCATTGCTCAACAAACAACACCTATAGGGACGGCACAGCCTATGCATCGGTCCTTCGGCGACCGCCCCAGAACGGCCAGAGTTCTCGTCCCCACGCGAGCCTGAGGAAGGCTGGCCGGGCGATGGGCCAAGCAGCGTCTACTGGCCATACCACCTTGGATACATCCGATCTCGGAAGCAAAGCAGAGATGGGTTCGGAAATACTTGGTTGGGACACCTCCTGAGAGCACCAGGTATTGTAGACAATTTTGATGACGTTTTGCCATCTTGCCCAGCTCGGCTAGCATGGAGTGGCGCCTTGCTGGACACCGACCTTACGTAAAGTAGAGGCTGGAAGTCCCAAGCCTCCCAAGCCCTCCAAGACCTCTAAGATAAGGACGCAACCCCGCCGCCTCTACCAGGCCTCACACCGAGCTCCTTGAAACGGCTAGGAGTGCTTATTGACCCCGCAGCCGGCCGTATGCAAATGATGGCGTTAAAAGCATCTCGCGCTGTGAAGGGGCCAGGCTTTCAGCAGCTGCCCAGGGGATGGTTTTAGAGGGCGACCGCCTAACGAGGGCCAGCAAAAGTAACGTCTTCTTCTTCAAAGAAGCTTGTGTAACTAACCCAATCAGACAGCTGCCCAGGAGCTAACCTCAGTGCTTGGAAGGAGCGGGAGGGAATTGAGGGGGTGGTTCCTGCTAAGGCCCTGAAATAATAATAAGACAGGCAGGAGAGTCTGACGCATGGTGGCGGAAAAGCTGCAGGTGCAAATAGGGAATGTGGTCTCGTGCGAGCAACTTGTGCATGCTCGCTGTGTGTGAGTGTGCGCTTCCTAGGTACGGCGCGCTGCAGACAGTCAAAAGGGTTGCTCCCTTTCATTAAAAGTTAATCCCCGGCTGCAGGCTATTAGAAAGCAACTAACCGCGCTCTACTCACCCTACCCAGGTCTACCGGTGAGTCTCGCCGCTGCTCCCGGCCTGTGGCATTGGCCGCGACGCTGACGTTCCGTCGACAGCGCGGCAGCTGATCAGTGAGCTCAGCGGCTCTGAGCGGGGCGTTCTGTCTACAAGACCTTTTTAAGGAGCCAGCAAAAAAGTGAAGAGAAAGGAAAGCACAAAAGCACCTTGTCTTACTAAGCACTGGAAAGGGCAGCCGGCAACCGAACGTCAAAGTAGAAAAGCAGCAAGTGAGAGCCCTGTCTCTGCCTACGGCCACACCACCCTGAACATGCCTGATCTCAGAAGCTAAACAGGGTCAGGCCTGGTTAGTACTTGGATGGGAGACCGCCTGGGAATACCAGGTGCTGTACGCTTTTGCTTTTTCTTACTTCCAGAAGCAGGGGTCACTCTCCTCTATGCCTTTTTTCCATTCCTTTTTTCACAAGCGCACACATGCTCCTTTCTTCTTTTCATTTGCTTTCTCTCTTGCGCTATTTAATCCTTGCAAAATACCAGCATCCTTCTCATCACCGTGGGCCTCCAGCATTGTTGCTTATTTACTTTTAATACTAGGCTTCTTTTCACCAGGACCAGCGACTCCCGCATGACTGGAGGCAACCACCGCTGACCTGGAGGCAACCACCGGTAACCTGGAGGCCAGTTTACAGCACAACCCAAGCAAAACACCTTTGCAGGACACACGGCCCCCCCGAAGAGCAGCTCAAATTCACCCGCAACCATCTCACCCTCTTCCTTCATTCACTCCTGGGCGTTTCGCTCCACCCCAAGTTGCGGGTCCAGCTTGCTCTTTCTGTCACATCCCCGCGATGAACGGTTTAGCCTGCAGGAGACCCTGCGCCGAGCCATTTTTAAACACATCTGATGCGGCAGGTGTTTCATTGCTCAACAAACAACACCTATAGGGACGGCACAGCCTATGCATCGGTCCTTCGGAGACCGCCCCAGAACAGCCAGAGTTCTCGTCCCCACGCGAGCCTGAGGAAGGCTGGCCGGGCGATGGGCCAAGCAGCGTCTACTGTCCATACCACCTTGGATATGTCCGATCTCGGAAGCAAAGCAGAGATGGGTTCGGAAATACTTGGTTGGGACACCTCCTGAGAACACCAGGTATTGTAGACAATTTTGATGACGTTTTGCCATCTTGCCCAGCTCGGCTAGCATGGAGTGGCGCCTTGCTGGACACCGACCTTACGTAAAGTAGAGGCTGGAAGTCCCAAGCCTCCCAAGCCCCCCAAGACCTCTAAGATAAGAACGCAACCCCGCCGCCTCTACCAGGCCTCACACCGAGCTCCTTGCCACGGCTAGGAGTGCTTATTGACCCCGCAGCCGGCCGTATGCAAATGATGGCGTTAAAAGCATCTCGCGCTGTGAAGGGGCCAGGTTTTCAGCAGCTGCCCAGGGGATGGTTTTAGAGGGCGACCGCCTAACGAGGGCCAGCAGAAGTAACGTCTTCTTCTTCAAAGAAGCTTGTGTAACTAACCCAATCAGACAGCTGCCCAGGAGCTAACCTCAGTGCTAGGAAGGAGCGGGAGGGAATTGAGGGGGTGGTTCCTGCTAAGGCCCTGAAATAATAATAAGAGAGGCAGGAGAGTCTGACGCATGGTGGCGGAAAGCTGCAGGTGCAAATAGGGAATGTGGTCTCGTGCGAGCAACTTGTGCATGCTCGCTGTGTGTGAGTGTGCGCTTCCTAGGTACGGCGCGCTGCAGACAGTCAAAAGGGTTGCTCCCTTTCATTAAAAGTTAATCCCCGGCTGCAGGCTATTAGAAAGCAACTAACCGCGCTCTACTCACCCTACCCAGGTCTACCGGTGAGTCTCGCCGCTGCTCCCGGCCTGTGGCATTGGCCTCGACGCTGACGTTCCGTCGACAGCGCGGCAGCCGATCAGTGAGCTCAGCGGCTGTGAGCGGGGCGTTCTGTCTACAAGACCTTTTTAAGGAGCCAGCAAAAAAGTGAAGAGAAAGGAAAGCACAAAAGCACCTTGTCTTACTAAGCACTGGAAAGGGCAGCCGGCAACCGGACGTCAAAGTAGAAAAGCAGCAAGTGAGAGGCCTGTGTCTGCCTACGGCCACACCACCCTGAACACACCTGATCTCGTCTGATCTCGCATTATAAGCAGGGTTGGGTCTGGTTAGTACTTGGATGGGAGACTGCCTGGGAATACCAGGTGCTGTAGGCTTTTGGTTTTTCTTACTTCCACAAGCAGGGGTCACTCTCCTCTATGCCTTTTTTCCATTCCTTTTTTCACAAGCGCACACATGCTCCTTTCTTCTTTTCATTTGCTTTCTCTCTTGCGCTATTTAATCCTTGCAAAATACCAGCATCCTTCTCATCACCGTGGGCCTCCAGCATTGTTGCTTATTTACTTTTAATACTAGGCTTCTTTTCACCAGGACCAGCGACTCCCGGCTGACCTGGAGGCAACCACCGGTAACCTGGAGGCCAGTTTACAGCACAACCCAAGCAAAACACCTTTGCAGGCCACACGACCCCCCCGAAGAGCAGCTCAAATTCACTCGCAACCATCTCACCCTCTTCCTTCATTCACTCCTGGGCGTTTCGCTTCACCCCAAGTTGCGGGTCCAGCTTGCTCTTTCTGTCACATCCCTGCGATGAACGGTTTAGCCTGCAGGAGACCCTGCGCCGAGCCATTTTTAAACACATCTGATGTGGCAGGTGTTTCATTGCTCAACAAACAACACATATAGGGACGGCACAGCCTATGCATCGGTCCTTCGGAGACCGCCCCAGAACGGCCAGAGTTCTCGTCCCCACGCGAGCCTGAGGAAGGCTGGCCGGTCGATGGGCCAAGCAGCGTCTACTGGCCATACCACCTTGGATACGTCCGATCTCGGAAGCAAAGCAGAGATGGGTTCGGAAATACTTGGTTGAGACACCTCCTGAGAACACCAGGTATTGTAGACAATTTTGATGACGTTTTGCCATCTTGCCCAGCTCGGCTAGCATGGAGTGGCGCCTTGCTGGACACCGACCTTACGTAAAGTAGAGGCTGGAAGTCCCAAGCCTCCCAAGCCCCCCAAGACCTCTAAGATAAGGACGCAACCCCGCCGCCTCTACCAGGCCTCACACCGAGCTCCTTGCCACGGATAGGAGTGCTTATTGACCCCACAGCCGGCCGTATGCAAATGATGGCGTTAAAAGCATCTCGCGCTGTGAAGGGGCCAGGCTTTCAGCAGCTGCCCAGGGGATGGTTTTAGAGGGCGACCGCCTAACGAGGGCCAGCAGAAGTAACGTCTTCTTCTTCAAAGAAGCTTGTGTAACTAACCCAATCAGACAGCTGCCCAGGAGCTAACCTCAGTGCTAGGAAGGAGCGGGAGGGAATTGAGGGGGTGGTTCCTGCTAAGGCCCTGAAATAATAATAAGACAGGCAGGAGAGTCTGACGCATGGTGGCGGAAAAGCTGCAGGTGCAAATAGGGAATGTGCTCTCGTGCGAGCAACTTGTGCATGCTCGCTGTGTGTGAGTGTGCGCATCTTAGGTACGGCGCGCTGCAGACAGTCAAAAGGGTTGCTCCCTTTCATTAAAAGTTAATCCCCGGCTGCAGGCTATTAGAAAGCAACTAACCGCGCTCTACTCACCCTACCCAGGTCTACCGGTGAGTCTCGCCGCTGCTCCCGGCCTGTGGCATTGGCCGCGACGCTGACGTTCCGTCGACAGCGCGGCAGCCGATCAGTGAGCTCAGCGACTCTGAGCGGGGCGTTCTGTCTACAAGACCTTTTTAAGGAGCCAGCAAAAAAGTGAAGAGAAAGGAAAGCACAAAAGCACCTTGTCTTACTAAGCACTGGAAAGGGCAGCCGTCAACCGGACATCAAAGTAGAAAAGCAGCAAGTGAGAGGCCTGTCTCTTCCTCCGGCCACACCACTCTGAACACTCCCGGTCTCGTCTGATCTCGGAAACTAAGCAGGGTCAGGCCTGGTTAGTACTTGGATGGGAGACTGCCTGGGAATACCAGGTGCTGTAGGCTTTTGCTTTTTCTTACTTCACAAGCAGGGGTCACTCTCCTCTATGCCTTTTTTCCATTCCTTTTTTCACAAGCGCACACATGCTCCTTTCTTCTTTTCATTTGCTTTCTCTCTTGCGCTATTTAATCCTTGCAAAATACCAGCATCCTTCTCATCACCGTGGGCCTCCAGCATTGTTGCTTATTTACTTTTAATACTAGGCTTCTTTTCACCAGGACCAGCGACTCCCGCATGACTGGAGGCAACCACCGCTGACCTGGAGGCAACCACCGGTAACCTGGAGGCCAGTTTACAGCACAACCCAAGCAAAACACTTTTGCAGGCCACACGACCCCCCCCAAAGAGCAGCTCAAATTCACTCGCAACCATCTCACCCTCTTCCTTCATTCACTCCTGGGCGTTTCGCTCCACCCCAAGTTGCGGGTCCAGCTTGCTCTTTCTGTCACATCCCCGCGATGAACGGTTTAGCCTGCAGGAGACCCTGCGCCGAGCCATTTTTAAACACATCTGATGCGGCAGGTGTTTCATTGCTCAACAAACAACACCTATAGGGACGGCACAGCCTATGCATCGGTCCTTCGGAGAACGCCCCAGAACGGCCGAGTTCTCGTCCCCACGCGAGCCTGAGGAAGGCTGGCCGGGCGGTGGGCCAAGCAGCGTCTACTGGCCATACCACCTTGGATACGTCCGATCTCGGAAGCAAAGCAGAGATGGGTTCGGAAATACTTGGTTGGGACACCTCCTGAGAACACCAGGTATTGTAGACAATTTTGATGACGTTTTGCCATCTTGCCCAGCTCGGCTAGCATGGAGTGGCGCCTTGCTGGACACCGACCTTACGTAAAGTAGAGGCTGGAAGTCCCAAGCCTCCCAAGCCCCCCAAGACCTCTAAGATAAGGACGCAACCCCGCCGCCTCTACCAGGCCTCACACCGAGCTCCTTGCCACGGCTAGGAGTGCTTATTGACCCCGCAGCCGGCCGTATGCAAATGATGGCGTTAAAAGCATCTCGCGCTGTGAAGGGGCCAGGCTTTCAGCAGCTGCCCAGGGGATGGTTTTAGAGGGCGACCGCCTAACGAGGGCCAGCAGAAGTAACGTCTTCTTCTTCAAAGAAGCTTGTGTAACTAACCCAATCAGACAGCTGCCCAGGAGCTAACCTCAGTGCTAGGAAGGAGCGGGAGGGAATTGAGGGGGTGGTTCTGACGCACCCCCTGAGCCATATTCTTTAGGGGAATACCCGGAGCCGGATCAGATGGGGGTTGTAGTCTCCGAGTGGCTGTGACCCGGTCCGTGCCCAGGGTGTCAAGCTCAGTGTGTGGCAGTCCTTACTGATGTTACTAAAGTTCTTTATGTCGACTACGCCACCCGTTGAATTGCGGTCACTACGGCCGCCGCTGCAGCAGGGTCCGCTGAGGTTGATGGTGTTGGTGCAGCTTAGGTAGTATAACCCCCAACGGGAGGGGTATAGCCTCAGGGGGTCAGGTGCAGAGGATGGTGGTTGTGGAGGTGCAGTGAGGATGGTAATGAGAGACAGAGTCGGGTTGTGCAGTTCAGGGTTTTTACTTACTGCAGATGTTCCGGTCACTCCGGCCTTGAGTGACCACCCGAGCCGTGCTGCGTCCACCAGGTCCTGGACTCGGCCAACCCCCAAGTAGTTCTGGAGCGTGGTTCTGAGCTCCCTTTCTGTCCTGTCCTCGTCTCTGGCCGTCCCCACCAGGGATCCACCTATGTCCGGCTCCCTCGGGCCTCTTGGTGGCAAACCCTTGTCTCTGGGTTCCCTGACCCTACGCGTGGTCTGCCTTCCGGGTGGATATGGTGGGTGGCCGTGGCAGATGCTGCCCACGGCCTCCAGTCTCTGGCTGAGGTATGCTGTAGCCCCCACCGGTTTGGGATCCGGTACCCTGTTGCCAACTCTTCACCCTTTGGTCTGATTTGGGCTCTCAGAGTTCCTTCTGTCTCCCCCTCTGGGTCTTTCTTTCTCCTCTCTCTCTCTGGGCCTTGGAGTTGCTCTGCTTCTCTGCTCTGCTCCTCTGACTCAGCAAAAAGACCCCTCTGCAAAGACTGGCTGACTGACTCAACTCTGACAGACTGACCCTGATCTCAGATGGTTCCCACCTTATATACTCCCTCTATGTGTGAGCTCAGGTGACCAGCACCCAATGAGCTCCTATCTTTACCCAGACTGCTCCCCCTATCTGCCCCTACACTACTGGGATGGTCCACCCCCCTCCCACTCCAGCCAAGGACAGACTCGGTCGTACCTGCACATTTCTAAGTGGGAGTACCGTTGGTCTGCCCTCCGGAAATGGGATGTGTGTAGTGCATGCAGCCTTCTGAGCTCAGTCCTACACTCCATCCTTACCCGGGAGTGGAATATCACACCTCTGGGTTGAGGTGCAATACCCCTGTAGCAGCCGAATCCTCAGGGTGCTACATTCCCCCCTGGTAAATCACAGCACGTCCTCGGGCTGTAAAAGAATAAACACCACAAACATACAATTTTTGCATAAACATATAAAACATCATATAAAACATTATATATATATATATCAATAAAACTTTTCATATAAAACATTCTTGTAGACTTTTCCTCGCTTCTAGCTCCTCCTCCGGTCACTGTGCAACTGGTGACCGGGCAAAGCGCGACAGTCTCTTTTCTTGGAAGTGGTTTTCCTGTAAAACCAGTAGGGGGCGCTTTAGGACGCGCAACTATATACAAAAGGGGATAGGTGGCCGTTCTCAGTCCTCGGCCAGGTAGTAGGAAGGGATGACCGCTCTCAGTCCTCGGTCAGTGGGTTTAAGGGACACGCGGGTTAACAGTTCACACAGGCTGGTCCCAACGGGGACTATTTTAGCAGCAACAGTTCACTGTGCCCCGACGGGCAACTATATACAGCTTCTACTCTGCCGTACTCAACGACGACGTCCTCCTGCTCTTTCTTTGTGATTAACTTTAGCTTCAGACCCGTCCGGCCATGTGTGTTGGGCGAACAGGTCTTCTCCCAGATGCGGCACTCTCGATGTTACGGGCGCTGTGGTGGTAGCGGCGCCCGGGTTGCCCTGGCCTTGCGACCAGGCTTGGGGCACTTTGAAGGTGAAGGGCACCGTAAGGACGGCGGCGCCCTGGGCTACTTGGCCCTGCGACCAGGCCGGTGGCTCCGCGGAGGTAGGGGGCGCTGTTGGTAATGCCGCGCCCGGGGGTACTAGGCCTTGCGACCAGGCTGGTGGTACTTCCTGCTTGGCCACGCTCGGGGTCGAGGCGTGTGACGTCACAGGGGTCGCGGCTTCCGTTTGAGGCCTAGTCTGCGGCGGTGACGTTGCAGCGACGGGCACGGCAGGGGGTACTTCGAGCTCTGCGACTTGGAGCTGGGGCAGGTACGCGGTTTCCCGGTTTGGGGTAGAGACGTCCCCTTTACCTGCCTCCTTTCGTTCGGCTCCCTTCTCGGCGCTGTCTCCGGCCTTCAGTCCTCCTGCGCCATCCTCAGAGGCGGTCTGTCTCCTCGTCTCGGGTGGCGTGCTCCGCTGACGGGTTCTTGTCTGCTGGGCCATCTCACGGCTCCATTCTGCTAACGTCTCTCGCTGCACCCGGGCCATCCTCCGTGCGAGGCCCTCCAGCGCAGTCTGTGCACACTCCCGATCTCGGGGGAGCTGTGCCAAGACCTCCACTAAGCCTAGTGGGGTCGTTGCTTCTAGCAGGCTCCTGACCAACGGGTCGGTGCTGCTCTGCTCTCCTCCCGTTGTCTCCAGCAGGCCTTCTGGAGTGGCGACCGGCAACAGGCTCCTGACCACTGGGTCGGTGCTGCCTGGAGTGGCGGCCCGCATCAGGCTCCTGACCACTGGGTCGGTGCTGCCTGGCTCTCCCTCCATCTCCGGGTAGGCTCTTTCTGGACTCTGCTCCAGGCTTCTTGTCTCCGGGTGCGCTCTCTCCAGACTGCTCCAGGCGACACCCATCTTTGCTCTCTTCTTCTCAGTCCTCCCACTTCGAGGGCGGTCCCGGGGCCACTTGGTGATTGTCAGCTCCAGGGGCAGTTCTTTCACGCTGACAGACACCTCTAGCATCACAGTCTCTGTTGGTGGGGGCGGTTTCCACTTTTGGCGCCATTTTCGGTCCTGGCCCACGATGGGAGGCGGCCTATTGCCATCCTCTGGCACACCCATAATGGCGTCCGCTCTGACAAGGCGGGAAACCTTTGGAAATGGCGGGAATCGTCTCCCAGTGGCGGGAAACTCTGCAGATGGCGGGAAAAAGCTGTTAATGGCGGACAACCGGCGGGAATCGATCTGTGATGGAGTCCGATGGCGGGGACCCTCCGGAACCGGCAGGAGACTTCTTTTTGAGGTAAACTTGTTCTTTTCTTCAGGCACGCAGTACCCGGGTGTTGCGGGCACGTAATCCTGCCGACTACGCCAAAGTTGACGCACCCCCTGAGCCATATTCTTTAGGGGAATACCCGGAGCCGGATCAGATGGGGGTTGTAGTCTCCGAGTGGCTGTGACCCGGTCCGTGCCCAGGGTGTCAAGCTCAGTGTGTGGCAGTCCTTACTGATGTTACTAAATTTCTTTATGTCGACTACGCCACCCGTTGAATTGCGGTCACTACGGCCGCCGCTGCAGCAGGGTCCGCTGAGGTTGATGGTGTTGGTGCAGCTTAGGTAGTATAACCCCCAACGGGAGGGGTATAGCCTCAGGGGGTCAGGTGCAGAGGATGGTGGTTGTGGAGGTGCAGTGAGGATGGTAATGAGAGACAGAGTCGGGTTGTGCAGTTCAGGGTTTTTACTTACTGCAGATGTTCCGGTCACTCCGGCCTTGAGTGACCACCCGAGCCGTGCTGCGTCCACCAGGTCCTGGACTCGGCCAACCCCCAAGTAGTTCTGGAGCGTGGTTCTGAGCTCCCTTTCTGTCCTGTCCTCGTCTCTGGCCGTCCCCACCAGGGATCCACCTATGTCCGGCTCCCTCGGGCCTCTTGGTGGCAAACCCTTGTCTCTGGGTTCCCTGACCCTACGCGTGGTCTGCCTTCCGGGTGGATATGGTGGGTGGCCGTGGCAGATGCTGCCCACGGCCTCCAGTCTCTGGCTGAGGTATGCTGTAGCCCCCACCAGTTTGGGATCCGGTACCCTGTTGCCAACTCTTCACCCTTTGGTCTGATTTGGGCTCTCAGAGTTCCTTCTGTCTCCCCCTCTGGGTCTTTCTTTCTCCTCTCTCTCTCTGGGCCTTGGAGTTGCTCTGCTTCTCTGCTCTGCTCCTCTGACTCAGCAAAAAGACCCCTCTGCAAAGACTGGCTGACTGACTCAACTCTGACAGACTGACCCTGATCTCAGATGGTTCCCACCTTATATACTCCCTCTATGTGTGAGCTCAGGTGACCAGCACCCAATGAGCTCCTATCTTTACCCAGACTGCTCCCCCTATCTGCCCCTACACTACTGGGATGGTCCACCCCCCTCCCACTCCAGCCAAGGACAGACTCGGTCGTACCTGCACATTTCTAAGTGGGAGTACCGTTGGTCTGCCCTCCGGAAATGGGATGTGTGTAGTGCATGCAGCCTTCTGAGCTCAGTCCTACACTCCATCCTTACCCGGGAGTGGAATATCACACCTCTGGGTTGAGGTGCAATACCCCTGTAGCAGCCGAATCCTCAGGGTGCTACAGTTCCTGCTAAGGCCCTGAAATAATAATAAGACAGGCAGGAGAGTCTGACGCATGGTGGCGGAAAAGCTGCAGGTGCAAATAGGGAATGTGGTCTCGTGCGAGCAACTTGTGCATGCTCGCTGTGTGTGAGTGTGCGCTTCCTAGGTACGGCGCGCTGCAGACAGTCAAAAGGGTTGCTCCCTTTCATTAAAAGTTAATCCCCGGCTGCAGGCTATTAGAAAGCAACTAACCGCGCTCTACTCACCCTACCCAGGTCTACCGGTGAGTCTCGCCGCTGCTCCCGGCCTGTGGCATTGGCCGCGACGCTGACGTTCCGTCGACAGCGCGGCAGCCGATCAGTGAGCTCAGCGGCTCTGAGCGGGGCGTTCTGTCTACAAGACCTTTTTAAGGAGCCAGCAAAAAAGTGAAGAGAAAGGAAAGCATAAAAGCACCTTGTCTTACTAAGCACTGGAAAGGGCAGCCGGCAACCGGACGTCAAAGTAGAAAAGCAGCAAGTGAGAGGCTTATCTCTGCCTATGGCCACACCACCCTGAACATGCCTGATCTCGTCTGATCTTGGATTATAAGCAGGGTTGGGCCTGGTTAGTACTTGGATGGGAGACCGCCTGGGAATACCAGGTGCTGTAGGCTTTTGCTTTTTCTTACTTCCACCAGCAGGGGTCACTCTCCTCTATGCCTTTTTTCCATTCCTTTTTTCACAAGCGCACACATGCTCCTTTCTTCTTTTTATTTGCTTTATCTCTTGCGCTATTTAATCCTTGCAAAATACCAGCATCCTTCTCATCACCGTGGGCCTCCAGCATTGTTGCTTATTTACTTTTAATACTAGGCTTCTTTTCACCAGGACCAGCGACTCCCGCATGACTGGAGGCAACCACCGCTGACCTGGAGGCAACCACCGGTAACCTGGAGGCCAGTTTACAGCACAACCCAAGCAAAACACCTTTGCAGGCCACACGACCCCCCCGAAGAGCAGCTCAAATTCACTCGCAACCATCTCACCCTCTTCCTTCATTCACTCCTGGGCGTTTCGCTCCACCCCAAGTTGCGGGTCCAGCTTGCTCTTTCTGTCACATCCCCGCGATGAACGGTTTAGCCTGCAGGAGACCCTGCGCCGAGCCATTTTTAAACACATCTGATGCGGCAGGTGTTTCATTGCTCAACAAACAACACCTATAGGGACGGCACAGCCTATGCATCGGTCCTTCGGAGACCGCCCCAGAACGGCCAGAGTTCTCGTCCCCACGCGAGCCTGAGGAAGGCTGGCCGGGCGATGGGCCAAGCAGCGTCTACTGGCCATACCACCTTGGATACGTCCGATCTCAGAAGCAAAGCAGAGATGGGTTCGGAAATACTTGGTTGGGACACCTCCTGAGAACACCAGGTATTGTAGACAATTTTGATGACGTTTTGCCATCTTGCCCAGCTCGGCTAGCATGGAGTGGCGCCTTGCTGGACACCGACCTTACGTAAAGTAGAGGCTGGAAGTCCCAAGCCTCCCAAGCCCCCCAAGACCTGTAAGATAAGGACGCAACCCCGCCGCCTCTACCAGGCCTCACACCGAGCTCCTTGCCACGGCTAGGAGTGCTTATTGACCCCGCAGCCGGCCGTATGCAAATGATGGCGTTAAAAGCATCTCGCGCTGTGAAGGGGCCAGGCTTTCAGCAGCTGCCCAGGGGATGGTTTTAGAGGGCGACCGCCTAACGAGGGCCAGCAGAAGTAACGTCTTCTTCTTCAAAGAAGCTTGTGTAACTAACCCAATCAGACAGCTGCCCAGGAGCTAACCTCAGTGCTAGGAAGGAGCGGGAGGGAATTGAGGGGGTGGTTCCTGCTAAGGCCCTGAAATAATAATAAGAGAGGCAGGAGAGTCTGACGCATGGTGGCGGAAAAGCTGCAGGTGCAAATAGGGAATGTGGTCTCGTGCGAGCAACTTGTGCATGCTCGCTGTGTGTGAGTGTGCGCTTCCTAGGTACGGCGCGCTGCAGACAGTCAAAAGGGTTGCTCCCTTTCATTAAAAGTTAATCCCCGGCTGCAGGCTATTAGAAAGCAACTAACCGCGCTCTACTCA
>NW_027362764.1:692889724-692919724 GCF_046119375.1 Phyllobates terribilis
CCCAAGCAAAACACCTTTGCAGGCCACACGACCCCCCCCGAAGAGCAGCTCAAATTCACTCGCAACCATCTCACCCTCTTCCTTCATTCACTCCTGGGCGTTTCGCTCCACCCCAAGTTGCGGGTCCAGCTTGCTCTTTCTGTCACATCCCCGCGATGAACGGTTTAGCCTGCAGGAGACCCTGCACCGAGCCATTTTTAAACACATCTGATGCGGCAGGTGTTTCGTTGCTCAACAAACAACACCTATAGGGACGGCACAGCCTATGCATCGGTCCTTCGGAGACCGCCCCAGAACGGCCAGAGTTCTCGTCCCCAAGCGATCCTGAGGAAGGCTGGCCGGGCGATGGGCCAAGCAGTGTCTACTGGCCATACCACCTTGGATACGTCCGATCTCGGAAGCAAAGCAGAGATGGGTTCGGAAATACTTGGTTGGGACACCTCCTGAGAACACCAGGTATTGTAGACAATTTTGATGACGTTTTGCCATCTTGCCCAGCTCGGCTAGCATTGAGTGGCGCCTTGCTGGACACCGACCTTACGTAAAGTAGAGGCTGGAAGTCCCAAGCCTCCCAAGCCCCCCAAGACCTCTAAGATAAGGACGCAACCCCGCCGCCTCTACCAGGCCTCACACCGAGCTCCTTGCCACGGCTAGGAGTGCTTATTGACCCCGCAGCCGGCCGTATGCAAATGATGGCGTTAAAAGCATCTCGCGCTGTGAAGGGGCCAGGCTTTCAGCAGCTGCCCAGGGGATGGTTTTAGAGGGCGACCGCCTAACGAGGGCCAGCAGAAGTAACGTCTTCTTCTTCAAAGAAGCTTGTGTAACTAACCCAATCAGACAGCTGCCCAGGAGCTAACCTCAGTGCTAGGAAGGAGCGGGAGGGAATTGAGGGGGTGGTTCCTGCTAAGGCCCTGAAATAATAATAAGACAGGCAGGAGAGTCTGACGCATGGTGGCGGAAAAGCTGCAGGTGCAAATAGGGAATGTGGTCTCGTGCGAGCAACTTGTGCATGCTCGCTGTGTGTGAGTGTGCGCTTGCTAGGTACGGCGCGCTGCAGACAGTCAAAAGGGTTGCTCCCTTTCATTAAAAGTTAATCCCCGGCTGCAGGCTATTAGAAAGCAACTAACCGCGCTCTACTCACCCTACCCAGGTCTACCGGTGAGTCTCGCCGCTGCTCCCGGCCTGTGGCATTGGCCGCGACGCTGACGTTCCATCGACAGCGCGGCAGCCGATCAGTGAGCTCAGCGGCTGTGAGCGGGGCGTTCTGTCTACAAGACCTTTTTAAGGAGCCAGCAAAAAAGTGAAGAGAAAGGAAAGCACAAAAGCACCTTGTCTTACTAAGCACTGGAAAGGGCAGCCGGCAACCGGACGTCAAAGTGGAAAAGCAGCAAGTGAGAGGCCTGGCTCTGCCTACGGCCACACCACCCTGAACACGCCCGATCTTGTCTGATCTTGGAAGCTAAGCAGGGTCAGGCCTGGTTAGTACTTGGATGGGAGACCGCCTGGGAATACCAGGTGCTGTAGGCTTTTGCTTTTTCTTACTTCCACCAGCAGGGGTCACTCTCCTCTATGCCTTTTTTCCATTCCTTTTTTCACAAGCGCACACATGCTCCTTTCTTCTTTTCATTTGCTTTCTCTCTTGCGCTATTTAATCCTTCAAAATACCAGCATCCTTCTCATCACCGTGGGCCTCCAGCATTGTTGCTTATTTACTTTTAATACTAGGCTTCTTTTCACCAGGACCAGCGACTCCCGCATGACTGGAGGCAACCACCGCTGACCTGGAGGCAACCACCGGTAACCTGGAGGCCAGTTTACAGCACAACCCAAGCAAAACACCTTTGCAGGCCACACGACCCCCCCGAAAAGCAGCTCAAATTCACTCGCAACCATCTCACCCTCTTCCTTCATTCACTCCTGGGCGTTTCGCTCCACCCCAAGTTGCGGGTCCAGCTTGCTCTTTCTGTCACATCCCCGCGATGAACGGTTTAGCCTGCAGGAGACCCTGCGCCGAGCCATTTTTAAACACATCTGATGCGGCAGGTGTTTCATTGCTCAACAAACAACACCTATAGGGACGGCACAGCCTATGCATCGGTCCTTCGGAGACCGCCCCAGAACGGCCAGAGTTCTCGTCCCCACGCGAGCCTGAGGAAGGCTGGCCGGGCGATGGGCCAAGCAGCGTCTACTGGCCATACCACCTTGGATACGTCCGATCTCGGAAGCAAAGCAGAGATGGGTTCGGAAATACTTGGTTGGGACACCTCCTGAGAACACCAGGTATTGTAGACAATTTTGATGACGTTTTGCCATCTTGCCCAGCTCGGCTAGCATTGAGTGGCGCCTTGCTGGACACCGACCTTACGTAAAGTAGAGGCTGGAAGTCCCAAACCTCCCAAGCCCCCCAAGACCTCTAAGATAAGGACGCAACCCCGCCGCCTCTACCAGGCCTCACACCGAGCTCCTTGCCACGGCTAGGAGTGCTTATTGACCCCGCAGCCGGCCGTATGCAAATGATGACGTTAAAAGCATCTCGCGCTGTGAAGGGGCCAGGCTTTCAGCAGCTGCCCAGGGGATGGTTTTAGAGGGCGACCGCCTAACGAGGGCCAGCAGAAGTAACGTCTTCTTCTTCAAAGAAGCTTGTGTAACTAACCCAATCAGACAGCTGCCCAGGAGCTAACCTCAGTGCTAGGAAGGAGCGGGAGGGAATTGAGGGGATGGTTCCTGCTAAGGCCCTGAAATAATAATAAGACAGGCAGGATAGTCTGACGCATGGTGGCGGAAAAGCTGCAGGTGCAAATAGGGAATGTGGTCTCGTGCGAGCAACTTGTGCATGCTCGCTGTGTGTGAGTGTGCGCTTCCTAGGTACGGCGCGCTGCAGACAGTCAAAAGGGTTGCTCCCTTTCATTAAAAGTTAATCCCCGGCTGCAGGCTATTAGAAAGCAACTAACCGCGCTCTACTCACCCTACCCAGGTCTACCGGTGAGTCTCGCCGCTGCTCCCGGCCTGTGGCATTGGCCGCGACGCTGACGTTCCGTCGACAGCGCGGCAGCCGATCAGTGAGCTCAGCGGCTCTGAGCGGGGCATTCTGTCTACAAGACCTTTTTAACCCCTTAAGCCCCGCGGGTGGTTTGCACGTTAATGACCGGGCCAATTTTTACAATTCTGACCACTGTCACTTTATGAGGTAATTACTCTCGAACGCTTCAACGGATCCCCCTGATTCTGAGATTGTTTTTTCGTGACATATTGTACTTCATGATTGTGGAAAAATTTCTTCGATATCACTTGCGTTTATTTGTGAAAAAAACGGAAATTTGGCGAAAATTTTGAAAATTTTGCAATTTTCAAAATTTGAATTTTTAAGCCCTGAAATCAGAGCGATATGTCACACAAAAGAGTTAATAAATAACATTTTCCACATGTCTACTTTACATCAGCACAATTTTGGAACCAAAATTTTTTTTTGTTAGGGAGCTATAAGGGTTAAAAGTTGACCAGCGATTTCTCATTTTTCCAACAAAATTTACAAAACCATTTTTTTAGGGACCACATCACATTTGAAGTCACTTTGAGAGGTCTTTATGACAGAAAATACCCAAAAGTGACACCATTCTAAAAACTGCACCCCTCAAGGTGCTCAAAACCACATTCAAGAACTTTATTAACCCTTCAGGTGCTTCACAGGAATTTTTTGAATGTGGAAGAAAAAAATGAACATTTAACTTTTTTCACAAAAATGTTAATTTAGACCCAATTTTTTTTATTTTCACAGGGGTAACAAGAAAAAATGGACCCCAAAATTTGTTGTGCAATTTCCCCTGGGCACGCAGATACCCAATATTTGGGGAAAAAATACTGTTTGGGCGCACGGCAGGGCTCGGAAGGGAAGGAGCGCTATTTGACTTTTTGATTGTAAAATTTGCTTGAATAATTAGCGGACGCCATGTTGTGTTTGGAGAGCCCATGTGTGCCCAAACTTTGGAGCTCCCCCACAAGTGACCCCATTTTGGAAACTAGACCCCCCAAGGCACCTTTCTAGATGCATAGTGAGCACTTGGAACCCCCAGGTGCTTCACAAATTGATTCGTAACAATGAAAAAGTGAAAAAAAAAAACACTTTTTCATTTTTATGAATCAATTTGTGAAGCACCTGAGTGTTCCAAGTGCTCACAATGCATCTAGATAGGTGCCTTGGGGGGTCTAGTTTCCAAAATGGGGTCACTTGTGGTGGAGCTCCAATGTTTGGGCACACAGCGGCTCTCCAAACGCAACATGGTGTCGCTAACAATTTGAGCCGATTTTCCGTTAAATTTGTTAGAGGACACCATGTTGCATTTAGAGAGTCCCTGTGTGCCCAAACATTGGAGCTCCCCCACAAGTGACCCCATTTTGGAAACTAGACCCCCCAAGGCACCTATCTAGATGCATAGTGATCACTTGGAACCCCCAGGTGCTTCACAAATTGATTCGTAACAATGAAAAAGTGAAAAAAAAAACACTTTTTCATTTGTATGAATCAATTTGTGAAGCACCTGAGGGTTCCAAGTGCTCACTATGCATCTAGATAGGTGCCTTGGGTGGTCTAGTTTCCAAAATGGGGTCACTTGTGGGGGAGCTCCAATATTTGGGCACACAGCGGCTCTCTAAATGCAACATGGTGTCCGCTAACAAATTTAACGCAAAATTGGCTCAAATTGTTAGCGACACCATGTTGCGTTTGGAGAGCTGCTGTGTGCCCAAACATTGGAGCTCCCCCACAAGTGACCCCATTTTGGAAACTAGACCCCCCAAGGCACCTTTCTAGATGCATAGTGAGCACTTGGAACCCCCAGGTGCTTCACAAATTGATTCGTAATAATGAAAAAGTGAAAAAAAAAACACTTTTTCATTTTTACGAATTAATTTGTGAAGCACCTAGGGGTTCCAAGTGCTCACTATGCATCTAGATAGGTGCCTTGGGGGGTCTAGTTTCCAAAATGGGGTCACTTGTGGGGGAGCTCCAAAGTTTGGGCACACAGGGACTCTCCAAATGCAACATGATATCCGCTAACAATTTGAGCCGACAATTTGTTAGCGGATATCATGTTGCATTTGGAGAGTCCCTGTGTGCCCAAACATTGGAGCTCCCCCACAAGTGACCCCATTTTGGAAACTAGACCCCCCAAGGCACCTATCTAGATTCATAGTGAGCACTTGGAACCCCAGGTGCTTCACAAATTGATTCATAAAAATGAAAAAGTGGTTTTTTTTTCACTTTTTCATTTTTACGAATCAATTTGTGAAGCACCTGGGGGTTCCAAGTGCTCACTATACATCTAGAAAGGTGCCTTGGGGGGTCTAGTTTCCAAAATGGGGTCACTTGTGGGGGAGCTCCAAAGTTTGGGCACAGAGGGGCTCTCCAAACGCAATGTGGTGTCCGCTAACAATTTGAGCCGATTTTCCATTTAATTTGTTAGCGGATACCATGTTGCATTTAGAGAGTCCCTGTGTGCCCAAACATTGGAGCTCCCCCACAAGTGACCCCATTTTGGAAACTAGACCCCCCAAGGCACCTATCTAGATTCATAGTGAGCACTTGGAACCCCAGGTGCTTCACAAATTGATTCATAAAAATGAAAAAGTGTTTTTTTTTTCACTTTTTCATTTTTACGAATCAATTTGTGAAGCACCTGGGGGTTCCAAGTGCTCACTATACATCTAGAAAGGTGCCTTGGGGGGTCTAGTTTCCAAAATGGGGTCACTTGTGGGGGAGCTCCAAAGTTTGGGCACAGAGGGGCTCTCCAAACGCAATGTGGTGTCCGCTAACAATTTGAGCCGATTTTCCATTTAATTTGTTAGCGGATACCATGTTGCATTTAGAGAGTCCCTGTGTGCCCAAACATTGGAGCTCCCCCACAAGTGACCCCATTTTGGAAACTAGACCCCCCAAGGCACCTATCTAGATTCATAGTGAGCACTTGGAACCCCAGGTGCTTCACAAATTGATTCATAAAAATGAAAAAGTGTTTTTTTTTTCACTTTTTCATTTTTACGAATCAATTTGTGAAGCACCTGGGGGTTCCAAGTGCTCACTATGCATCTAGAAAGGTGCCTTGGGGGGTCTAGTTTCCAAAATGGGGTCACTTGTGGGGGAGCTCCAAAGTTTGGGCACAGAGGGGCTCTCCAAACGCAATGTGGTGTCCGCTAACAATTTGAGCCGATTTTCCATTCAATTTGTTAGCGGACACCATGTCGCGTTTGGAGAGCCCGTGATGTGCCTAAACAGTGGAGCTCCCCCACAAGTGTCCCCATTTTGGAAACTATACCCCTCAAAGATTTTATTAAGGTGTATAGTGAACATTTTGAACCCAGAGGTACGGCACATTATTTGTTTACATTAGGTCATCATATTGAATAAGTTTTCATTATTCTTGAGCGCAAGTGCTCGCTACTTGAGTTTGCATCGGGTACTCAGGTATGCACCATGTACAGCGTGTGCTCGAGTGACATGCTCGAGTCCCTGCTCCGCATGTTTCACGGTTATTAGACACCCAAAAAAAAACATGCGGGGATCGCTCGTGCATGGCAGGCAATCCCCGTAAAGTTTTTTGGCCGCGAAGCATATGGGGCAGAGACTCGAGCATGTCACTCAAATACCCACGATACTAAATGCATACCAGAGCACCCGATGCAAACTCAAGTAGCGAGCACTTGCTCTCAACACTAGTCGCCATATCGTCATCTTTTTTTCTTACTTTTGAAAAAAATCCCAACCCCAGCCCTAACCCTAGCACAACCCTAGCCCCAGCACAACCCTAGCCCCAGCACAACCCTAGCCCCAGCACAACCCTAGCCCCAGCACAACCCTAGCCCCAAACCCAGCCCTAACCCTAGCCCAATCCTAACTCAAGAGTTTATTTTTGACGCCGTTCCTTGTGCGGTATAAGTGATTAGACGACTTTATTCTTCGGGTCGGTGTGATTACAGCAATGCCAGAATCATATGGGGTTTTTATGACTGACAGCTGTCACACACTAAAAGACGCATTTTTTGTAAAATCTAGTTTTTGCATCGCCATATTTTGAGAGCTATAATTTTTCCAAATTTTGGCAGACAGTCATGTGACGGCTCGTTTTTTGCGGGATGACTTGACGTTGTTATTGGTGCCATTTTCAGGCACGTGACATTTTTTAATCGCTTTCTATTCCGATTTTTGGGAGGCAGAATAAACAAAAACCAACAATTCAGGAATTGTTTTTTTTTTTTTTTTTTTATTCTGTTCCGCGTGTGGTAAAATTGATGAGGCAGCTTTACTCTTCGGGTCAGTACGTTTACAGCGGTACCACATTTGTATAATTTTTCTATGTTTTGGCGCTTATACACAATAAAAGCTATTTTATAGAAAAAAATATTTTTTAGTATCGCTTTATTCTGAGAGCTATAACTTTTTTATTTTTCGGCTGATGGAGCTATATGGCGGCTTGTTTTTTGCGGGACGAGATGACGTTTTCAGCGGTATCATTTTTATTTATATGCGTCTTTTTGATCGCGTGTTATTCCACTTTTTGTTTGGCGGTATGGTGATAAAGCATTGTTTTTTGCTTGGTTTTTTTTTTTTTTTTTTTTACCGTGTTCACTGAAGGGGTTAACTAGTGGGACAGTTTTATAGGTCAGGTTGTTCCGGACGCAGCGATACCAAATATGTGTACTTTTATTGTTTTTTTTTTATTTTTTTTATAATAATATTTATTGATGGGTACATTATATTTTTATTTTTGGTGTATTATTTTTTTTATTTTTTTATAATATTTTTGCACATTTTTTTTTTTTTTTTTTTCCACTTTCACACAGTTTATACACTTTATTACTTTGTCCCACTCTGGGACTTTCACTTTTTTTTTTCTGATCGCCTGCATGGCACAGGAATGGAGCACCATCCCTATGACATGAAGGCTGTCAGAAGTGCACAGTGTGAAGATTGCTTGGAGATGCACTGCGCATGTCCAAGCAATCTTCCTGCTCTCTGGTGACCCGGATGTTGTCATGACGACATCGGGTCGTCATGGCAACACCCGGGAAGCCTTTGCAGACTGCGCTGGAAGCCGGAAGAGGAGGTGAGTATCGGCGATCACCTCCCCTTGCCCCCGCAATGCCGCGATCGACTTCGATCGACTTCGATCGCAGCATCGCGGGGGTTAATGTGCTGGGAGCGGTGCGTGACCGCTCCCTGCACATAGTACCGGGTGTCAGCTGTGACAATCAGCTGACACCCGGCGGCGATCGCGCCCGCACAGCCTGTGTGCGCGCGCGATCGCCATGACGTACTAATACGGGTCTGGCTCTTAAGTCCCAGGGCACAGACGCGTATTAGTACGTCAGATGTTATTAAGGGGTTAAGGAGCCAGCAAAAAAGTGAAGAGAAAGGAAAGCACAAAAGCACCTTGTCTTACTAAGCACTGGAAAGGGCAGCCGGCAACCGGACGTCAAAGTGGAAAAGCAGCAAGTGAGAGGCCTGTCTCTGCCTATGGCTGCACCACCCTCAACACGCCTTATCTCGTCTGATTTTGGAAGCTAAGCAGGGTTGGGCCTGGTTAGTACTTGGATGGGAGACTGCCTGGGAATACCAGGTGCTGTAGGTTTTTGCTTTTTCTTACTTCCACCAGCAGGGGTCACTCTCCTCTATGCCTTTTTTCCATTCCTTTTTTCACAAGCGCAAACATGCTCCTTTCTTCTTTTCATTTGCTTTCTCTCTTGCGCTATTTAATCCTTGCAAAATACCAGCATCCTTCTCATCACCGTGGGCCTCCAGCATTGTTGCTTATTTACTTTTAATACTAGGCTTCTTTTCACCAGGACCAGCGACTCCCGCATGACTGGAGGCAACCACCGCTGACCTGGAGGCAACCACCGGTAACCTGGAGGCCAGTTTACAGCACAACCCAAGCAAAACACCTTTGCAGGCCACACGACCCCCCCGAAGAGCAGCTCAAATTCACTCGCAACCATCTCACCCTCTTCCTTCATTCACTCCTGGGCGTTTCGCTCCACCCCAAGTTGCGGGTCCAGCTTGCTCTTTCTGTCACATCCCCGCGATGAACGGTTTAGCCTGCAGGAGACCCTGCGCCGAGCCATTTTTAAACACATCTGATGCGGCAGGTGTTTCATTGCTCAACAAACAACACCTATAGGGACGGCACAGCCTATGCATCGGTCCTTCGGAGACCGCTCCAGAACGGCCAGAGTTCTCGTCCCCACGCGAGCCTGAGGAAGGCTGGCCGGGCGATGGGCCAAGCAGCGTCTACTGGCCATACCACCTTGGATACGTCCGATCTCGGAAGCAAAGCAGAGATGGGTTTGGAAATACTTGGTTGGGACACCTCCTGAGAACACCAGGTATTGTAGACAATTTTGATGACGTTTTGCATCTTGCCCAGCTCGGCTAGCATTGAGTGGCGCCTTGCTGGACACCGACCTTACGTAAAGTAGAGGCTGGAAGTCCCAAGCCTCCCAAGCCCCCCAAGACCTCTAAGATCAGGACGCAACCCCGCCGCCTCTACCAGGCCTCACACCGAGCTCCTTGCCACGGCTAGGAGTGCTTATTGACCCCGCAGCCGGCCGTATGCAAATGATGGCGTTAAAAGCATCTCGCGCTGTGAAGGGGCCAGGCTTTCAGCAGCTGCCCAGGGGATGGTTTTAGAGGGCGACCGCCTAACGAGGGCCAGCAGAAGTAACGTCTTCTTCTTCAAAGAAGCTTGTGTAACTAACCCAATCAGACAGCTGCCCAGGAGCTAACCTCAGTGCTAGGAAGGAGCGGGAGGGAATTGAGGGGGTGGTTCCTGCTAAGGCCCTGAAATAATAATAAGAGAGGCAGGAGAGTCTGACGCATGGTGGCGGAAAAGCTGCAGGTGCAAATAGGGAATGTGGTCTCGTGCGAGCAACTTGTGCATGCTCGCTGTGTGTGAGTGTGCGCTTCCTAGGTACGGCGCGCTGCAGACAGTCAAAAGGGTTGCTCCCTTTCATTAAAAGTTAATCCCCGGCTGCAGGCTATTAGAAAGCAACTAACCGCGCTCTACTCACCCTACCCAGGTCTACCGGTGAGTCTCGCCGCTGCTCCCGGCCTGTGGCATTGGCCGCGACGCTGACGTTCCGTCGACAGCGCGGCAACCGATCAGTGAGCTCAGCGGCTGTGAGCGGGGCGTTCTGTCTACAAGACCTTTTTAAGGAGCCAGCAAAAAAGTGAAGAGTAAGGAAAGCACAAAAGCACCTTGTCTCACTAAGCACTGGAAAGGGCAGCAGGCAACCGGACGTCAAAGTGGAAAAGCAGCAAGTGAGAGGCCTGTCTCTTCCTATGGCCACACCACCCTGAACACGCCTGATCTTGGAAGATAAGCAGGGTTGGGCCTGGTTAGTACTTGGATGGGAGACTGCCTGGGAATACCAGGTGCTGTAGGCTTTTGCTTTTTCTTACTTCCACCAGCAGGGGTCACTCTCCTCTATGCCTTTTTTCCATTCCTTTTTTCACAAGCGCACACATGCTCCTTTCTTCTTTTCATTTGCTTTCTCTCTTGCGCTATTTAATCCTTGCAAAATACCAGCATCCTTCTCATCACCGTGGGCCTCCAGCATTGTTGCTTATTTACTTTTAATACTAGGCTTCTTTTCACCAGGACCAGCGACTCCCGCATGACTGGAGGCAACCACCGCTGACCTGGAGGCCAGTTTACAGCACAACCCAAGCAAAACACCTTTGCAGGCCACACGACCCCCCCGAAGAGCAGCTCAAATTCACTCGCAACCATCTCACCCTCTTCCTTCATTCACTCCTGGGCGTTTTGCTCCACCCCAAGTTGTTGGTCCAGCTTGCTCTTTCTGTCACATCCCCGCGATGAACGGTTTAGCCTGCAGGATACCCTGCGCCGAGCCATTTTTAAACACATCTGATGCGGCAGGTGTTTCATTGCTCAACAAACAACACCTATAGGGACGGCACAGCCTATGCATCGGTCCTTCGGAGACCGCCCCAGAACGGCCAGAGTTCTCGTCCCCACGCAAGCCTGAGGAAGGCTGGCCGGTCGATGGGCCAAGCAGCTTCTACTGGCCATACCACCTTGGATACGTCCGATCTCGGAAGCAAAGCAGAGATGGGTTCGGAAATACTTGGTTGGGACACCTCCTGAGAACACCAGGTATTGTAGACAATTTTGATGACGTTTTGCCATCTTGCGCAGCTCGGCTAGCATGGAGTGGCGCCTTGCTGGACACCGACCTTACGTAAAGTAGAGGATGGAAGTCCCAAGCCTCCCAAGCCCCCCAATACCTCTAAGATAAGGACGCAACCCCGCCGCCTCTACCAGGCCTCACACCGAGCTCCTTGCCACGGCTAGGAGTGCTTATTGACCCCGCAGCCGGCCGTATGCAAATGATGGCGTTAAAAGCATCTCGCGCTGTGAAGGGGCCAGGCTTTCAGCAGCTGCCCAGGGGATGGTTTTAGAGGGCGACCGCCTAACGAGGGCCAGCAGAAGTAACGTCTTCTTCAAAGAAGCTTGTGGAACTAACCCAATCAGACAGCTGCCCAGGAGCTAACTTCAATGCTAGGAAGGAGCGGGAGGGAATTGAGGGGGTGGTTCCTGCTAAGGCCCTGAAATAATAATAAGACAGGCAGGAGAGTCTGACGCATGGTGGCGGAAAAGCTGCAGGTGCAAATAGGGAATGTGGTCTCGTGCGAGCAACTTGTGCATGCTCGCTGTGTGTGAGTGTGCGCTTCCTAGGTACGGCGCGCTGCAGACAGTCAAAAGGGTTGCTCCCTTTCATTAAAAGTTAATCCCTGGCTGCAGGCTATTAGAAAGCAACTAACCGCACTCTACTCACCCTACCCAGGTCTACCGGTGAGTCTCGCCGCTGCTCCCGGCCTGTGGCATTGGCCGCGACGCTGACGTTCCGTCGACAGCGCGGCAGCCGATCAGTGAGCTCAGCGGCTCTGAGCGGGGCGTTCTGTCTACAAGACCTTTTTAAGGAGCCAGCAAAAAAGTGAAGAGAAAGGAAAGCACAAAAGCACCTTGTCTTACTAAGCACTGGAAAGGGCAGCCGGCAACCGGACGTCACAGTAGAAAAGCAGCAAGTGAGAGGCCTGTCTCTGCCTACGGCCACACCACCCTGAACACTCCCGATCTTGTCTGATCTCGGAAGCTAAGCAGGGTTGGGCCTGGCCTGGTTAGTACTTGGATAGGAGACTGCCTGGGAATACCAGGTGCTGTAGGCTTTTGCTTTTTCTTACTTCCACCAGCAGGGGTCACTCTCCTCTATGCCTTTTTTCCATTCCTTTTTTCACAAGCGCACACATGCTCCTTTCTTCTTTTCATTTGCTTTCTCTCTTGCGCTATTTAATCCTTGCAAAATACCAGCATCCTTCTCATCACCGTGGACCTCCAGCATTGTTGCTTATTTACTTTTAATACTAGGCTTCTTTTCACCAGGACCAGCGACTCCCGCATGACTGGAGGCAACCACCGCTGACCTGGAGGCCAGTTTACAGCACAACCCAAGCAAAACACCTTTGCAGGCCACACGACCCCCCCGAAGAGCAGCTCAAATTCACTCGCAATCATCTCACCCTCTTCCTTCATTCACTCCTGGGCGTTTCGCTCCACCCCAAGTTGCGGGTCCAGCTTGCTCTTTCTGTCACATCCCCGCGATGAACGGTTTAGCCTCCAGGAGACCCTGCGCCGAGCCATTTTTAAACACATCTGATGCGGCAGGTGTTTCATTGCTCAACAAACAACACCTATAGGGACGGCACAGCCTATGCATCGGTCCTTCGGAGACCGCCCCAGAACGGCCAGAGTTCTCATCCCCACGCGAGCCTGAGGAAGGCTGGCCGGGCGATGGGCCAAGCAGCGTCTACTGTCCATATCACCTTGGATACGTCCGATCTCGGAAGCAAAGCAGAGATGGGTTCGGAAATACTTGGTTGGGACACCTCCTGAGAACACCAGGTATTGTAGACAATTTTGATGACGTTTTGCCATCTTGCCCAGCTCGGCTAGCATGGAGTGGCGCCTTGCTGGACACCGACCTTACGTAAAGTAGAGGCTGGAAGTCCCAAGCCTCCCAAGCCCCCCAAGACCTCTAAGATAAGGACGCAACCCCGCCGCCTCTACCAGGCCTCACACCGAGCTCCTTGCCACGGCTAGGAGTGCTTATTGACCCCGCAGCCGGCCGTATGCAAATGATGGCGTTAAAAGCATCTCGCGCTGTGAAGGGGCCAGGCTTTCAGCAGCTGCCCAGGGGATGGTTTTAGAGGGCGACCGCCTAACGAGGGCCAGCAGAAGTAACGTCTTCTTCTTCAAAGAAGCTTGTGTAACTAACCCAATCAGACAGCTGCCCAGGAGCTAACCTCAGTGCTAGGAAGGAGCGGGAGGGAATTGAGGGGGTGGTTCCTGCTAAGGCCCTGAAATAATAATAAGACAGGCAGGAGAGTCTGACGCATGGTGGCGGAAAAGCTGCAGGTGCAAATAGGGAATGTGGTCTCGTGCGAGCAACTTGTGCATGCTCGCTGTGTGTGAGTGTGCGCTTCCTAGGTACGGCGCGCTGCAGACAGTCAAAAGGGTTGCTCCCTTTCATTAAAAGTTAATCCCCGGCTGCAGGCTATTAGAAAGCAACTAACTGCGCTCTACTCACCCTACCCAGGTCTACCGGTGAGTCTCGCCGCTGCTCCCGGCCTGTGGCATTGGCCGCGACGCTGACGTTCCGTCGACAGCGCGGCAGCCGATCAGTGAGCTCAGTGGCTCTGAGCGGGGCGTTCTGTCTACAAGACCTTTTTAAGGAGCCAGCAAAAAAGTGAAGAGAAAGGAAAGCACAAAAGCACCTTGTCTCACTAAGCACTGGAAAGGGCAGCCGGCAGCCGGACGTCAAAGTAGAAAAGCAGCAAGTGAGAGGCCTGTCTCTGCCTACGGCCACACCACCCTGACCACACCCGATCTTGTCTGATCTCGGAATCTAAGCAGGGTTGGGCCTGCTTAGTACTTGGATGGGATTCCGCCTGGGAATACCAGGTGCTGTAGGCTTTTGCTTTTTCTTACTTCCACAAGCAGGGGTCACTCTCCTCTATGCCTTTTTTCCATTCCTTTTTTCACAAGCGCACACATGCTCCTTTCTTCTTTTCATTTGCTTTCTCTCCTGCGCTATTTAATCCTTGCAAAATACCAGCATCCTTCTCATCACCGTGGGCCTCCAGCATTGTTGCTTATTTACTTTTAATACTAGGCTTCTTTTCACCAGGACCAGCGACTCCCGCATGACTGGAGGCAACCACCGCTGACCTGGAGGCAACCACCGGTAACCTGGAGGCCAGTTTACAGCACAACCCAAGCAAAACACCTTTGCAGGCCACACGACCCCCCCGAAGAGCAGCTCAAATTCACTCGCAATCATGTCACCCTCTTCCTTCATTCACTCCTGGGCGTTTCGCTCCACCCCAAGTTGCGGGTCCAGCTTGCTCTTTCTGTCACATCCCCGCGATGAATGGTTTAGCCTGCAGGAGACCCTGCGCCGAGCCATTTTTAAACACATCTGATGCGGCAGGTGTTTCATTGCTCAACAAACAACACCTATAGGGACGGCACAGCCTATGCATCGGTCCTTCGGAGACCGCCCCAGAACGGCCAGAGTTCTCGTCCCCACGCGAGCCTGAGGAAGGCTGGCCGGGCGATGGGCCAAGCAGCGTCTACTGTCCATACCACCTTGGATACGTCCGATCTCGGAAGCAAAGCAGAGATGGGTTCGGAAATACTTGGTTGGGACACCTCCTGAGAACACCAGGTATTGTAGACAATTTTGATGACGTTTTGCCATCTTGCCCAGCTCGGCTAGCATGGAGTGGCGCCTTGCTGGACACCGACCTTACGTAAAGTAGAGGCTGGAAGTCCCAAGCCTCCCAAGCCCCCCAAGACCTCTAAGATAAGGACGCAACCCTGCCGCCTCTACCAGGCCTCACACCGAGCTCCTTGCCACGGCTAGGAGTGCTTATTGACCCCGCAGCCGGCCGTATGCAAATGATGGCGTTAAAAGCATCTCGCGCTGTGAAGGGGCCAGGCTTTCAGCAGCTGCCCAGGGGATGGTTTTAGAGGGCGACCGCCTAACGAGGGCCAGCAGAAGTAACGTCTTCTTCTTCAAAGAAGCTTGTGTAACTAACCCAATCAGACAGCTGCCCAGGAGCTAACCTCAGTGCTAGGAAGGAGCGGGAGGGAATTGAGGGGGTGGTTCCTGCTAAGGCCCTGAAATAATAATAAGACAGGCAGGAGAGTCTGACGCATGGTGGCGGAAAAGCTGCAGGTGCAAATAGGGAATGTGGTCTCGTGCGAGCAACTTGTGCATGCTCGCTGTGTGTGAGTGTGCGCTTCCTAGGTACGGCGCGCTGCAGACAGTCAAAAGGGTTGCTCCCTTTCATTAAAAGTTAATCCCTGGCTGCAGGCTATTAGAAGCAACTAACCGCGCTCTACTCACCCTACCCAGGTCTACCGGTGAGTCTCGCCGCTGCTCCCGGCCTGTGGCATTGGCCGCGACGCTGACGTTCCGTCGACAGCGCGGCAGCCGATCAGTGAGCTCAGAGGCTCTGAGCGGGGCGTTCTGTCTACAAGACCTTTTTAAGGAGACAGCAAAAAAGTGAAGAGAAAGGAAAGCACAAAAGCAACTTGTCTCACTAAGCACTGGAAAGGGCAGCCGGCAGCCGGACGTCAAAGTAGAAAAGCAGCAAGTGAGAGGCCTGTCTCTGCCTACGGCCACACCACCCTGAACACGCCCAATCTTGTCTGATCTTGGAAGCTAAGCAGGGTCAGGCCTGGTTAGTACTTGGATGGGAGACCGCCTGGGAATACCAGGTGCTGTAGGCTTTTGCTATTTCTTACTTCCACAAGCAGGGGTCACTCTCCTCTATGCCTTTTTTCCATTCCTTTTTTCACAAGCGCACACATTGTCCTTTCTTCTTTTCATTTGCTTTCTCTCTTGCGCTATTTAATCCTTGCAAAATACCAGCATCCTTCTCATCACCGTGGGCCTCCAGCATTGTTGCTTATTTACTTTTAATACTAGGCTTCTTTTCACCAGGACCAGCGACTCCCGCATGACTGGAGGCAACCACCGCTGACCTGGAGGCAACCACCGGTAACCTGGAGGCCAGTTTACAGCACAACCCAAGCAAAACACCTTTGCAGGCCACACGACCCCCCCGAAGAGCAGCTCAAATTCACTCGCAATCATCTCACCCTCTTCCTTCATTCACTCCTGGGCGTTTCGCTCCACCCCAAGTTGCGGGTCCAGCTTGCTCTTTCTGTCACATCCCCGCGATGAATGGTTTAGCCTGCAGGAGACCCTGCGCCGAGCCATTTTTAAACACATCTGATGCGGCAGGTGTTTCATTGCTCAACAAACAACACCTATAGGGACGGCACAGCCTATGCATCGGTCCTTCGGAGACCGCCCCAGAACGGCCAGAGTTCTCGTCCCCACGCGAGCCTGAGGAAGGCTGGCCGGGCGATGGGCCAAGCAGCGTCTACTGTCCATACCACCTTGGATACGTCCGATCTCGGAAGCAAAGCAGAGATGGGTTCGGAAATACTTGGTTGGGACACCTCCTGAGAACACCAGGTATTGTAGACAATTTTGATGACGTTTTGACATCTTGCCCAGCTCGGCTAGCATGGAGTGGCGCCTTGCTGGACACCGACCTTACGTAAAGTAGAGGCTGGAAGTCCCAAGCCTCCCAAGCCCCCCAAGACCTCTAAGATAAGGACGCAACCCCGCCGCCTCTACCAGGCCTCACACCGAGCTCCTTGCCACGGCTAGGAGTGCTTATTGACCCCGCAGCCGGCCGTATGCAAATGATGGCGTTAAAAGCATCTCGCGCTGTGAAGGGGCCAGGCTTTCAGCAGCTGCCCAGGGGATGGTTTTAGAGGGCGACCGCTAACGAGGGCCAGCAGAAGTAACGTCTTCTTCTTCAAAGAAGCTTGTGTAACTAACCCAATCAGACAGCTGCCCAGGAGCTAACCTCAGTGCTAGGAAGGAGCGGGAGGGAATTGAGGGAGTGGTTCCTGCTAAGGCCCTGAAATAATAATAAGACAGGCAGGAGAGTCTGACGCATGGTGGCGGAAAAGCTGCAGGTGCAAATAGGGAATGTGGTTTCGTGCGAGCAACTTGTGCATGCTCGCTGTGTGTGAGTGTGCGCTTCCTAGGTACGGCGCGCTGCAGACAGTCAAAAGGGTTGCTCCCTTTCATTAAAAGTTAATCCCCGGCTGCAGGCTATTAGAAAGCAACTAACCGCGCTCTACTCACCCTACCCAGGTCTACCGGTGAGTCTCGCCGCTGCTCCCGGCCTGTGGCATTGGCCGCGACGCTGACGTTCCGTCGACAGCGCGGCAGCCGATCAGTGAGCTCAGTGGCTCTGAGCGGGGCGTTCTGTCTACAAGACCTTTTTAAGGAGCCAGCAAAAAAGTGAAGAGAAAGGAAAGCACAAAAGCACCTTGTCTCACTAAGCACTGGAAAGGGCAGCCGGCAGCCGGACGTCAAAGTAGAAAAGCAGCAAGTGAGAGGCCTGTCTCTGCCTACGGCCACACCACCCTGACCACACCTGATCTTGTCTGATCTCAGAATCTAAGCAGGGTTGGGCCTGCTTAGTACTTGGATGGGAGACTGCCTGGGAATACCAGGTGCTGTAGGCTTTTGCTTTTTCTTACTTCCACAAGCAGGGGTCACTCTCCTCTATGCCTTTTTTCCATTCCTTTTTTCACAAGCGCACACATGCTCCTTTCTTCTTTTCATTTGCTTTCTCTCTTGCGCTATTTAATCCTTGCAAAATACCAGCATCCTTCTCATCACCGTGGGCCTCCAGCATTGTTGCTTATTTACTTTTAATACTAGGCTTCTTTTCACCAGGACCAGCGACTCCCGCATGACTGGAGGCAACCACCGCTGACCTGGAGGCCAGTTTACAGCACAACCCAAGCAAAACACCTTTGCAGGCCACACGACCCCCCCGAAGAGCAGCTCAAATTCACTCGCAACCATCTCACCCTCTTCCTTCATTCACTCCTGGGCGTTTCGCTCGACCCCAAGTTGTCGGTCCAGCTTGCTCTTTCTGTCACATCCCCGCGATGAACGGTTTAGCCTGCAGGAGACCCTGCGCCGAGCCATTTTTAAACACATCTGATGCGGCAGGTGTTTCATTGCTCAACAAACAACACCTATAGGGATGGCACAGCCTATGCATCGGTCCTTCGGAGACCGCCCCAGAACGGACAGAGTTCTCGTCCCCACGCAAGCCTGAGGAAGGCTGGCCGGTCGATGGGCCAAGCAGCGTCTACTGGCCATACCACCTTGGATACGTCCGATCTCGGAAGCAAAGCAGAGATGGGTTCGGAAATACTTGGTTGGGACACCTCCTGAGAACACCAGGTATTGTAGACAATTTTGATGACGTTTTGCCATCTTGCGCAGCTCGGCTAGCATGGAGTGGCGCCTTGCTGGACACCGACCTTACGTAAAGTAGAGGATGGAAGTCCCAAGCCTCCCAAGCCCCCCAAGACCTCTAAGATAAGGACGCAACCCCGCCGCCTCTACCAGGCCTCACACCGAGCTCCTTGCCACGGCTAGGAGTGCTTATTGATCCCGCAGCCGGCCGTATGCAAATGATGGCGTTAAAAGCATCTCGCGCTGTGAAGGGGCCAGGCTTTCAGCAGCTGCCCAGGGGATGGTTTTAGAGGGCGACCGCCTAACGAGGGCCAGCAGAAGTAACGTCTTCTTCTTCAAAGAAGCTTGTGTAACTAACCCAATCAGACAGCTGCCCAGGAGCTAACCTCAGTGCTAGGAAGGAGCGGGAGGGAATTGAGGGGGTGGTTCCTGCTAAGGCCCTGAAATAATAATAAGACAGGCAGGAGAGTCTGACGCATGGTGGCGGAAAAGCTGCAGGTGCAAATAGGGAATGTGGTCTCGTGCGAGCAACTTGTGCATGCTCGCTGTGTGTGAGTGTGCGCTTCCTAGGTACGGCGCGCTGCAGACAGTCAAAAGGGTTGCTCCCTTTCATTAAAAGTTAATCCCTGGCTGCAGGCTATTAGAAAGCAACTAACCGCGCTCTACTCACCCTACCCAGGTCTACCGGTGAGTCTCGCCGCTGCTCCCGGCCTGTGGCATTGGCCGCGACGCTGACGTTCCGTCGACAGCGCGGCAGCCGATCAGTGAGCTCAGCGGCTCTGAGCGGGGCGTTCTGTCTACAAGACCTTTTTAAGGAGCCAGCAAAAAAGTGAAGAGAAAGGAAAGCACAAAAGCACCTTGTCTCACTAAGCACTGGAAAGGGCAGCCGGCAGTCGGACGTCAAAGTAGAAAAGCAGCAAGTGAGAGGCTTGTCTCTGCCTATGGCCACACCACCCTGTACACGCCTGATCTTGTCTGATCTTGGAAGCTAAGCAGGGTTGGGCCTGGTTAGTACTTGGATGGGAGACCACCTGGGAATCCCAGGTGCTGTAGGCTTTTGCTTTTTCTTACTTCCACCAGCAGGGGTCACTCTCCTCTATGCCTTTTTTCCATTCCTTTTTTCACAAGCGCACACATGCTCCTTTCTTCTTTTCATTTGCTTTCTCTCTTGCGCTATTTAATCCTTGCAAAATACCAGCATCCTTCTCATCACCGTGGACCTCCAGCATTGTTGCTTATTTACTTTTAATACTAGGCTTCTTTTCACCAGGACCAGCGACTCCCGCATGACTGGAGGCAACCACCGCTGACCTGGAGGCCAGTTTACAGCACAACCCAAGCAAAACACCTTTGCAGGCCACACGACCCCCCCGAAGAGCAGCTCAAATTCACTCGCAATCATCTCACCCTCTTCCTTCATTCACTCCTGGGCGTTTCGCTCCACCCCAAGTTGCGGGTCCAGCTTGCTCTTTCTGTCACATCCCCGCGATGAACGGTTTAGCCTCCAGGAGACCCTGCGCCGAGCCATTTTTAAACACATCTGATGCGGCAGGTGTTTCATTGCTCAACAAACAACACCTATAGGGACGGCACAGCCTATGCATTGGTCCTTCGGAGACCGCCCCAGAACGGCCAGAGTTCTCATCCCCACGCGAGCCTGAGGAAGGCTGGCCGGGCGATGGGCCAAGCAGCGTCTACTGTCCATATCACCTTGGATACGTCCGATCTCGGAAGCAAAGCAGAGATGGGTTCGGAAATACTTGGTTGGGACACCTCCTGAGAACACCAGGTATTGTAGACAATTTTGATGACGTTTTGCCATCTTGCCCAGCTCGGCTAGCATGGAGTGGCGCCTTGCTGGACACCGACCTTACGTAAAGTAGAGGCTGGAAGTCCCAAGCCTCCCAAGCCCCCCAAGACCTCTAAGATAAGGACGCAACCCCGCCGCCTCTACCAGGCCTCACACCGAGCTCCTTGCCACGGCTAGGAGTGCTTATTGACCCCGCAGCCGGCCGTATGCAAATGATGGCGTTAAAAGCATCTCGCGCTGTGAAGGGGCCAGGCTTTCAGCAGCTGCCCAGGGGATGGTTTTAGAGGGCGACCGCTAACGAGGGCCAGCAGAAGTAACGTCTTCTTCTTCAAAGAAGCTTGTGTAACTAACCCAATCAGACAGCTGCCCAGGAGCTAACCTCAGTGCTAGGAAGGAGCGGGAGGGAATTGAGGGAGTGGTTCCTGCTAAGGCCCTGAAATAATAATAAGACAGGCAGGAGAGTCTGACGCATGGTGGCGGAAAAGCTGCAGGTGCAAATAGGGAATGTGGTTTCGTGCGAGCAACTTGTGCATGCTCGCTGTGTGTGAGTGTGCGCTTCCTAGGTACGGCGCGCTGCAGACAGTCAAAAGGGTTGCTCCCTTTCATTAAAAGTTAATCCCCGGCTGCAGGCTATTAGAAAGCAACTAACCGCGCTCTACTCACCCTACCCAGGTCTACCGGTGAGTCTCGCCGCTGCTCCCGGCCTGTGGCATTGGCCGCGACGCTGACGTTCCGTCGACAGCGCGGCAGCCGATCAGTGAGCTCAGTGGCTCTGAGCGGGGCGTTCTGTCTACAAGACCTTTTTAAGGAGCCAGCAAAAAAGTGAAGAGAAAGGAAAGCACAAAAGCACCTTGTCTCACTAAGCACTGGAAAGGGCAGCCGGCAGCCGGACGTCAAAGTAGAAAAGCAGCAAGTGAGAGGCCTGTCTCTGCCTACAGCCACACCACCCTGACCACACCTGATCTTGTCTGATCTCAGAATCTAAGCAGGGTTGGGCCTGCTTAGTACTTGGATGGGAGACTGCCTGGGAATACCAGGTGCTGTAGGCTTTTGCTTTTTCTTACTTCCACAAGCAGGGGTCACTCTCCTCTATGCCTTTTTTCCATTCCTTTTTTCACAAGCGCACACATGCTCCTTTCTTCTTTTCATTTGCTTTCTCTCTTGCGCTATTTAATCCTTGCAAAATACCAGCATCCTTCTCATCACCGTGGGCCTCCAGCATTGTTGCTTATTTACTTTTAATACTAGGCTTCTTTTCACCAGGACCAGCGACTCCCGCATGACTGGAGGCAACCACCGCTGACCTGGAGGCCAGTTTACAGCACAACCCAAGCAAAACACCTTTGCAGGCCACACGACCCCCCCGAAGAGCAGCTCAAATTCACTCGCAACCATCTCACCCTCTTCCTTCATTCACTCCTGGGCGTTTCGCTCGACCCCAAGTTGTCGGTCCAGCTTGCTCTTTCTGTCACATCCCCGCGATGAACGGTTTAGCCTGCAGGAGACCCTGCGCCGAGCCATTTTTAAACACATCTGATGCGGCAGGTGTTTCATTGCTCAACAAACAACACCTATAGGGATGGCACAGCCTATGCATCGGTCCTTCGGAGACCGCCCCAGAACGGACAGAGTTCTCGTCCCCACGCAAGCCTGAGGAAGGCTGGCCGGTCGATGGGCCAAGCAGCGTCTACTGGCCATACCACCTTGGATACGTCCGATCTCGGAAGCAAAGCAGAGATGGGTTCGGAAATACTTGGTTGGGACACCTCCTGAGAACACCAGGTATTGTAGACAATTTTGATGACGTTTTGCCATCTTGCGCAGCTCGGCTAGCATGGAGTGGCGCCTTGCTGGACACCGACCTTACGTAAAGTAGAGGATGGAAGTCCCAAGCCTCCCAAGCCCCCCAAGACCTCTAAGATAAGGACGCAACCCCGCCGCCTCTACCAGGCCTCACACCGAGCTCCTTGCCACGGCTAGGAGTGCTTATTGATCCCGCAGCCGGCCGTATGCAAATGATGGCGTTAAAAGCATCTCGCGCTGTGAAGGGGCCAGGCTTTCAGCAGCTGCCCAGGGGATGGTTTTAGAGGGCGACCGCCTAACGAGGGCCAGCAGAAGTAACGTCTTCTTCTTCAAAGAAGCTTGTGTAACTAACCCAATCAGACAGCTGCCCAGGAGCTAACCTCAGTGCTAGGAAGGAGCGGGAGGGAATTGAGGGGGTGGTTCCTGCTAAGGCCCTGAAATAATAATAAGACAGGCAGGAGAGTCTGACGCATGGTGGCGGAAAAGCTGCAGGTGCAAATAGGGAATGTGGTCTCGTGCGAGCAACTTGTGCATGCTCGCTGTGTGTGAGTGTGCGCTTCCTAGGTACGGCGCGCTGCAGACAGTCAAAAGGGTTGCTCCCTTTCATTAAAAGTTAATCCCTGGCTGCAGGCTATTAGAAAGCAACTAACCGCGCTCTACTCACCCTACCCAGGTCTACCGGTGAGTCTCGCCGCTGCTCCCGGCCTGTGGCATTGGCCGCGACGCTGACGTTCCGTCGACAGCGCGGCAGCCGATCAGTGAGCTCAGCGGCTCTGAGCGGGGCGTTCTGTCTACAAGACCTTTTTAAGGAGCCAGCAAAAAAGTGAAGAGAAAGGAAAGCACAAAAGCACCTTGTCTCACTAAGCACTGGAAAGGGCAGCCGGCAGTCGGACGTCAAAGTAGAAAAGCAGCAAGTGAGAGGCCTGTCTCTGCCTATGGCCACACCACCCTGTACACGCCTGATCTTGTCTGATCTTGGAAGCTAAGCAGGGTTGGGCCTGGTTAGTACTTGGATGGGAGACCACCTGGGAATCCCAGGTGCTGTAGGCTTTTGCTTTTTCTTACTTCCACCAGCAGGGGTCACTCTCCTCTATGCCTTTTTTCCATTCCTTTTTTCACAAGCGCACACATGCTCCTTTCTTCTTTTCATTTGCTTTCTCTCTTGCGCTATTTAATCCTTGCAAAATACCAGCATCCTTCTCATCACCGTGGACCTCCAGCATTGTTGCTTATTTACTTTTAATACTAGGCTTCTTTTCACCAGGACCAGCGACTCCCGCATGACTGGAGGCAACCACCGCTGACCTGGAGGCCAGTTTACAGCACAACCCAAGCAAAACACCTTTGCAGGCCACACGACCCCCCCGAAGAGCAGCTCAAATTCACTCGCAATCATCTCACCCTCTTCCTTCATTCACTCCTGGGCGTTTCGCTCCACCCCAAGTTGCGGGTCCAGCTTGCTCTTTCTGTCACATCCCCGCGATGAACGGTTTAGCCTCCAGGAGACCCTGCGCCGAGCCATTTTTAAACACATCTGATGCGGCAGGTGTTTCATTGCTCAACAAACAACACCTATAGGGACGGCACAGCCTATGCATTGGTCCTTCGGAGACCGCCCCAGAACGGCCAGAGTTCTCATCCCCACGCGAGCCTGAGGAAGGCTGGCCGGGCGATGGGCCAAGCAGCGTCTACTGTCCATATCACCTTGGATACGTCCGATCTCGGAAGCAAAGCAGAGATGGGTTCGGAAATACTTGGTTGGGACACCTCCTGAGAACACCAGGTATTGTAGACAATTTTGATGACGTTTTGCCATCTTGCCCAGCTCGGCTAGCATGGAGTGGCGCCTTGCTGGACACCGACCTTACGTAAAGTAGAGGCTGGAAGTCCCAAGCCTCCCAAGCCCCCCAAGACCTCTAAGATAAGGACGCAACCCCGCCGCCTCTACCAGGCCTCACACCGAGCTCCTTGCCACGGCTAGGAGTGCTTATTGACCCCGCAGCCGGCCGTATGCAAATGATGGCGTTAAAAGCATCTCGCGCTGTGAAGGGGCCAGGCTTTCAGCAGCTGCCCAGGGGATGGTTTTAGAGGGCGACCGCCTAACGAGGGCCAGCAGAAGTAACGTCTTCTTCTTCAAAGAAGCTTGTGTAACTAACCCAATCAGTCAGCTGCCCAGGAGCTAACCTCAGTGCTAGGAAGGAGCGGGAGGGAATTGAGGGGGTGGTTCCTGCTAAGGCCCTGAAATAATAATAAGACAGGCAGGAGAGTCTGACGCATGGTGGCGGAAAAGCTGCAGGTGCAAATAGGGAATGTGGTCTCGTGCGAGCAACTTGTGCATGCTCGCTGTGTGTGAGTGTGCGCTTCCTAGGTACGGCGCGCTGCAGACAGTCAAAAGGGTTGCTCCCTTTCATTAAAAGTTAATCCCCGGCTGCAGGCTATTAGAAAGCAACTAACTGCGCTCTACTCACCCTACCCAGGTCTACCGGTGAGTCTCGCCGCTGCTCCCGGCCTGTGGCATTGGCCGCGACGCTGACGTTCCGTCGACAGCGCGGCAGCCGATCAGTGAGCTCAGTGGCTCTGAGCGGGGCGTTCTGTCTACAAGACCTTTTTAAGGAGCCAGCAAAAAAGTGAAGAGAAAGGAAAGCACAAAAGCACCTTGTCTCACTAAGCACTGGAAAGGGCAGCCGGCAGCCGGACGTCAAAGTAGAAAAGCAGCAAGTGAGAGGCCTGTCTCTGCCTACGGCCACACCACCCTGACCACACCCGATCTTGTCTGATCTCGGAATCTAAGCAGGGTTGGGCCTGCTTAGTACTTGGATGGGATTCCGCCTGGGAATACCAGGTGCTGTAGGCTTTTGCTTTTTCTTACTTCCACAAGCAGGGGTCACTCTCCTCTATGCCTTTTTTCCATTCCTTTTTTCACAAGCGCACACATGCTCCTTTCTTCTTTTCATTTGCTTTCTCTCCTGCGCTATTTAATCCTTGCAAAATACCAGCATCCTTCTCATCACCGTGGGCCTCCAGCATTGTTGCTTATTTACTTTTAATACTAGGCTTCTTTTCACCAGGACCAGCGACTCCCGCATGACTGGAGGCAACCACCGCTGACCTGGAGGCAACCACCGGTAACCTGGAGGCCAGTTTACAGCACAACCCAAGCAAAACACCTTTGCAGGCCACACGACCCCCCCGAAGAGCAGCTCAAATTCACTCGCAACCATCTCACCCTCTTCCTTCATTCACTCCTGGGCGTTTCGCTCCACCCCAAGTTGTCGGTCCAGCTTGCTCTTTCTGTCACATCCCCGCGATGAACGGTTTAGCCTGCAGGAGACCCTGCGCCGAGCCATTTTTAAACACATCTGATGCGGCAGGTGTTTCATTGCTCAACAAACAACACCTATAGGGATGGCACAGCCTATGCATCGGTCCTTCGGAGACCGCCCCAGAACGGCCAGAGTTCTCGTCCCCACGCAAGCCTGAGGAAGGCTGGCCGGTCGATGGGCCAAGCAGCGTCTATTGGCCATACCACCTTGGATACGTCCGATCTCGGAAGCAAAGCAGAGATGGGTTCGGAAATACTTGGTTGGGACACCTCCTGAGAACACCAGGTATTGTAGACAATTTTGATGACGTTTTGCCATCTTGCGCAGCTCGGCTAGCATGGAGTGGCGCCTTGCTGGACACCGACCTTACGTAAAGTAGAGGATGGAAGTCCCAAGCCTCCCAAGCCCCCCAAGACCTCTAAGATAAGGACGCAACCCCGCCGCCTCTACCAGGCCTCACACCGAGCTCCTTGCCACGGCTAGGAGTGCTTATTGATCCCGCAGCCGGCCGTATGCAAATGATGGCGTTAAAAGCATCTCGCGCTGTGAAGGGGCCAGGCTTTCAGCAGCTGCCCAGGGGATGGTTTTAGAGGGCGACCGCCTAACGAGGGCCAGCAGAAGTAACGTCTTCTTCTTCAAAGAAGCTTGTGTAACTAACCCAATCAGACAGCTGCCCAGGAGCTAACCTCAGTGCTAGGAAGGAGCGGGAGGGAATTGAGGGGGTGGTTCCTGCTAAGGCCCTGAAATAATAATAAGACAGGCAGGAGAGTCTGACGCATGGTGGCGGAAAAGCTGCAGGTGCAAATAGGGAATGTGGTCTCGTGCGAGCAACTTGTGCATGCTCGCTGTGTGTGAGTGTGCGCTTCCTAGGTACGGCGCGCTGCAGACAGTCAAAAGGGTTGCTCCCTTTCATTAAAAGTTAATCCCTGGCTGCAGGCTATTAGAAAGCAACTAACCGCGCTCTACTCACCCTACCCAGGTCTACCGGTGAGTCTCGCCGCTGCTCCCGGCCTGTGGCATTGGCCGCGACGCTGACGTTCCGTCGACAGCGCGGCAGCCGATCAGTGAGCTCAGCGGCTCTGAGCGGGGCGTTCTGTCTACAAGACCTTTTTAAGGAGCCAGCAAAAAAGTGAAGAGAAAGGAAAGCACAAAAGCACCTTGTCTCACTAAGCACTGGAAAGGGCAGCCGGCAGTCGGACGTCAAAGTAGAAAAGCAGCAAGTGAGAGGCCTGTCTCTGCCTACGGCCACACCACCCTGAACACACCCGATCTCATCTGATCTTGGAATCTAAGCAGGGTTGGGCCTGGTTAGTACTTGGATGGGAGACCGCCTGTGAATACCGGGTGCTGTAGGCTTTTGCTTTTTCTTACTTCCACAAGCAGGGGTCACTCTCCTCTATGCCTTTTTTCCATTCCTTTTATCACAAGCGCACACATGCTCCTTTCTTCTTTTCATTTGCTTTCTCTCTTGCGCTATTTAATCCTTGCAAAATACCAGCATCCTTCTCATCACCGTGGGCCTCCAGCATTGTTGCTTATTTACTTTTAATACTAGGCTTCTTTTCACCAGGACCAGCGACTCCCGCATGACTGGAGGCAACCACCGCTGACCTGGAGGCCAGTTTACAGCACAACCCAAGCAAAACACCTTTGCAGGCCACACGACCCCCCCGAAGAGCAGCTCAAATTCACTCGCAACCATCTCACCCTCTTCCTTCATTCACTCCTGGGCGTTTCGCTCCACCCCAAGTTGTTGGTCCAGTTTGCTCTTTCTGTCACATCCCCGCGATGAACGGTTTAGCCTGCAGGAGACCCTGCGCCGAGCCATTTTTAAACACATCTGATGCGGCAGGTGTTTCATTGCTCAACAAACAACACCTATAGGGACGGCACAGCCTATGCATCGGTCCTTCGGAGACCGCCCCAGAACGGCCAGAGTTCTCGTCCCCACGCAAGCCTGAGGAAGGCTGGCCGGTCGATGGGCCAAGCAGCGTCTACTGGCCATACCACCTTGGATACGTCCGATCTCGGAAGCAAAGCAGAGATGGGTTCGGAAATACTTGGTTGGGACACCTCCTGAGAACACCAGGTATTGTAGACAATTTTGATGACGTTTTGCCATCTTGCGCAGCTCGGCTAGCATGGAGTGGCGCCTTGCTGGACACCGACCTTACGTAAAGTAGAGGATGGAAGTCCCAAGCCTCCCAAGCCCCCCAAGACCTCTAAGATAAGGACGCAACCCCGCCGCCTCTACCAGGCCTCACACCGAGCTCCTTGCCACGGCTAGGAGTGCTTATTGACCCCGCAGCCGGCCGTATGCAAATGATGGCGTTAAAAGCATCTCGCGCTGTGAAGGGGCCAGGCTTTCAGCAGCTGCCCAGGGGATGGTTTTAGAGGGCGACCGCCTAACGAGGGCCAGCAGAAGTAACGTCTTCTTCTTCAAAGAAGCTTGTGTAACTAACCCAATCAGACAGCTGCCCAGGAGCTAACCTCAGTGCTAGGAAGGAGCGGGAGGGAATTGAGGGGGTGGTTCCTGCTAAGGCCCTGAAATAATAATAAGACAGGCAGGAGAGTTTGACGCATGGTGGCGGAAAAGCTGCAGGTGCAAATAGGGAATGTGGTCTCGTGCGAGCAACTTGTGCATGCTCGCTGTGTGTGAGTGTGCGCTTCCTAGGTACGGCGCGCTGCAGACAGTCAAAAGGGTTGCTCCCTTTCATTAAAAGTTAATCCCTGGCTGCAGGCTATTAGAAAGCAACTAACCGCGCTCTACTCACCCTACCCAGGTTTACCGGTGAGTCTCGCCGCTGCTCCCGGCCTGTGGCATTGGCCGCGACGCTGACGTTCCGTCGACAGCGCGGCAGCCGATCAGTGAGCTCAGCGGCTCTGAGCGGGGCATTCTGTCTACAAGACCTTTTTAAGGAGCCAGCAAAAAAGTGAAGAGAAAGGAAAGCACAAAAGCACCTTGTCTCACTAAGCACTGGAAAGGGCAGCCGGCAACCGGACGTCAAAGTAGAAAAGCAGCAAGTGAGAGGCCTGTCTCTGCTTACGGCCACACCACCCTGAACACACCTGATCTCGTCTGATCTTGGAATCTAAGCAGGGTTGGGCCTGGTTAGTACTTGGATGGGAGACTGCCTGGGAATACCAGGTGCTGTAGGCTTTTGCTTTTTCTTACTTCCACAAGCAGGGGTCACTCTCCTCTATGCCTTTTTTCCATTCCTTTTATCACAAGCGCACACATGCTCCTTTCTTCTTTTCATTTGCTTTCTCTCTTGCGCTATTTAATCCTTGCAAAATACCAGCATCCTTCTCATCACCGTGGGCCTCCAGCATTGTTGCTTATTTACTTTTAATACTAGGCTTCTTTTCACCAGGACCAGCGACTCCCGCATGACTGGAGGCAACCGCCGCTGACCTGGAGGCCAGTTTACAGCACAACCCAAGCAAAACACCTTTGCAGGCCACACGACCCCCCCGAAGAGCAGCTCAAATTCACTCGCAACCATCTCACCCTCTTCCTTCATTCACTCCTGGGCGTTTCGCTCCACCCCAAGTTGTCGGTCCAGCTTGCTCTTTCTGTCACATCCCCGCGATGAACGGTTTAGCCTGCAGGAGATCCTGCGCCGAGCCATTTTTAAACACATCTGATGCGGCAGGTGTTTCATTGCTCAACAAACAACACCTATAGGGATGGCACAGCCTATGCATCGGTCCTTCGGAGACCGCCCCAGAACGGCCAGAGTTCTCGTCCCCACGCAAGCCTGAGGAAGGCTGGCCGGTCAATGGGCCAAGCAGCGTCTACTGGCCATACCACCTTGGATACGTCCGATCTCGGAAGCAAAGCAGAGATGGGTTCGGAAATACTTGGTTGGGACACCTCCTGAGAACACCAGGTATTGTAGACAATTTTGATGACGTTTTGCCATCTTGCGCAGCTCGGCTAGCATGGAGTGGCGCCTTGCTGGACACCGACCTTACGTAAAGTAGAGGATGGAAGTCCCAAGCCTCCCAAGCCCCCCAAGACCTCTAAGATAAGGACGCAACCCCGCCGCCTCTACCAGGCCTCACACCGAGCTCCTTGCCACGGCTAGGAGTGCTTATTGACCCCGCAGCCGGCCGTATGCAAATGATGGCGTTAAAAGCATCTCGCGCTGTGAAGGGGCCAGGCTTTCAGCAGCTGCCCAGGGGATGGTTTTAGAGGGCGACCGCCTAACGAGGGCCAGCAGAAGTAACGTCTTCTTCTTCAAAGAAGCTTGTGTAACTAACCCAATCAGACAGCTGCCCAGGAGCTAACCTCAGTGCTAGGAAGGAGCGGGAGGGAATTGAGGGGGTGGTTCCTGCTAAGGCCCTGAAATAATAATAAGACAGGCAGGAGAGTCTGACGCATGGTGGCGGAAAAGCTGCAGGTGCAAATAGGGAATGTGGTCTCGTGCGAGCAACTTGTGCATGCTCGCTGTGTGTGAGTGTGCGCTTCCTAGGTACGGCGCGCGGCAGACAGTCAAAAGGGTTGCTCCCTTTCATTAAAAGTTAATCCCTGGCTGCAGGCTATTAGAAAGCAACTAACCGCGCTCTACTCACCCTACCCAGGTCTACCGGTGAGTCTCGCCGCTGCTCCCGGCCTGT